>NC_057868.1:35002282-35317429 GCF_019740435.1 Gambusia affinis | reverse complement strand
CGCCGCCTGTGCTGGTGCTGCCTGTCGTTTTCCTGAAAGAGTGAACTGGAGCTCCGATCAGGAAGAGCGATGTGAACTAACGCGGCTTCATGTTGTGTTTGAAGCAGGAAGAAGAGGACCCAGACAGAGGCCAGCCCTGCATGCGCTGCGGAGATCAGTGTCCCGGCTTCCGCGTCCACGGCTGGAGGTAAAACCTGCTCCCAAACGCTGTTACTGCCGCCAGTGAACTGTGCAGGACGTGTTTCACCCAGGATGAAAACTCACCTCCAGTCGGGTCACAGTTTCTGCTGCAGCTCTCTGGATCTGCTGCAGCTGATAATAGCAAGTAAAAACTGAGCTGTTTGGATGAAACGATTAATCAGTTATCGATTAATCGTTAACTGGAGTAAAGAGACTTAAAAGCATAAAAAAATCAGTAATCCAAAAATGTACCAAAAAAAATCCCCTTGTGCATTTAAGATTAAAAAGAAAAACTTAGTCTGTAAATATGTTCGACCCAAAACTCTTAAAATGGTTTAGTTATGGTTCAAATTCTGTTAAAATGATCCTTTTAATCACTTTTTGCCATTCAATTATAAAAACAGTCAATAGATCAGATCTGCACAAGTTTAAACATAAGTAATTTTATTAATAACTGAAATACTAAAATTTCAGTTTGGCTTTTTGTTAGAGCAAATTTTCAACATTTGAAGTTTAGAAATTTCCTCTTATTTTGTATTCTACCTACAATGCAATAATCGCATGTCGGTATGTGAAATTACAAGTAATTTAAGTATGTCCTAAATGTAAAGAAAATGAAATAATTGGTTAAATAATCACGGTTATGTAAATAACTCAGTCTCATCAGTTGTTTGAGTAGACTGTACCTGGTTGTAGCAGAGCTGCAGCAATCTGATCTTCTGTCCTCAGCCTTGAGGAAGTGATGATGAAGCCTTTGTTGTCTTCACTTGTCACGGTCCAGGTGGCGTCCCACCGCATCACTCCTCACCTGAAGGCTTGTAAGGCTGGAGACCTGTTGCTTTTTAAGCAGATCCTCAGTGATCACCTGGAGCACGTCAGGCTCAAACCGACACTAAATGAATTATGCTTTTATAGAGTCGGGATTTTTGACTGAAAAACGAAAACAGTTCATCCAGCTTAGTTACAAGTTCATTAAGTAAATATGTTAAGTTTATTAAGTTGTCATGTTAAAAAAGTGTTAGTAAGGTAAGTTTGACAAACTTAATTTGATTACATGTTGCATATTAGCCCTTCTACACCGAACGTCTCGGCTACGACACCGTTTTACAAGCCCGATTTGCGGTACTGTAACTGTGCGACACTTTGCGCCATCTGACAGATTCCGACTGTTTCTAAAAGGGGAGACGTTGCGCTTTCCAGCCAATATTGGGTTATTACGGTAATTTCACTCCCGCCTTTGCAGAAAGCATGTTTTTCTTCAGTTTATTCTGATGAAACACTCTTTTAATTGACGGTAAATTGCGAAAATAACTGCTAGATACTTAAAGATCCAATTGTTAAATGGACAAATATATTTACTCACAGGACATTTAAAGAACTGTCTAAAATTTAAAAAAGTACAAATATACAGGCGGAGATTTGAAACTTTGGGCTCAGACAGTTAGCTCTATTTTTTTAAGTTGGAGGTCCTTTCTGTTTTTTCAGTGTGAATATTTTACATATGTTTTAAGAGTGAGCACTCCTGATAAGTTATACAACTTTAGGTTTATGTTGCACATTTTTCCCCGACTTGTTTTCCCTGCAGGCCTTGCACTGCTCTGTAAATAAATATTATGTTTTAAAAAATTGGAAATTGAAAGACTAAATTAAAAAGAAGTCTACAAACCAGGTAAGAGCAATATAGAAAATGATAGAACAAACAATAAAACATAAAAAAAACACTCAGAGACAAAGGTGCATCACCCAGATTAAAGAATATTCTTTGTAAAGTTTTCTGTCTGTTCACATAAAGCTGGTTAGTTTTTATGGCCTTTTATTAATTAATTAATCGGTCAAAATCCAGATGCTGAGCTAGAAAAACATTCTTGTTCGGTAACAACTACCGAAAGAAATCTAAAAACAAGTTAAAAAGACTTTAAAACTTCTCAAACTTGTGACTTCAAGCAACAGAAAGCATCAATGGCTGAAGACTTTTGTACTTTATTGTAATTTAGCTGTTAGTGACTCCAGACTTGTGATTATTATGCCACATGTGAAGTTTGGTTGTTTTCCTTCAGACTTTTTTCCTGCTCCTTTAATGTATATCCAGCTGGTTGGGTCTGTGGGCAATCTGATCCTGTCTCTCAGATTAACCAGATTAGGCTTTGGAAGGCGCCATCTTTACCGCCCTCTGTCCACCACTTTCCTGGTTTTCAGTCTCCGCCGCTCTCTGAACCTCATGGTGTATTTGGAGTCCTTCACAAAAGTATTGATACGCCTGAAAATTTCTCAAGATCATTAATGTGTTTCTTTTGGATTTTATGTCATCGACCAAACACTAATAAGTTCTTAATTCCGGCATGAAAGGACATTTATTAATTGTTTATTTAAATACTTTGTGCGAACCACTTTTAATCTGATACCCCTAAATAAAACCCAGGACAAGCAGCATGTTTTAGAAGTCAATAATCAGTAACTAGAGTCAATCTATGAGTAAATCCAGAGTTTTTACGTATCCTTAAAAAGTCTTAAACTTGTGTTTAAAGTATCCCCTTAAAATGTCTTAAATGCATTTTTTTTTAATCTAGTTTGACCTTCAATACGTAAATTTCAGATCTGAATTGTTGTGGTAGGATTATTTCTTTGAGTTGCACACAGACTTGAGGCAGTTGCAGCTACTGCTAAATAGCTGCTAATATAACCTTGCTAACGAGTTAGCTAACTTGCTGGCTTTTTTACGTCCGTCATGACTAAGTTCAAATTTATCGCTTATTCATCTTAGCCATTAGCTCACGTCTGTTGCCAACCGATACTATTTATTTGCATTTTTTCTTTGTAAATTTCTCTGTGTATCTTAAATAAATTGTCTTAAAAGTCTTAGATTCGAGTTGCTGAAACCCCATAAAATGAACGGAGGTAAATACAGAAAAATCCTGTCTGAGCTTGAGATAGTTTGCAAAGAAAAATTTTCAAAACATTTATCTTCCAGATCTGCAAGTCTGTTGGTGATTAAAAAATAATACTTGTAATTGCAGTTGTAGTGAAAGGCGAGTTTTACAAACTATTGACCTTTGGGAGTTGGGTAGAAAATTCACAATTGTAAAATAAATTAAAACTGAGTAAAAGTTTCCTTCTGCTTTAGAAATGTACTAGTCTGTTATATCAGATACCTATAAAATATACAACAAAATCTAAACAGGTTTGAATAAATATAAAATAATGTAATTTAAGAACATTTTAATAAATTAGTAGATTTTTTTAAATTATTTTTTTAAAGTTTCTTCGGTAAAAGTCAAAGAGAGTGATAAACAAAAAAAGAGAGATGAAAATATATATTTTTATTTTACAATATGAAACAGTTAAATACATTTATATTCCACCTCCAGTCTCTGAAAGTTTAACAAAATGAACTTTTAGTTTATGTTGTTTCACTATGTATTACAGACAGATTAGAAAATAATTCCAGGTTAAGCGACAGAGACGAATGTCCCGCTCAGCCGCGTCCGATCCAGCAGAATGAGCCACATGAACGTTATTAAATGATTGAGATTGATGGGGTCAGTTTTTAGGACCTCAGAGTCTGCTTCTAATTTCATCCTCCATAATAATCAATTGAGAGTCACACCTTCGCTGGCGGAGAAGATCCTCCAAGAGCCCACAGGCTCAGCTGCTGGTGCTGGCGGAGCAGGAAGCGATCCGTCTTCATCCCGGGCTTTTCCAGACACGTCCTGATCTGAGGTGGGGGGCAGATGGTGCTTCCGCTGCCCGGCGGAAAGTGAATTGAGTTACTGCTGACCCACAGGTCCCCCACCATGCTTCAAAAGTGATCAAAGTCACCAGGAGCTATTAGTTTCAGTCGCCATGTGGCAATTAGTCCGTCCCTTATTAGTGGCAGGGAGTTAACGGGCCAAAGCCCATCTGTTGGGATCCAGATCTGAGGCGCGTTTACCGTCGTCATCCTGCAGTTTCTCTCAGTTTTAGATGATCACAAAGAGGATTATTATGTAGCTGCTACGCTGGATGTTCAGCTAGATTTTATCACTGTTTACTGACTGAAATATTGAGGATAATTACACTGCAAAAACTCAAACGCTTATCAGTTTCTAGTGCAAATATCTTAACATAACAAAACTGACTTGAAAGTAACTTGTCAGTAAGATATAGGAGCTGGTTTTAAGTAAATATTTTCTTAGTATTGATAAAAAAAAATTTACAAGTTCCACTAGCAAATTAACTCACTTTAATGAGATATTTTTCCTATGTTATAATTCAAATAATCTGCCAGTGGATTTAGTATATTTTTGTCAATTTTAAGGACTAACTACTCAAAACAAGCTCTTATATTTAGTTACTTGTAAGTGTCTCAATAATCAATAGAGCAATTAATCACACGCTGAATTAAAATTAGCTCCTTAATTTCCATTCTGATGATTAATATTTTTTAAAAGGTAATTTGGTTTACAGGGACATAATAATCCATTTTATTCATGGTTTTGGCTGGAAGTGGTTTTTATTTCCATTTTGTTGTGTTTTATTTTAGATACTTTAAATATCTTTGCTCTTTTCAAAATTAAAGTTTAATCACAATAATTTCTGGGGCAATTTATCATCCAGTAAAATTTGTAATCATGACAGGCCTAGTTGTAAGTTAGTTTTGTTTTATTTTTTGAGATTTAAGAAATAAAACCACACCAAAAATAATTCATGAGATTTTGTGTTTTTGCAGTGTAGCGTCAGACATTTGGTTCAAATTACTTCTTTTTTGTTGACAACTTGTTTAAATTGTGCTGATACGATACAAGTAAAAAAAAAAAAAGAAAGCTTCAAAGTGAATTGCATGTTTTGCCTAAAATGAAAGCGGACATTATCTCTGTGGTTTTTAATCCTCAGTGAGTGGACGTCAGAGATTTGTCGTGACTTTCCAGGGACCGCTTAATATTTCTCCAGAGATATTTTGTCGTCATGTTTGGCCATCTTGATCTCATAACGCGACAGATGCCGAACAGGACGGCGTTGCTCACTGGCTCAAAATCTGCAGCTCTTATTTGTGTGATTAATAACGGCACCGAAGCTGCAGTCGTCCATCTGTTGTGAATCAGCTGCAGCAGTTTAGTCACAAAAGAAAAAACAGTCACTTCTCTCTTATTATTTTCCAGCACGACTGAACATTTCAAGGCTTACTGTAAATATGTAGAAACCTCAGCTGTTTACTTGAGCTTTCCCAGTTTTGAATCGGTCAGTAAAATTGCTTCTGCTCATAAAAAGTTGAGATGTTTTTGGATTTTGGGTGGCATGGGTGGTTGTATCTGGTGAGTCAGAGACATTTGTTTGCTCTCCCACACGGGATGGAGGAGGGTGGGAGGGTTGGAGTGGACATTGAAAAGAGACGCTCGCTCAAAGAAGATCCCAGTTGGACAGGAGCTGCCGTAGAGCGTCCTCCCCTCACAGACAGGACACAGAAACTGGACGGTAAAGAGAGCTTTAAGAGTCAGCTGATCAGGAAAAGTCTGAATGGACGGCATCAACACGCTGGATGGGACTAACTGGTCATGATTGTCACACAAGGTAACTAACTTAGACTGGATGCTTCAACAGCAATTACCTATTGAGGCGAGAGTCGTTTGAAGATAAAAGCTCATTTATGTCTTAATTATGTGTTTGCGATGTCTCTAGGTCCATAGTCTGGTGTCAAGTTACTTTATTATCTCGCAAAATTTGGTAAACATGATGACCAAGTGGAGCGTTCTGCTAAGATTAGAGACAAACTAATCAGGCTTTTCCTGGCCAATATAAGTACCTGACCTGCCAATTTAGCTTTTTACTGATTCTGACTGCTATTACTCTACATAAAAAATACAAAATGACAAGTTTTTATTAAAGATGCAGTAGTTGTGCATTCAACAAAATGAAGGAATTAAGATATTAAGACGAAATTCACCAGCCGTTATCTATTACTTTCCTGAATTGAGGAAAGTGGGTGTTATATATTTTTATTTATTTGTGTGTTTATTTATTTTTATTTTATTTCCTTTATTTAACCAGGTAAGCCCCCATTGAGATCCAGATCTCATTTGTAAAGAGGGACCTGTTGGTCGGTGCTTTTATACACTGAAAATGGTGGAAGTGTTTACTTTTAAGCATTTATTTATTTTAAGTTTATTTGGTAGATGTTTGCGTCATAGTGCAATAGCAACAGCTAATTCACAGCATTTGTCAGTATTTAACAAATATGAAAAAAATATTGCTGATCAAAGGTAAAATTGGACGATTCCAGGATTTAAACAATTGATTGGTGAAGCTCTCGTTATGTCTGCAGTGCTAAATGTTACATACACCAAATATTTACATTTTAAAAAGACATAACCTTTTTTATTGTCTGGCATTAAATCTGATTAAGCTTTACCTGTTGAAGGCTAAATAGGACGACTGAAATTAACAGGTCGATCTCTATAACAAAGGGACAGTTGGTGTTATAATAATGTTTGATGTTGATACTATTATAGTTTCGGACTCTTCTCTGGTTCTGTTGGATCCATGTGATGGTGCCACCTGCTGCTGGTTGAAGGCATCGTCTTTGGTTCCAGTATTTAGGAATGCTCCTGCTGTTACTGGCTGAGACGTGGTGCATTTACCACCTGTCCCATCATGTCAGATCTTTAAATGGCCCTTTACCATCAGTAGCTAAGCACGGTGTAGCTAACTCAGCTGAATTGGTTTCAACAGTTCTGGGTTCTGATCCCAAACGTTTACAACAATATTACGTCACAGGAAAACTTTATATATACATATGAATAACAGATTTTCAATTAATTGTCGATTAATGGTTTATTAGATTGAAATTAAATCAAATCGATTAACTGATAACATCTGCTTAGACCTGCTTTTAGTGTCGTAGTTTTGGAGGCCATCCAGTAGAGGGCGCCGCTGGGCATCCGTAAGCAGAGCCGTTGTCGCATCAACAAAGATGGCGGATTACAGGAAAGATAAAATAGAGTCCGGTATGGGGTTCAAGATGTTCTTTATGCCGTTCGTTTTGAAATATAAGTTTAATATTTAAGTTTCATGTTAGCTGCGCTCATTCAGCTGAGCTGCGTAATGGAGCAGCGTCAAGTTTTATCAACCAAAAATTAAAGATGTGCAGTGAAGGCGAGGATGTGACGGCAGAAAAGCGGAGTGTAGCAAAGAAAAATTTACATGATGGGGGAAAAAAAGAACATGATGATTTTGAGGGCTGTTGTGAGTTAATTGACTTTACGAAGCAACGTTTTAACATTCTCTCTGTTTCACATATTATTTTCATATTTTATTTTTTCTATTCAGCAACCTAAGGTTAACATTTTGTTAGATTTTATATAAAATAATAAGGATAACATTTGGTGTTTTTTTTTTATTTAACATATAAAAATGCAGCCCAATGTGTTTTGGAAAGATAATCGACCATCTTGATTTTTAGGAAAGTGGCCGCTTATCAAGTTATCCTTAGTCGATAAGATCAATCAAATCTAGATGAACTCAATAATCAATCAATTCTATCCCATATTAATATCTCTGATTAGAGCCTTCTAAACTTTTCACCATTTAGTTCCCGCAGCAGCAGTCACTAGCATCTCAAAAAGAGCTCATTGTAAATAAATCCGTTGATTAGAGGCGTGCTAATCTGCGGTTGACCAGTGGTCTTGTGTTTGGGTACACCAGCTTTTTGGCTCCTTGGGGGCTGGGTGCTCACATAAAGCAGCTTTGTGCCGTACGAACTTGAGCCACAAGTACCAGCTGGCAAGCTGTTACGCAATCACAACAGAAACGTAAAGTAAAAGCTGCGTATGGACACACTGTCACGCCCACGCTTCGCTTCCAGCCCCGGGCGCTTCATTCTGACTCCACCGGTCCCACACACAAGCACGCAGTAACACCCTCCTCCAGATTGAACGCGATGCAGTATGAGGACAAGATGGTTGCAATACGAGGCAGAGGGGGATTAGAAGTGTCCCGGATTGACAGGCGGGCTTATATCAGTGACCTCGTTTTGCTGCTTGCTTGTGACAGATGTGCTGGTCCTGATGCAGAGGCTGCAAGATGTCAGACTGAGGAGGGCGTGAACTCAACGGAGGTCCCTGTAAATTATCTGGATGTTGTGTTCTCGTGAGATTTGTTTACTTGTGTTCAAGCTGACAGCAGGAGGTCTTGGTTAGTCAGCATGAAAAAATGCTTGTGCTGGGTTTGTGACGTAACGTCTCCTGCTCGGTGCCTTTGTAAATTACACGGTTGAAAGCGGAGGGAGTGACATATGACTGCGATGAGAAACTGTTATTACTTACAGAGTTTCTTTGTTTGGCTCTGTTTTAGCAACTGGAAGTAAAGCTTAATCTTTAAGAGTGTTAATTTGTTCCAGTTTGAACAAATACAAAGCCTTGTTAAGATATTTTTACTCACTGACATTTTAGTGTTGATTAACTACCAACCTTAAATTTTATTGGGATTGGTTCTAAAAAAAATTCAATAAAAGATGCAGACAAGTGCAGCACAGGTTTATCTGATTTGTTGTCACCTTTATTAGAGTGTCGAGAAGAAGCCCCATAAACAGGCCATGAAAAAACCCCAGACTTAGACCTGAAACTGCCGACTTTGAAAAGGACTAGAAATGTTCTAGTCCTTAAATCCTGGAACATTTCCAGGATTAAAGGACTAATGTCCCAACAAGATCTAGAGGGACTCATTTTGTGTCTCCAATCTGGAACAAACTTCCAGAAAACTGCCAACATGCTGAAACACTGAAACCACAAAAATTGTCCTTCAATTAACAAGTGGAAAATTAAGTGTTTCAACCGGTGATCATTTTCTCTTACCTTGCCACTACAATTTAATGTTTTTTCTTTTTTGTTGCTTGTTTTATTTTCCTTCTCATCATGTGAAGCTCTTTGAATTATGTTATTCCTAAAAATGCACTATAGAAATAAAATAGCCCAGTTCAATGAGAATAAAATTTAACTATTCGGCTGACGCAAAATGCTTTGTGTGATGGTAAAAATTACACTCTGAACAGAATGTATTAAGGACAATTTTGTTTATAGAGACTTTATAATTCATTTTATTTGTTGTTTCTGTTGCTTTGTTTATTTATTTTGGATATTTAGAATGTCTTCCAGTTCCTGTGTTTAATGTTTGCTATAAATTAAGGTTTATTGATCTTTGAAAATGTATTCAATATCACTATATTACTTGAAAATGGATTCAAAACCACAATATTATCGTTTATCGCAATAATTTATGGGACAATTTATCGCCCAGCAAAACTGTGTGGCAGGAATAGTCTTATTACTTTTTTGTTTCTCCAAAGAAGAAAGTAACGGGAGAACTCATAAATATAAGATTTGTCAAGCATTAAAAACTTTGCTTCTTGCATTTCAGTACTTGAAGCAGCATTCGATGTTGAATGAAACATCTGATCAGGTTTCTGCTTCGGTTGTAAATCAGTTTTAAGACCGTCTCCGTCTCCACAGGAAGATCTGCGTTCACTGCAAGTGTGTGCGGGAGGAGCATGCGGTGCGGTCGGTGCCAGGGCAGCTGGAGAAGATGATGACTAAGCTGGTGTCGGACTTCCAGAGGAACTCCATCTCCGATGACGACTCGGGATGCGCCTCCGAGGAGTACGCTTGGGTCCCACCTGGGCTCAAGCCTGAACAGGTCAGAGACAGGATATAAATTAAACTCAGATGCTCTCCTTCACCTGGACGTGTTCGCACACAGACCCAAATGATTTGATAGGCAGTAATATAATAAACTGCTTTGTAAGTGGGTAAATTGCTGCCCGTAGTCTCTCATTTCTGCCTCTCTGTGAACAAACTTGTCTCCTGATTCAGGTGTACCAGTATTTCAGCTACTTGCCAGAAGACAGGGTGCCTTACGTGAACAGTCCGGGGGAGAGATACAGAATCAAACAGCTGCTGCACCAACTTCCGGCTCACGACAGCGAGGTAACGGGACTACAGGCTCCATTACAGGCAGAGAGACTCACCTGGTCAGAGACTCACCTGGTCAGCTCTGGAACACACGGTGTTACAGAAGCAGCTTCAAAACTGCAGCTGATTTTAGAAAAAAGACTGAAAAAACACTTTACTGGTTGGAAGACGAGTGGAATATATAAGAATTATATCCGGCCGTCCATTAATTTCCATCCATCCTTTCTTTCTTTCTTTCCTTCTTTCTCTCTCTCTGTTTTTTATCTGATTGTTTGAAATATCAGAAACTTTGTATTAATCCTTTAAAAGTCTTTCACAGTGTCACTGATTACTGAGTCTGTAAAGCTGATGTATTCTTACATAAAATGTCTCATAAATCTGTAAATTTCTACCAGTAGTCTCTGTTTTCTCACAGCCTCAGTACTGCAACTCTTTGAATGATGAGGAGAAGAAAGAGCTTCGTACGTTCAGCCAGCAGAGAAAACGAGATAACTTGGGCAGAGGCGTCGTCAGACCGTTCCCTGTCACCATGACCGGAGCCATCTGCCAGCAGGTGCACAACATTTACATCATCATCATCATATTTCATAACCAGAGCTAATCAACGCTCAGATTTTCCTTCTCTGGCATTAATGCACAGATGTGAAGCTTATTAAAATGTATCAGAAAGCTGTAGGCTGACGCTAAGCGTAGCTGCATGTATGTGCAGGTATCGCTTGGAGGCTGCAGCACACAGAGTTAATGATCACAGAGCTGCAGAAGCAAATTACTGAGTCCTCTCCATTTGCTAAAGGATACACCACCTCACTTCCTTCCCTCTGCACCACACCCGACCCAACCTCATCTGTTTTTCCAGTGTGGCAGACAGATCTGTGGCGGAGACATAGCTGTGTTTGCCAGCCGGGCGGGTCACGGCAGCTGCTGGCACCCCCAGTGTTTCCAGTGCTCGTCCTGCAGCGAGCTGCTGGTCGACCTGATCTACTTCTTCCAGGACGGGCAGATCTACTGCGGCCGGCACCACGCCGAGAGGCTGAAGCCCCGCTGCCAGGCCTGCGATGAGGTGGGCGTTTATCCTCTATCAAACATCAACAAATGTCTCTTCACATGATTACAGCTGCGACTAACGATCATTTTAGTAATCGATTAATTGATTTTTTTCCCAATGATTAATTGGTAAGTCGGGGAAAATAATATAGCAGATTCTGCAGATTTTGCATTTAACTGCTTAAGCTTAAACTAACTTTTTATACAATATTAATTGATTGTGTCAACAATTGATTAATCACGATTAATCGTTTCAGCTCTAGTGAAATGTATCGTTGTGATGATAAATTTCAGTTAGTGTATAAGACAAACTGACAGACGTTTTCCTTCCTTGAGAATATCAATAAACATCAGTGCATTCAAAATATGACTAAATAAAGTTTCTATAAGTACTTTAGTGATATAAATTAAATCACATTTGTTGATGTGACTGATATCTTTCAGACATTGATGTCGAATAGGAATGTTTTTCAACAGCAGTATTTATGTTTGTGCCACACAGGATTGCTTCAATGTAATTATATCTATCATTTCAAATGGCTCAATCACTTATTGATCTGTATAGTTGATGTAAAGATTGGCTTATATTTTATACGTTAAACAATGTGTGAAATACAGGATTTTGTTTTAGTTAAATTGGTGTTTTGATCTCTGACCAGTCGGGAGAATGAGAAACATTTCAAAACATAAAATTCTGTTATATTTTAGTTTATCTAAAGTACCATGAAGGTATTACAAATAAAAGTAATACATTATATAATAGAATAGTGACTTGAATTGTATTGTATGTTTTTTTAATCTTCAAAGTCCTGGAAAAGTTTGAAAACGTACCTTAAAAATGCTTGAAAACGGCTTGAATTTTCCTGGGGAGAAACATGTTTGAAGCGTACATCCGTCTCCATTTGATCATAAACATAATTCACTAACCTAATCTCTGTTCATTCATTAAATCTATTTAAAGGTTTATCTGTTAGTCTCTTTCGCCTGGACGCTCGCTGTGATTTTAAGAGATTAGTTTACTGAAGCATCTGACCCACAGCGGTTCTGTAGGCTAAGCTCAACCAGAAAGCACCGGGTTGCAATCCACTTCCTGTTTCTGTTTACCCAAACTGTCTGTGTTTGTTTGTTTACGTACCTGTCCAACCCTTTATTCCAGATCATTCTAGCAGACGAGTGTACGGAGGCAGAAGGAAGGTACTGGCACATGAAGCACTTCTGCTGCTTTGAGTGTGAGGCGGCGCTGGGCGGTCAGCGCTACATCATGAGGGAGAGCCGACCGTACTGCTGCTCCTGCTACGAATCCCTGTATGCAGAATACTGCGACACCTGCGGAGAGTCAATAGGTACAATGCAGTTGAATTCAGAAATGCAGTAACGCTTTATGTGACGGGGTGTCATAAGACTGACATGACACTGTCATAAACACATAACACCCATCATGAACATGAAGGAGTCTTTGTGAATGTCTATGACTGTTCGGTAAATAATGACATTTAATGCAAAGTTTGCACTTTTCATGGACTTTTAATGCAACTTTTGAAGCAACTTTGCATTAAGTTTCATTATTTACTGACAGACATTTATCATACATTTGAAAGAAAATACTTATCAATGCAGCAGATAATCACCTGAAAGTCTCTCCTCAGGTATCGATCAAGGCCAGATGACGTACGAGGGTCAGCACTGGCACGCGGTGGAGTCGTGTTTCTGCTGCGCACGCTGTCGGCTGCCTCTGCTCGGCCGGCCCTTCCTCCCACGCGGGGGCCTCATCTTCTGCTCCAGGTCCTGCTCCCTGGGCGACGACCCCAACAACTCGGACTCCTGCGACTCGGCGCTGCAGAGCAGGTCTCCCCATCACGGCAGGCGGTGGGGGACGCCGGAGAGGCTGCACTGCGGTTCCCCTCTGCAGCCACTAGAGGGCGTCAAACACTCTCCTGCACAGGACTGCATTCACACTGCAGTGGAGAATAGAGGTGAAAATGACTGATTAGGCATTAAAGTGTGAGAAAATGAGCTGTTTTTGTTAAATATTTATGTGATTTGCTTCCTTCAGGGCTTCACTGCAGCGCTCCAGTTCAGAATGAGGTTCCGTCACACACCGGCCATCCTCATCCAAGAGGCTCCTACTCGCCTCTGCCTCACATTCACCTGGGAAACGGCTGGCCCAGCGACGTTCCACATTACAGTCTGCTGCCAGGGGACAGTAGCGTCACACCGCCAGCCACTGGTATCCTGTTGCAGGAGGAGCTGAATGGAAATACTGGACTAACTGGAAGTAATTCAAGAGGAACCTCCGCCAACAAAGACTGCAGGAACTGGGTGGAAAGGACAAATCAGGCAATGCAAGGTAACAGAAACCCCTGTGGGAGACTGAGGAAGGATTTGGCTTCTTCCCAGGACCAGACTGAACTTTTAGGTTTAGGAAGTCCGGCTCAAATCCACCTCTGGATTTGAAGTGGCCTAGCCAAAGTCCAACCTTGACTCTAATTGAGATAATGTGGCATGACCTCAAACTGGCTGCTCAGACTTAAAATGCTTCTGGAATTAAAACAGTTAAAAGACTGAATGACTTCCTTTTAAAAAAATGAATATCACGTCTCTTTCCTTTAGTTTGGTCTCTGATAAGAACGTCACAATTAGCAATAAATCAATTAATCGCATGATAAACTAAAATGAAGAGATACTTTCCTTTGATATTATTGAAAAGCTGTAATTTTTAGACCCAGTAGGAAATAGTTAGTTTATGCTACCTGACACGTTTTCCTGTCTAATCTGATTTGTTATTGTTTTTTAATGTGCAGTTTTGTTTAGAGAGACTTGTTCCCGTTGTTTTGTTGGTTTGTTTTGGTTATTTAAAATGTTTCCAGTTCTGGTGTTAAATTAAATATTTGTTTTTTACATTTTGAATGGTGTACTTGCACCAGTATAACATTATTACTATGATAATAATAGTTATTATTATTACATAATGGGAACTAGATTGAGTTAATTTGTATAATTATTTATTATTACTACTGATAATAATAGTATTAGCAATAATTATAACTAATATTGGTATTATTATCGTTAATTTTCATAATATTGTCATTTTGAAAATGTCCTCAAATTGACAATATTTCTCATTTATCTCAATCATTTCCTGTTCTTGTCGCCACACCAGGTCTGTTGTCTGATTATCCCCTCATTTCTCCTCAGACACGCCGCCTCCGTCATCAGACAGCTCCCCCGTCCTCCCACCTCCTCTGCCCGTTAAGTCCCGGGACCTGATGACGCGGGACCCGTCCCGTCTGTCCCCTCTGTCCCCGTCCCATCGGAAGGACCAGCCCCCTGAGTCGCCTCCCCCGCTGACACGCAGCGGCCAAGCCAGAGTCAGCTTCAGGGAGCCGATCAGCAGCAGCTACTCTGTAGAGGAAGACGACGACGATGAGGAGGAGGAGGGGGAGGAGGAAGAGAGGCTTCAAGTCACCGTGGAAACCAAGCAGACTGAGGATGACGATGGTGAGGTGGGGGGTTTTGGAAGCAGGCTGCATCTTCAGCAAGGCATCCCACCACAGATGGATCTACTGGGTAAGCAGAATCCCTGGAGGTTCTGTGTTGGCTGAGATGTTCTGGTGGTTTGCTAAAAATAAAATTCACACTCACTTTCAGCTTTTCATGTTTGGTCAAATTACAACTCCAGGTCTTTTATTGGGATTAAGACACAAAGACGTAAGTTTATGTTTTTGCTTCAAAAACAACAAAATATATAGTCTTAAAGTATTTTTTATTAACTGTTGATAAATGGTTTATTAGATTAAAATTAGCTCCAATTGATTAACTGATAACTTTAGTGTTGTAGTTTGGCTGCCATCCAGCAGAGGGCGCCGCTGGTAATCTTTACGTTGCTGTTGATACAGAATTAAAGATGGAGGAAAGATAAACGGTCCAAACAGTCCGTTTTTTTAGGTGCTAAATGCATTTTTATTATTTATTCTAAATATAATTTTACAAAAAAAATCAATCACACTGAAATTGATTTTTAAGCATTTTTAATTGATTCAGAATTCCCAGGACCAGGAAATGTGATTCTCTTTAGAATCCATTTTTTTTCTCCATCTCTAGAAGGTTTTGATTAATTTTAGGCCGGTCACAATAATAATATTTGTCTGATTGTTTGATTCTCAAACGAACAAATTATTTGAGAAGTTATTGCAATAAATGATAATATTGTTGTTTTGAGACCATTTAATGGCTTAATCATGCAAGAATACATGCTCAAAGATCAATAAACTTTAAATTCTAATGAATATTTGACACTGAAACTAAAAAGAAATTAAATATCCCAACTAAATAAACAAACAAAATTAAACAACCAGTCCTAAAAACAGGACTGGTTGAGACCAAGTCACCAGGCTGAAGACTTTTATCATCCAGTTTTTGGTAGAAAGAAAGAAAAAAATGATAAATAATTCAAGTTGAAACTATTGAGCTCGTTTTAATTTACTAAGTGATTAATTCATTACAGCCCTATTTAATCTCTCCTTTTCCCGATTAGATGGCTCTTCATATCATCGTCATCACCTGAAGCGCGGGTGGGGCCGCTCCCGTACGTCCTCCGACCCCGTCCTCGGTCCGGGTTTGGAGCGGCGCCGGTCCGACAGACCCCGGCTTGACAGACCCCGGCTCGACACTCTGGACTTGAGGGCTGGAAGCCGGAGAGACGCCCGCAGCTCCTGCAGCATCCCCTCCCTGAGCCTCCAGCAGGGACCCTACAAACACGAGGACTGCTGCTCCACCTGCTCCTCCTCCTCTGAGTCCGAGGAGGAAGGCTTCTTTCTGGGGCAGCGGATCCCTCTGCCGCCGCAGCTTCGGCAGCCCGACGGCGGCCCGGCCGAGCGGGCCGAGGAGATTCTGGAGGTGCAGAGAGACCGCGGCCTGAGAGGCAGCATCCGGCGGAGACGAGCTCAGAGCGCGAAGGAGAAAGATAAAAACTGCGCCGTGTCCTGAAGCCGACAGCGAAAGCTACTGACCATCCATCCTCAAAATATTACCAAGTATTTCTGGTCTAGTTTCTAACGCAGGTGTCTGAGTAAACTTCAAATAAGACAAAACTGACTCACAAGTAGCAAAATATTTGAAATACTTTACAAGTAGCAAAATAAAAGAGCTTGACTTAATCAATAATTCACTGATACAGATATCTGAAGTTTAGTATCGATTGATGCAGATAAACAGGACAGAATTGACTTACTTTTTTTTTTTCTTACAGTGTTTTTCACACCTGATAGTCTGGTTGATTCGTTTTCATTATGGACCAAAATTGCAACATTTGTTACATTTCAGCTGCTGTGGTTTGATTTCACTGTGTCAAACAAATCAAACCCTTTGGAAAACCTGTTCCCCTCCTCACCCATGGGGGCGCTGCAGCAGGAACTACTGAAGGAAACGACACAAATACCTCTGAAGACGACACAGTGTAACTTCCTCCTTCTTTCTCAACAAAGATTGAGTAGCATCAGATTTTACCGGCTGTAGGATTTCTGTTTGTCTTTGGTAAAAGCCCACAAGTCATGTCTCCCACTAGCATTAAACTGAATTTATTTTGGTTATATTACCCAGAATGCCCTGTGCTGTCGTCTGCTTCCTGCTTTTGGAGTGATTTCCGGCTGGGATAAAAACCAACGTAAAATAAACCACAAAGAAACTGAAACTGACTAAAACTGTAGGTTGACGACTTTGGTGAATCATGTAAAAATAAACTGCAACAAAGTGCAGTTAATAATTCTAAATATAATGTAAAATAAATAATAATTCATAGAATTAGACTGGATAGATCTGCCCTAATAGACACAACATCCAATCTAGATTTTTTTCTGCAATATCGGGACCGGTACAAATGTTAATGTAGATCGCTCACTATTAAGAAATTACCGACTTAAAACAAACTTCTGTATCTTGCTGAAAGTAATTTGTAAGTTAGTTTTGTCTTATTTCCAGTGTATGAAGATATTTGCACTAGAAGCTAGACCTAAAATACTTGGTTGTGATTTTGCGGGGTGGTTTCTGATGTGTCAAACCACAGCCTGTCTGCTAACACAGTGAGGGAAACACACGATACCTCAGAATGAGGCTCCACCGAACCTCATTCTTCTGCTGCTGGTCTTTATGTGACGTTACACTGCAAAAACACAACAAAAACACAACACCTTACCAGGTATTTCAGGTCAGCTTTCTAGAGCAAATATCTTAGTACACTAGAAATAAGTTTAGCTAACTTAGAAGTAAACTTTCACTAAGAAATAGGAGCTTGTTTTAAGTAGATAATTCCTTCACTAACAGCATTTTTCCTGTCATAAGAGAAATAATCTGCCAGTAGAACTAGAACTTTTTCACCAATTTTAATTAATTATTGACTTACAAAATTCTCCTATATTTTGCTAAAAAGTTACTTTTAAGTTAGTTTTGTCTTATTCCAAGTGTACTAAGATATTTACAATAGAAACTAGACCAGAAATACTTAAGACTTTGTGTTTCTGCAGTGCACATACACATGCAAAGCCTTTAAATAAATTAATCTTTTACTGAAGCTGCATCACTTTAAATGAGAATATTTATGAAAAACAAGCACAGTTTCAGTTAATTTAGTCAATTTTGAAAAAAAATCTCATGTTAAGAAAAAATTATTATGAATTTGGGTTTGACCCTCTTGGCCAACAGGATCAACATCTTTGGCAATTCCTTTTTGCTCTTTATACGTCCTTAAATTCTTATATTTATATATATTTATATTTAAGGCCTTAAAGCGTCTTAAATTCCTACAAATAGTAAGTTGGCTTTAAATATTTTTGGCAGGACAGTTTTTTTTCTTTACGTTCTGCGTTCAGTGTGGTTGAGGCTATCGCTAAGTAGCTGCTAATATACCTTTGCTAGCTAGCTAACGTTTTTGCATTTATCGCAGATAAGTGCAAATTTATCGCCAGTTGGCGGGATGAAGTTTGTACATTTCTGTCTTAAAAATCTGGTTTTACTGATTCAAATTTAAGGCTTTTTAAGACCATTATTACAGACATTTAAGGGATTGCTTGGGGATGCTAAAAACCGGTCAGGTTTCTACACCAAATTCTTCTGTTTTCCGAGTTAGACTCGACGCTACTGCAATAAGAGATGAATTTATTTTAAGGCTTTTGATGCATCTTTACCAGTCGGCGGGGAAATGTGAATGAAACTTGTGGGTGGTGAATGTGAAGTGACCATTTGTTATAAAGACAGACCACAGTGACTCATTACTGCTCTTTAACGTTACATTTAGTTACATAACAAACCACTTTCACCTCCGTTTTTAACCAGATGTGGGCAGACTAAATTTCCCCACCTGTTACAAAACACATAAAAGTGAACAAACAAAAAGTTATTTAACTGGAGTATTACAGGTCTGATTGTACAGATAGAAAAATACCTGTTTATAATTTCAGTATGAACCAGTTTTCCCATAAAGCTGTCAGTGTATTTCCAGCATTTCTTTGCACTTTCTGCAAGGCATTTTCATTGCTAAGGCCACAAACTAACATTGAAATCATGAGTGAGGCCTTTTCTCGGCTCTGTGTTCTCAGACAGCATGAATCAGCCAAGGAAAAAAAAGACACTTAGTCGCCGTACTGAGACGTTTCCCTGCATTTAAAATACCACTGCACCTGGCAAAATGTCAAAAGGCTGAACATTTTTTAAAGAAATATCTCAAAATGTGCTCTTTGAAAACGGATACATGAATAATGCTTTGGATGTGTAAAAACGCCTCAGTGGGGATGTGCAGTTTGGATTCTCATCCACATGCTAAAATATTTTACCTGCTGTGCCAACATTATCTTACACTCAAATTAAAATTCCCTTCAAGAAACTTTAAGAAAGTCTCTTGTCTTTGGTGAAAGTGTATTTATTTTTATATGTACTGTGTAGACCACTGTTCATTGTGTAAAGTGAAGTGAATGACACTTTGACACTTGGCTGTTTTTCTCTGTCTCATTAAATTTGACTAAAACTTTTTGTCTTAATGTGTTTTTTTTTCATACTTGTAAGTAATTAATTGAAGAGTAGTCCCAACACTGCATGCATACAAGTAAAATAAAACATTTTAGCTGCAAATATGTGTACATAATGTTTCTTTTTGTTACTTTTTCTCTACATGCTGTGATCGCTCCAAACCGAAGTCAAATTCCTGTTCACACTATCTTGATTCTGATTTATTTTTTAGATTTTGTCACGTTATATTAATCACAAAGTTGTGCATAACTGTGAGGTGGAGGGAAAATTTTACATGGATAAATAAAAGTTGTTTAGGGCGGCAAATGTTTCATTATAATTTGAAAAAAGCTGTTTATAGTTTTGATGAATATCTACTGAAGAAATGTGTTCTCATGTTTAAAGAACCATAATTTTATTTATATTTTTAGGTTTTAAAACAAAGATGCTAAATCTTTGCAACATGAGTGGATAATTTTTTTCTATGGAATGTTGATATTTGTTGAAAATGCTGTAAAAACTGCTCTAAGGTTTATATATTTATACTAAATGTCAGTAAGATGTAAGCACTTCAAATAGAAGTCAAAAGATTATATGGAGCGACATTAGGGCCACGAATTGTTAAAAAATTTAATCTGGAAAAACAATTCTGAAACTGAAAAGTAAAGATGGAAAAAGGTTTGTAGCTGACAGAAAAAATATTTTAAAACAGTAATTTTGCAATTAAAAATAATCTTTAATTATCTAAAGTATTGAAACAGAAAATTTGTTTTGAAACTGAAATAATCTTGAAATTGAAAGAAAAGAACAGTAAACTAAAAGAACTGTTTCAAGATTATTTTTCAGTTTAAAAAACGTTTCACTTTCAAAATTAAAGACTTGAAATGGAAAGAAAACAGTTTTGAAATTGTAAAATAATTTTAAAACTGAAAATATTGTATTTTTTTGGACCCAATTTAGCTCCTTAAATTTTTCAGGTTGTGACTTGAAAAAATGTCACGTCATCTCATCAACCGGATAACTTCCAGATAAAGTTCACATAGTTTCCTGCTAACTCTTATCAGCAGTAATAACATGCTGTACAGTTCAGAGTCCATTTTGACTAAAGATTTGCTCTCGTTTAACTAAAGCACCAAAATCTATTCATTGTATTAAAATAATTTATATTTTATTTAATAATCTTATCATCTGAAAGCTGTTAATACTCTTTTTTATTATTTCCGCTCCTTATGTGAAGAACCAAGCCTTTTTCCAGTAAATTACAGGCTTATCTTCTCGCTCAGAAATAAAAAAAACAGTAAGGTAGTCACGTGACCTGAGGCTCCTTCGGGTTATTTCCTTGAAGACGCCTGATTGGTCCAATCAGCCGGGTGGGCGGGGCCTCGGCCAGCACATGAGTTGTCAAACAGGTTTGTGTTGTTGAGCTGGTAAACGCTTGTTTCGGACACATTCATGCGGGAGGATCAGCGTCCCGAGTCGGCTTGTGCTCAGCAGAGACCCCCGGAACCCGCGGCTCCGCTCTTAACCGCTCAGGTGGGTTTTTAAATGAGAAAAAGCGAGAGAAAACCGCGAAGTTACCTGCTTCCTATTTAAAACCGACTTAATCCTTTCAGGACTGGACTCCAGTGTTTACAGGCCCTGAGGCAGATCTACCTGAGGGCCGATTTTTACAGCTTTTTTTTTTTTGCTCCCTCTTTGTTTTTGCTTCCTGTCTCTTCTAATGTTTGTCTCTTATTTCCCCCTCAGCTCAGCAGCATGTTAGGACTTGACTTAGAAACATTACATTAGTGGCTCTATTTTTGTTCCTCTGACCCTCCCCACCCCCTCTGACATTCCTTCCTGCTTTGTAACCCACCAGCCTGCTGCTTTAATTATATTTTTCTGCTGCTGTGGATAATTTCGTTGAGACAGGTGAGGACCGGAGGTTTCTCCCAGCAGGATCTTGGACAAGCTCAGCCTGGAATGGCAAACATGTCGAGCATTTAACTGGCAGACGCAGACTGCATATTTTAAGCACACACTTGATCTTTATTAAATACAGACTTTTGTTGACCTTCTTCACTTTAGAGGCTGTGTTTTTGGGGGATAATCTATTTTAAAAAGGGGATGAGGAGTCATTGTTCCCTCAGCAGCAGCTGTTGGGTCGTGAGATCCGACTCCAGACAATAGCTGGCTGACAGCTGTCCTGATGCTCCCTCAAACGCATCTCTTTTCACAGCCAGACTGCAAATGAAGTGTCAGTTTTATTGTGTCTTTGTCTGCGATAAGATGGATGGCTGTTCAAGTCAGACTTTAGCCAGCAACCAGCTATTGAACTTGGGACTGGGGAACCCCTACTTGGAGTTGTAAATATTCTCAACTTATGTAAGTTTCGTTTTAGCCTTGCCATTGCCTTCCTGTGCAATTCCACTCGAAAAAAATGATCACTTCCAGCAGAGACTGGGTTTTCTCCCCTTCGCTTGGATTCCCTCCAAAAAGGCGACCAGCAGGAGCCGTTGTGCACGATGACGTAGATTTTCTGCGCTGTTTTTATAATTGTAGTCAGCCGGTAGTTTTGAAAAGGACATTTCTTAAAAATATAGCCAGTGTTTTCAGCAAATCTGAAATACCCGTCATTGACACATTTTCTCACAGACACTAGCATATTTAGTAATCAAATAAATGACTAAAGACCGAGTTTCTAACTTTTGATGTGATTATTTAATTGTTTTGGAGGATTTCTTAATAAAGAGCACAATGTTTTTATTTGATAGGAATGATCCTGATAAATTTTTATATTGACATTGTTGAACAGACACACACTTTTACAGTTTTATTAAAGAACATTTTTACATGATTCCATGATTTAATGTACATTTAACATTTCAAGACAAGAAAAAAATATTTTCTTGTGTGTATATATATATATATATATATATATATATATATATATATATATATATATATAAAATGGATAAATCAGTCATTGTCAAACATTAAACTATCTTACTTTTTTCCAGAAATTTTTTTTTATTACAGTATGATGTCAACTCTGCTGTTGATAGCAAAGAATGAAAATAATTCTAACAAAGTAAATTATTTTTATTTCATTACATTAGCTGTATTAATACACTAATATTTCAGATTGAGATTTAAAAATACACAAAAATTGAAAGAATAAAACACATTTATTATACTGGCCACAGGCAGGGCTTCAGTCTGCTGGTCTCACTGGGAGAACTCCAATCACTTCTGAGACGTCCTGGTATACAGCCTAAAGCCAAGGATAAAAGTGTAATAGAAAATACATATATTCTTCCTTCACATTAAGAAAAAATTTATTTTCAGCATGTTGGGGCTCTGACTCGTAGCATCTTTATAGCATAGCTGAATACCGGTATTGTGAAGCCGAGCTGTGAAACAGACAGAAGAATAGCAGCTCCAGCTCTGATCCTGACTGACCTTTCCTCACAAAATCCCCTGGTTTTTAATACACTTCCCCTCTAACGGCAGTTTCTCATCACCTCTCTCTCATTAGAAAACAGTATGAAAACGTTAGCTACGCTAACAATCAGTGGTTACTTCGGGCCAATTTAGCTACATAGGAAATATTTCTCGGTTGTTTAGAAACTAGTTTCTGGCTGCAAAGTCAAGTAATGCCGCTGGATCCAGTTTGTATTGTAAAACGGTTGAAACAAGTCCACTCAGGACAGGACTTAGGAAGCTCCGACCGCTCTACTGCCACATTCAAGATGGCGGTGACGAAACGCAGGACTATTCTACGTATCTACGTAATCTACGTATTCATGTCTGTGGTTTTAGCGATGACAGCGGAGGAAACGAACGAAGTCCGTGTTAGCCACTCTTCCAAATATCTAACTAACATGAACAGCCATGTTGTTCGGATCGGCACTTCGATCTTAGCAGTGCAGGACGGCTGGAGACAATTCCCAGTAAGCGTCATAGCATCGAACTAGCTCATTACATACGACACCCCCCCTTTCCCAACTTTATTTGAAAACATACCATTTACAGCATAACATTGAGTAAATATTTGTCTCAGAAAAGAACAGTACAAATAAAAAGCAAATAAGAAAAAGAAAAGGCCAGGGGGCGTTTAGGTTTCATACGTTTTAATCGCCATTTTTTTGTTATTCTTTGATAGATCTGATATACTTATTTTCATTGAAAAAAGCAGCAAAGCATGGTTTTCTTTCAGTGAATTTGTAACAATAAATATATTTAGCCAATAATAATACAAGATGATATGATAAAAACAATCCAGACCCTTTTTCATGAAATCCTTTCTACAAATCTGTCCCAATGTTTAACAGTAGCTGGAGATGTTAAGAGCTCCTTTTGAAATAAGGCTCGCATGAGTTTATTTACAGGATGAACAGATAAACATATTTTACCTACAGTTTTATTTTTTGGGGATGGATAGAAAAGGTCATGAGATTCCAACCTTTTAAAAAAGCATAGAAACACCTGAAGGGAGGGATGGCTCCAAAAACCTCGGCATAATCGGCAGGTGGAGTATTACATACGACAGAAACGAATACGTAGTTCTCAAGTGACGTCACACTTCAGCGAACTCTTAACTAACACCCGTCTTGGCAGGCGGTTGCTATGGCGTTGCCATGACAACAATAAACAAGTCGCAAGCTTACTAGCTTTTGCCTGGTTCCTAACTTAAAACATAACATTTACTTCTATTACTTGATCACAATTTTTGAGTACTCACCCCTAAAATAAGTGAGGGATATTTACTGTAGTATTTACTGTCGAACTAAGAAAATTAGCTTAGCTAACGTGACTTTTATCTTAAGGTGACCAGATTTCCAAGACTAAATCTGGGGACATTTCTCGCTCAAAAAGCAAATTTATCAAAATAAAATGAAGAAACTGGGACAGTTACAGTTTACATATTTATTAATATTTAAACATTAAAAATCAAATATAAAAGCAGGAGCGAATCTCTTCACACAGTAGTAATATTACTATTAGTAATAATAATAAAAGTAATAGAAAATTAAAACTGGAGATATGGGGGCAAATTGTGTACATACTTTGTAAGTGAGCATACATGAATAGTTGGTAGGCTACTTCTGTTAATGAACAAAAAGCCCACAGTGGTAACAGAAATAAGTTGAAACTGACAAAAGTAGTAAAAAATTGTTTACTGACAAACTAATGAAAGTCAGACACAGCTTTTAAGTTGTGGCTCAATTAAAATGATGGTAGCTAAAACTTATTAGCATTTTTGTGTCTGTAACCAAAGAGCTGATGCAACTTTTGTCTCATTTCTCTCAGAACCTGTCTGGTAAATTCAGCCTCACTTTTTTATGCTTTTCTTTCCTCTTTGGTCATTTCACATGAAGTCCACCTTGACCTTGAAGTTACTTGATTGTACTGTAAATGGTCACTTAGAGACCCTTTAAAACAAAATGTGGTGTGAATATGTTTGCTTTAATGGGTGTGGCCTTTTGGTGGAGTTTGTATTTATCCAACGTTTCCAGAAAAGTGTTGTAAAAGTTTTATTGATGTTATTTACTGAGAAGTGACTGACTCCTCTGCTGTCCACAGGAAGTCCAAATGTCAGGCTGCTAAAGGTCAGCTGAGGTCACATCTCTTGGTCATGGCAGGATGATGATCACCTAGCCCTCTACAGGAAGCCACAAAGTGAAAACAGGAAGCTTCAGTCATGCCAGTGGAGGCGCTCCAACATCCCTCAAGGCAGCCGCTGAAAGCTGCCGTAGGAGTTTCTCCTCCACGCCTGCG
Source organism: Gambusia affinis (assembly GCF_019740435.1). Taxonomy (NCBI): domain Eukaryota; kingdom Metazoa; phylum Chordata; class Actinopteri; order Cyprinodontiformes; family Poeciliidae; genus Gambusia; species Gambusia affinis. The sequence continues at coordinate 35,292,515 of NC_057868.1, read as the reverse complement.
ACCGAAGGGTCCGCTGGGTCCAGACTTCTACAGACGGGTCCAGTCGGGCGCCAGCACCCCGAGGCAGAGCGCCGTGGAGAGACTCGAGGCGGACAAGGCCAAATACGTGAAGAGTCAGGTAGCTCTGTCCAAGCAGCAGCCAGTCCGGGCGCCGGAGCTGAAGAAGCCGCTGCTGAACCCCAGTACTCCTCTGCGGCCCACCAGGAGGACCCCGACCCAACCCAGCCCCAAACCGGAGGGGCTCCAGCTGGACCTGGAGCGCCTGAGCAGCCTCATTAGCGACCTGCCCAATGGACCCCAGTGCGCCGCCAAACCTCCAGCGCCGCAGGTGAAGGAGAAGCCGCGGCTGCCTCCGCGCCTTGACTGGGCCGGCGCCGCTATGGTGAGGCTAAAAGCGACCGCCCCTGCCACGGTGGACGGTACGGTTAGTCCCGGGGCGCCGGCTGCTGGGACGGTACGCAGAGTGGACGTAATGCCTCAGGCGGGCCCGGTGAGACCAGGATCCAGACCGCCGCAGTACGTGCGGCAGCCGCTCCAGCCGGTCCCGCTTCATCCCCAGTTTCCTCTGCGTCCGGCCACGTCCCGCCAGGGGCTCTTCGTCCAGAAAACGGCGGCACCAGTTGCTCCTAAACCTGAACCCTTGGCGCCGGCGTCCCCCGCCATCACCAGGCTGTCCTCCTCCAGCTCCAGAAAGCGACCCTCTCTGACCCGGTCCAAGTCGGACATGAGCGACCGGTTCTCCCGGGCTGGCACGGATCTGGAGCGCTTCTTCAACCTGTGCGGCCTGGAGCCGGTCGACCTGCAGGACCTGCCGGCCTCCAGCTCGGACATCGTGTCGCTGGCCCGCTTCCGGAGCGTCAGCGCTCCCGGGTCCGAGTGTGGCGCCTCACAGAGAGGCGGCGAGGTAGAGGAGGAGGAAGAGGACCCGAACGCGGCGGATCGGGTTCCTTACGGCGTTTCTGTCATTGAGAGGAACGCCAGAGTGATCAAGTGGCTGTACGGACTGCGGCAGGCCAAGGAGAACTCAACCAAGAGCACAAACCTGTAGTCCAACACAAACCCATGGCGACGCAATCGAGCAATGTAGAAAAAATCTAAATTTCCCCAAAAATCTCTCAAGTTTTCTGGGGGAAAAAAAATAATTCTGAGCTCCAAAAGTTGAACATTTGTGGGGAAAAAAAACTCAGAAATTTTTAGATTTATCTCAAGTTTTCTAGAAAAAACGTGGAATGAAGACTTTTGAAATTCAAATTATGTTCAAAAATTAAATTAACTTTCAATTTTATAAATTCAAAGTCTAGAAATTTCTAAAGGTCATAAACTTGACTTTTGAAACTCAGGAAAATACTCAAATTTTGAAATTATTCTAATTTTTCTGGCAGATATTCAACTTTTGGAGCTCAGAAATTTAAGACTAATCTCAAATTTTCAGAAAAATTTTTTTTCAAACATTTTTACTTTTAATATTCAGTTTTTTCCAGAAAATTTCTGGGATTAATCTCTGAGTTTTTTGGTGAAAAGTTACTTAATTTGTTTCTGTCTACAATGGCTCTAACACTTTGTTGTACAAGTTCTACCCAGGGGTGTCCAAACTTTGTCACATGTCCAAAAGAACTGCCTACCAAGAGAAAATTAAAACTCTAAAATGAAGCAAATAAAGCCGTCCTCTTTGTGTAGAAAAGGGATGTTATTCATTATATATCCAAATATTTTAAAAAGGATTTGTTGTATTGAGTGGAATTTTCAGATTCTTTTTGGCTCGACTGAATTAATTTATTCTCGGAATAAGAACAGGATTTGGGTCACTTTCTTTGAAAATGTTCACCATATTTAGCCAAGTTTAATATATTTGATGAAAGCTGGAACAAAGTCGGCTTTTCAGTAGAAGTTTCTGCAGGTGTGGGTCGACTTATAAAAACTTGTTTATGAAAAGATAAGTACTTTGTGTTGTATTTAACACTTTCCATTGTAAGAAAATTATTAATTGAACCGTATTACAAATAAAAAGTGTTCATCTGCTTCAAGCCTTGGTGCTGGACAGGACAAATTTGTATCATTTTTTAACTGCAATTGTGGGGACCACACAAAATCCGTTTGAGGGCCACAAATGGCCCCCCGAACCGCACTTTGGACACCCCTGATCTGACCTAAAATTGGATAATTTCTGCACTTTTGAGTTAAATGTAAAACTGGCTGAAAGATCAGTAAAAACTCTGTAAAAACACAAAAACTTAAGCATTTTTGTTCTGGTTTCTAATGCAAATATATTTGAAATGGGATAAAACTAAAAGTTACTTGTAAATTATCTTACAAGTAACTTTTTTACTTGAAACAAAACCAAACATGCTTGGTAAGATTCTGTTTTTGTAGTGAATGGAGAATTGTGCCAGTTTGGTTGATGTGGGTTAAGAAAGTCTGACACTTTTTTTTTCTTTGTGAAAACAATCAGGTTGTTTTTCTCTTTTTGCTGTTGGAGAACATCAGACATCGTCTTTAATGTCCTGCTGGAAACAAAACGCTTAAATAAAAAGATGACAAACTACAGAGTGATGAATGTGAATCAATTCAAATGAGAATCTGTCACTATTTCAATTTGTTTTCTATGCAACCTACATGCAGAGGTCTATCCACAAATTATTCTCAGGTTAGAGAAAAACTCCAACATATTTTTACTCAAAATTAAAAAGCAGAAGTTAAATTAAGAGTAAAAAAGTAAAAAGTACCGATGTACTGAGTAACTGATCAAATTATCAATAATTCGATCAGCTAATTCCACATAACATTTGAAGTTATGTGGAAAATTTTGGCATTGTAAAGACCAAAATTTAAATAATTCATATAATTACAAAATCAAGCAAAAGAAACATTAAAAAAATTTTTCTTTACATATAGAATTGTAAGACTTTTTGGTTAATAAATTTTCTTCATGTTGTGACTATCCAAAAGTTTAATTCAAGTAAAAGTAGCAGAACTGAACGGTAAGAAGTACAGCTTAGTAAAAATACTTATTTGTTTTTAACAAGTGAAAAAGTAACTTTAAAACTCTGGCTCTCTAATTAAAGTGGTTTATTTGTGTTGAAATCAACGAGGGCATGTAAGAAAAAAGTTTCACACGATGCCCTGCAGAGAAACCTGACGGAGCGTCACAACTCCGTCGGCCATCTTGGGATTAGTGACGGCTGAAGCCAAGAATCGAACCTCTTATTTAATGAATTCTAGACTATTTAGAGGATTGCTACTCGCAGCAATCTGTCTTTATGGACAAGCATACAGCGACAGAGGAAAGGAAAAGGAAGACACCTCCAGCAGAACCAGAACCAGAACCCGGCTCTGTTCATGTGCATTTGGTGTTTTGGGTTGCTGCCATGTCTTCAGACCTGCAAGTAAACTCAGCTCATCGTGGGGTGCTGTGGTGGCGCAGGGGCAAAGCATGACCCACATATTGAGGCCTTAGTCCTCGTGGCAGAGGTCACAGGTTCGATTCCCAGCCTGATATTTGCCGCATGTCTTCCCTCTCTCATTACCCTGTTTCCTGTCAAACTACTTTCAAGTAAAGGCCACTAGAGCCCACAAAATCTTAAAAAAACAAAACAAAAAAAAACTCAGCTCATCATAAACGGGTCAGAACACGATTTGTGGATAGTTCTGAGCAGGTTCTGTGTTTCCACCCCCACGCGCCTCACACTGGAGGTGCCGCTCTGCTGACACCATGTTTGGTTTTTAGGGATTTCTCCACTGGACTTCAGACGTTGTCCTTTAAAGCGGAAACATTTTCCTTCAGTTCTTCATGCGTGGTTCCTGTTGGGATTTCAGTTTTTCTGCCCACACCGAGCCTGTGTGGGCGGGTCCATGAGCCCACACACTTTCACACTCAGGGATGTGAAAACGTGTGGGCATGAATCCACGAATGTGACTCAGTTGGAAAGCTGATTCATCCTTTCATCCAAAAGCTTTTCATGCTTTAGTGACTCACAGGTCGAGTTGTTCAAAAAGGGAAACTATTCTTCTGAACATGGTCGCGTGAAGTGAGAGAAAGCAGTAAGCCAGAAGAAATTATGATGATTTTTAAAAAGATAAATCTAATTATATTTATCCTCCTGCCTGGCAAGAAATTACCAATGAATAAAGTATTTTTGTTTGTTTCCTAATGAAAAATGTTGGAAATTTTCTCAGGTTTTCCACAAGAGGTCAGAAGAACCTCTGCAAAAAGCTTTGGAAAATCTGAAGCTAAAAGTCAGGAAACTCCAACATTTATCTCCTCTTGACGATTTTTACAGACAAACAAAAAAAAGCATATGTCATTTTTAAAAAGAATTTTCATCATTTTTGTGTTTCCATACTATAACTTCTGTATTGAAGCTACTAAATAACTTAAATGGTGCAATATGACACTAAAGTATGTTTGATTTTCTTTTAAAATTAGAAAAAAAACCATTTGAAACCAAATTATTTTGAAACTGGGAAGTTTTAAGTGTTAATTTTTAAACTGATAAAAGGTTTTTAAAAATTAATTTTGAAACTCAAATTTGAAAAAAAATATAAATTTTAAACTTTAAGAGTTTTGAAACTAAAAAAATTGCAAGAAAATTAATTTTGAGACTTTAAAATATTCTTCTCAGACTCGAGGTTTTTTTCAATTTTTTTATGGCTTCAAAACATTTTTTTTTCCATTTACATTTTTTAAACGAACTTTATGGCTCCAATTTAGCTCCGTAGTATATTTTCTGTTCATTTTGTCATTAGGCTGAAAACTACCTGCTTTTCTCTCGTTCTCATTTTTTTTGTTCCATTTTGGAAAATTATCCAAAAACAAATATAAAATAGACTTTAATTAGTAAATTCTAAATATTTAAAAATATATTTTTTATTATTTTCATGTAGATTTGGCAGCCCTGTAGGTTAGTTAGGAGTATTAAAGGGAAAATGGCTTCTTGGACTTTAAAGGTTGCTCTCACATGACCTTACTGTGACCTTTTAAGCAACTTCCAGTCCTAAACATGCTGAGGCAGAAGCATGAGGACGTATTTTATAATTTAGACTTCCAACAAAATCATAGAGTTTCTAGTTTTTATGAATTTAACTGAAAATATTCACAGTGATTCATGTTTCACCTTTCCACACAGAAAGCTGCAACAATCACTTTCAGTCGGCGTAAAACGATCTGCTGTTCTGCACTTTGAAGCAAAAAAAAAAACAAACAAACAGAAAAGCGGCTCGACCGGATTTGAGTTTCACATAAGTGGGATTTAATTAAGTCCTGAAGAAAAGTGTTGCTTTCTGCTTCGCACTCTGCTTTCCTGGTGATTGTTGCTGCTGCACACAGAGGATGAGCTGCTGTGAAAGCTTTACGGAGAAGCTGGAGGCGTTAAGAAATGTCCTGTGGAAGCGCAGCGGAGAGCAGAGGGTGGGTAACTGAGATTCCTCTCTTTTCGTGGAAAATTTCACCACAGCATCCAAGAATTAGCAGGACAAAGAGCAGAAACAAAGTCTGCACTTTCTGGGAGATTTTCCCTGTTTAGGAATGTTTTACCACTGATTCGACTTGAAGAAATATTTTAAATTACTCCAGAGATTCGCTTTTTCTTTCTCCTATAGAAGAAAACGGCAAAAACACAAAATATTACCAAGTAATTTTGATCTAGTTTCTGGTGAAAATCCCTTAGTACACTTGAAAAAAGACTAACTTAAAACTAACCGTTCAGCAAGAAAAAGAGGCTTTTTTAAAAATTAATGATTCCTTAATATTAACAGATTCACATTAATGGGGAAAAATTTCTTCCATTGGCAGATTATTTCACTTATAGCCAGACAATTTTCCCCACATTATAAGTGAAATAATTTGCCAATGGAACTAGTTATTTATAATCAATATTGTGGAATATTGATGATATTCACTCCTTTTGTCTTACTTCAAGTATGCCAAGATATTTGCACTGGAAACTAGACATTGGAAACTCTTCTCATTGGTGAGATTTTGTGACGTTTTGTTAGATTTGTTCCATTTTTAACAGTAAACACGGACGTTTTTCTCCCCAGTTTAACGCTACATGTTTTTTTTTTGTGTGTGTAATAAATGACACCGGTAGAAAAAAACTTCTTCATAAAATTTCAGTGAAAAATCAAAGAAGTATGTTTAAAGTTATTCAGATGCAGCTATAAAATATAAATCTTGTCCTTGGTCCCGAAGCTTGAATTGAACCTGAATTCACATGTCAGATTGATAATTGCTCCAGTTTTGACCGTTTTATTTAGCAGAGTCATAATGTGAAGCTAGTTTTGTTTGTTTTACCCCAACTCTCCACAAAGCTTATAAAGTGTTGATGGGAATTTATGACTATTCTACCCAAAGCACAATAGTGAGGTCAGACACTGATGTTGGACAGGAAGGCCTTGTTCTAATTCAGCTGAAAGAGCTTGTGTCGGGTTCGGATCTCGACTCTGTGCAGGTCAGGAGGTTCTGAAACCTTTCATTCATGTCTTTATGGAGTTTGCTGTGGTTGTTTTCACACCTGATAGTCCAATAATCTTGGTTTGATTATGGAACAAAATTGCAACATTTGGAATTTATTTACCCAGAATGCTCTGCCCACTTCCTGCTTTTGGAGCTTTTAGCCAGACCCGAGTTTGCTTTCCGGTCCGCTTCAGTGTTTGACTGCTCATTCCCCAATGAACCGGAGTTTCTAGAGAAACAAACTGCAGTTTCATTAAAGCGGACATGAAGCAATATTGGGCCATCTCCAAGCTTTTTCCACAAGGATGATTGACAGCGCTAAGACCCTCCTCCTGGCTCTGATTGGTTGTTTCTAGTTATCACTGGCAGACGGCAGATTTTTTTTATTTTTTCAGATTATCTGTCTCATGTTACACTGTCGGGTCACAGTGACAGTTTCAACAAATATGTGAAACCCAAACTGTTTATAAAAGTTGCTTGCAGCAGATTGACCTCCTGTCTGTCCTCTCTCTGGTCCTCAGGGATCGAGGCGGATCCCTCTGATGAGGAAGATCTGCTACGCCGTCGGAGGCGTCCCACATCAGGTCACATCTGCTGCCATCGGGATCTCACTGCAGATTTTCCTGCTGGATGTTGTGCAGGTGAACGTTTAACTTGTTAACACAAAACTCTGACATTTTATCCTCACCTTTGGGGATAAACTCCAAGATATCAGCAATTTTCTTCTCTCAATTACTTTTTATGCAATAATTTTTCATTGGCCCTCTAGAAAATCGTAGTTCCTTTTCTCTCCAAAAATCTCCCAGAGTTTAGAGGAAACTAGTTAAAATTACTGTTACATTTGAGTAACGTTTTGCAAAAAAAATTATTTTAAGAGTAATTTTATAATTTGTACTTTTACTTTATTACTTTAATTTTGAATCATTGTTACTCGTTTGAGTAAAACTTCTGGATTTTCTACCCAGTGAATGAAAGACAAACATGTTTTAACCAAAAATTCACCAGTCAAAAGTTTTTTTATTGAAACAAACTGATTTGGAAAAATATTCTTTTGACAGATCTTATTTTATAATTATGTTATCTATATGAATTATTTTCATTTTGTCTTTAAAATACTAACATTTTGTAGAAATGTAAGTTTGGTCTAGCTGATGTAATTTTTAAATATAAAATAATTGATATTTTGATTATTTAACACTAAAGTAGTCTTTTTACCAAATACTTTTTTTACTCTGGTAATTTCTTACCACTTTTTTCTTTTACTCAAGTGAAAATAAGTACTGCTACTCTTGAATAAAATTTTTGGGAACTCTACCAAACTCTGCAAAAACAAAATCTTACCAAGTTTTTCTGGTCTAGTTTCTAGTGGAAACATCTCGGTACGTCTGAAATAAGAAAACTAATTTGTAAGAAACTTTTCAACAAGATGCAAGAGTTTGTTTTTAGTCAATAATTTCTTAATATCGATGAAAAATACTTGTTGTATCGGCAGATTATTTTACTTAAAACATCGTCTTCCTGTAAGTGAAATAATATGACAATAAAATAAATAAAGATTAAAAAAAAATAAAATACAAACTCCTATATTTTGCTGAAAAGTTTCTTCCAAGTCAGTTTTGTCTTTTTTTGAATTGTAGTAACATTTCCACTGTAAACTGAACCAAAGACACTTGGTAAAATTTTGTTTTTGCATCATCATCTTAAAAAGTGTCAAAAATAAATGAATGTTTTAAAGGTTTTCACACATCTGTAAAAGTTATGTGCTGTTAATTGTCTGTAATTTCTGCCCAGATGAAGGCCTCCTCTGTATCTCTGATCCTGTTTCTCAGTCGGGTCTGGGACGCCGTGACCGACCCTCTGGTTGGATACCTGCTGACCCGCAGTACCTGGACACCCATCGGCAAACTCACCCCATGGTCAGTCAGCTGCTGATTAAACCACTTATTCTGGAAATGTTCCACCATTTTTCAGTTCCTGAGAGCCACAATCCTGCAGCTTTCAGATTCATCTGTCACATCAGGGACAATCCTGAAAGTCGCAGGATTGAAGCTCTGCTGGAGTTGGACGTCCGGGATTTGAACCTTCACCTTTTCGTCTGGCAGGCTGGTTGTTTCCACTCCGTTCGGCATCCTGTCCTACGTGCTGCTGTGGTTTGTGCCTGCAGACTCCATGTCGGAGGCCGCCTGCGTGTTGTGGTTCCTCACAGTCGCCTGTCTGTTCCAGACGCTCATGAGCGTAAATATCTTCAGTTTCCAGTTCATTTGAAATAACTTTTCCTCCCCAAGGATCAACTTCAAGGCACACGAGTATAAATCGACTCAAACGTGAAAAACTCAGACAATATCTGGGTTTTATAAGCCTGGCGGGCCACCAGGCTTTACTTGTGCCCCCGCCAGGCTGAGCATCGTTTCTTTATTTTAGTTTTTACTAATGTTTGAATTTTTTAAGACTTTATAGCTGGTGATCATCTGTCAATCTTCCAATAACACAAATATGTTCACATTTTTGTCAACTTTAAACATTTAACTGAAAACATGGATGGATTACCACCAGACTGCAAGTTTTGAGGGAAACCCTGAATTTAATTCATAAAATTCACACATGCCAATGAATGTCAACAGTAACACAAAGATAAAGAGTAAATTTACTTAAAGCTCCTTTATTTTCTATAAATTTCATCACTACAGACGTTACAAATTAACTGTTTATTTTATATTCCCTTAGCTTCTCACTTTTTCAATTAAATTCAGTTCATTCATACAGCACTAATTCACAACAAATGTTTTAAAGCACTTTACAAAAACAATCATTTCCATCCACTCAAACACTCCAGTTGATTCCAGTTAAACTCAGTTTATCGTTAAAGTACTTTATTAGAGGAGGGCATTTATTGCATTGATCATAAGAATATTTATGGTAGAAACACCTGGCAGAATGAAGTGAGATGATATCTTTGGCCTCCAGGATATTTATGATTTTTTTATTTAATCTCTAAAGTTTAATGTTCATCGTACCCGAGATGTCAAACTATCTCCAGAAAAAGTTTACCTGTTCCCTTAAAAATTTAACACTATACAGCCAAGATCCAATAAACAAAATTGGGCAGAATGTTAAAGTACCAACATCGCTCACAGAACCAAAAGAAAAGGAGAAACGGAAACTTAGATGAATTATTTAACACTCTTTGTTCTGGAGAAGGTAAATAAAAACCCAACCAAGAAGGAAGAAGCTGCCGACTGGAGGGAAGAAATCTTCTCTAATTACTAATGGGAAGTAAAACATTGATAACTGATCATCTTGGTCCAGATTATTATTAATCCAAAATATTTAAAGCCAAAGGGCAGCCTGTCACAATGAGCAATAAATAAATAAATCACATGACAAATTAAAAATGTTATTGCAATAAATTATATTGTTTTTAATACCATTTTAAACTAATAATGGCAATGGCGTAAAAAGACAAAAACACATTCTCAAAATGTTTAACTCTAATGAACATTTAACACTAGAACTGAAAGACATTTAAAATATCCAAAACAAAAACTACAAATAAAAGTAATTATGAAGTCTTTAAACAAAACTATCCTTTAAAAAAAACCGGTTTAGTTGAGACCAAAACACTTTAAGATTTTATTCATCCAGGTTTTGGTAGAAAGGATCAAACCTTGTAAATGGAAATTGAACTTGTCTTAATTTATGATGCGATTAATTGATTTGATTACTGTGACAGGCCAACCAGAGGTGCAGGTATTTTCTCCAAGAACTGGAAAAAAATACCAAAAATCAAAACGTACGTTACAAGCAGCAGAAACCCTACATACAGTCTTCAGTTGTTAATTGATTAGATTTATGCAGACAGGATCAGTTTTAGTCCTGAAGCTGCAGAAGGAAGAAAAAAAAAAAAAGAAACGAGACGAACCAAGAGGACGACGACAGCAAGACGGGTTCAGGTCTTTAACGACTCAGAACGAATAGTTTTCAAAACCTCACACTAGTAAATATCACTTAAATTACAGCAAAATACCTGCAAGATTCTTTAAGGAAGATTGCTGAGAGAGTTTCAACTCAAAATGGAGAACTGGATCAGGACGTGTCGCCCAGGAACATTTCCAGGGTTTCCTCAAGAAACACGGCTGAGCTGAGACCTCAAGGGCCTCAACTATAAACCTTAAGCTTAATTTGTCTTTACTGTCAATGGTGCAAAAAAAATTATTAAAATGACCCTTAGCTTGGTGAGGAGCAAATAAAGCCTGGTGGCCCGCCAGGCTGATAAAACACTGGGAAACCCTGACTTCTGTCGATTGTTCGAGTTCTAACCAGGAACTCCCGTCTATAGATCTAAGCTAGATCTACAGATCCAGATTAAGCCTCTGATTGCTCCTAGGATCTCTAGGACACTCGAACCCCTCCACCACGATAAGGTGGCAACCCACGGAGGGAAAAACTAAAACCAGAAACAATTTAACTGATCTGGAGAGAGGCCTGAAGGTGGCGCTCTAGACAAGACCTTACTGGCGATTAACTGGTGAAAAATGGCTGCCTTCAGCCAGCTTGGTTCTGGTTCTGTTGGTTTATTCACGTTTCTTTCCTTACAGACATTGACTGACATTGTTTAAGCTGAATTACAAAGTTTTATTACATGTAGGGTCAAACATAACAGTGAGTAGGAGAACCTAACCCATCAACATGAAGTACTACTGGTATAAAATGTTATTTTTCTCTCCATAGAAGCTGCACCTGGTCGGGCGTTCTGATTGGCTGTGGTTTCTTCCCGGAGGAGGGCATTGGCTGACATGATGCTGCCATCACCTAACCGTTCTCCTTCTCCCATTGTTAACTCTTCGCTTCCATGAACATGGAAAGTTCTCCTGTTCAATTCACCTGTTGCGTTTCTGCTCCGTTTTCTCTCAGCTCCAGTTGGTCTTAGCAGATGGCTGCTGGTACCGAGCCCGGTTCTGGTTCCGCTGGAGGTTTCTTCCTGTTAGAAGGGGAGTTCTTCCTCTCCTCAGTCACCAAATGCATGCTCAGTGTGAGGGTTTGCTGTAAAGTCAACGACTCAACTTGGGTGATTTGCTGCCGCCCCCTGCTGGTTAGGAGGAGTGAATGCTGTAAGTAATGACTATGCAGTCTGCTGGGTTTCCTTTGGTACAAACTTAAACTACTTCAATGACTAACTGAACCTAATGCACTGAAAACTAGAATCAATAGGAATTTATGACTGAATTGAGATTACTTTCTGAAAAATGCCTCAACAACATTGTTGTGAATTAACAATATTTGAAGGGTTTTTTGAGTTGGTTGTTTGAGTTTTGAATGTTTTTTTTTTTATTATTTGGTTGTTGGAGTTTTGAAGGGTTTGTTTTTTTGAGTTGGTTGCTGGAGTTTTGAAGGGTTTTTTTGAGTTGGTTGCTGGAGTTTTGAAGGGTTTTTTTGAGTTGGTTGTTTGAGTTTTGAATGTTTTTTTTTTTTATTTGGTTGTTGGAGTTTTGAAGGTTTTTTTTGAGTTGGTTGCTGGAGTTTTGAAGGGGTTTTTGAGTTGGTTTTTAATATTGGTTGTTGGTTTAAGTGTTTTTGTTTTTATATATTTTGTATTGTGCCAATTCACAACAAATGTCATCTCAATGCACTTTGTGCCTGAACTAAAATTTCAATTATTTAACAGTCCAATGAGCCCAGTTAATTATTAAAGCAGTTTATAAAGTTTGTACCAAAGGAAACCCAGCAGACTGCATAGAGTCATTACTTACAGCATTCACTCCTCCTGACCAGCAGGGGACGACAGCAAATCGCCCAAGTTGAGTCGTTGACTTTACAGCAAACCCTCACACTGAGCATGCATTTGGTGACTGAGGAGAGGAAGAACTCCCCTTCTAACAGGAAGAAACCTCCAGCGGAACCAGAACCGGGCTCGGTACCAGCAGCCATCTGCTAAGACCAACTGGAGCTGAGAGAAAACGGAGCAGAAACACAACAGGTGAATTGAACAGGAGAACTTTCCATGTTCATGGAAGCGAAGAGTTAATGGGAGAAGGAGAACCGTTAGATGATGGCAGCATCATGTCAGCCAATGCCCTCCTCTGGGAAGAAACCACAGCCAATCAGAACGCCCGACCAGGTGCAGCTTCTATGGAGAGAAAAACAGAAAACCTGTAACCCAAACACACAACAGCAGATAGAGACAGATCAGAACAACAAGACATTTTAAATATCCAAAATAAAAGTAAATTATGAAGTCTCTAAACAAAACTGTCCAAAAAGAAAACAAAAAAAGTCCATCCATCGTCGAAGGAGAAGATGATACAGGAGGATTCCTGAAAGAGAAAGCGACGGATGCAGGTTTCAGGTCAAACTCTTTAACTCGGAATGAAATCGTCACTTTTCAAAAACTCATTTATAAATATCACTTAAAATACCTGCAGCACTTCTTGATGAAGATTGATGGGCCTGTTGGTAGGATGATGAAGGTCTTTTCCGCCTGTCAATGGAGGGTCGATGAAGGGCGAAATCAGAGACGAAATTATCCAGAAGGACAATGGGACAGGAAGACAACAGGAGGGGTGCAGGTTTAAAATCACCACTTTAAACAAAACCTCACTTAACAACAGAGTACCTGCAGCATTTCTTGAGGAAAACTGCTGATAAGGTTTTAAATCTAAATGGAAAAAGGGATCAGGAAGCATTTGCCAACCCTGCTCACCTGGGAACACTTGCCGAGTCCAGTGGTAAGGTCACAGAGGTCACTAAGGTCATCCATCAGCAGGGTGGCGAAGGTCTTTTCCATCCGTCAATGGAGGATCGATGAAGGGCGAAGTCAGAGTCGAAAACAAGATGATCCATGGTCATCCATCAGTGGGTGGGGGATGAAAGGCTTCTCCGGCAGTTGTTGATGGCCGATGAAGGGCAAGATCAGAGACGACAAGATGATCCAGGAGGATTCCTGAAGGACAACAGGACATGTGCAGGTTTAAGGTCAACCCTTTAACAACTCAACGAAATCACATTTCAAAAAGTCACACTTGCAAATACCACTTAACAGCAAAATACCTGCAGCATTTGAGGAAGACTGTTGAGGGTGATGGTAAGGTCACTAAGGTCATCCATCAGTGGGGTGGCGAAGGGCTTTTCCATCCATCAATGGAGGGTCGAAGGGGGAAATCAGAGACGAAATCATGATCCAGGAGGATTCCTGAAGGACGGCACACGTTTCAGGTCAAACCCTGAAACCTGTCTGAAAGACTTTTCCCTATGGGTTGTTACACACTTTATCACAAACAGAGAATACAAGATCTGTTCTGGTCATTATACCAAGACCAGAACACCAAACTTTTATATAGCCTACCGTGTTTTTCCTGTGTTGAGCGAATCAAAGTTCTGGTTGTTGCACCCAAGACCAAAACAACTTCCTTTGTTACCAAATTCCTTGAACTCCTCCGATGACTGTGTTTGCTACCAATGTCCATGCACTCAGCCGATGACTGTGTTTGCTACCAATGTCCATGAACTCAGCCGATGACTTTGTTTGCTACCAATGTCCATGAACTCAACCGATGACTTTGTTTGCTACCAATGTCCATGAACTCATCCGATGACTGTTTGCTACCAATGTCCATGAACTCATCCGATGACTTCAAGCCTTAAGGAGTGACTACAGGAAGGAGAAAACCACATTTCCTGGCATTGGGTTCACAGTCCAGTGCCCTAGCAACCATCTTGACATCCATATTTTCCACCAGTCCAACACCATCTGGTGCCTTCAGAGTCTCAATCTCAACAACAATTGCTGATCAGCATCCATCTTCTCAGTCCATATACCACGTGGTATTGATAAGGCCTCAAATTCACAACCATGAGCTCAAAATTACCCTCCATTACAGACATACTGAGGAGGCATGTGGTGACAGTGGAAAGGAGAAACTTCCCTTTAACAGAAAGACTTTCCAAAAAAATAAATAAACACGTTACCAAACGGTTAAAGGTTACGTAAGCTTAAGCCATTTCTCATACTGGATATCCATGTGGTGAAAGCGGAAAGGAAAAATCTTCCCTTTAACAGGAAGACTCCCCCCAAAAAAAATTTTAATATTCACACTGTATAAATTATTTAAGATGGTTTAGTAAACTAAGTAAGCTTAAGCCATTCATCATTTTGAGGATCCATGTGGCAAGAGTGAAAAAGAAAATGCTTCCCTTTAACAGGAAGAATTTCCAAAAAAGATCACACTGAACAGATTTAAATTTGTTAAAAGTTGCACAAGCTTGTGAAACGTCGCATACTGAACATGCATGTAGTGACTGTGGAAAAGACAAACTTCCCTTTAACAGGAAGACTTTCCCAAAAAAATAAATAAATAAATTTTAAACAAAAAAAACCAAATCGGTCAAGAAGCGCTTGCTAAAAGTTACGCAAGCTTAAGCAATGTCTCATATTTGATATATATGTGGTGGCAGTGGAAAGTAAAAACTTCCTTTTAACAGGAAGATTTAAATAAAAAATAAAAAAGTTCCTACCCATTTAAAATGGTTATAAGTTATACAAGTAAGCTCAAGCAATGTCTCATACTGAGGATCGATGTGGTAACAGTTGGGAGGAAAAACTTCTCTTTAACGGGGAAGAATTTAAAAAAGGTTCACACTGTATCGGTTATTTAAATTGGTTAAAAGTTAGGCAATGCTTCATACTGAACATGCATGTAGTGGAAAGGAAAAACTTCCCTTTAACAGAAAGACTTTCCAAAAACAAAAATAAATAAATAAAATAAACCAGTTATCAAGTACCGGCTAATGGTTACATAAGCTTAAGCAAGGCCTCATTGAGGAGAGCTGTGGTGAAGAAAAACCTCCTTTTAACAGGAAGACAATCCAAAAAAAATAAATAAAAACTGTACCAATTATTTAAAGTGGTTAAAGGTTAAGTAAACTAAAGCAATACCTCATATTGAGGATGCATGTAGTGACAGTGGGGAGGAAAAGCTTCCCTTTAACAGGAAGAACCCTCCAGCAGAACCAGAAGTTGGGTCTGTATGAAAGGCCATCTGTCACTACCCCCGGGGGATTGGAAAGGACAGAATAAAGAGATACAGAAGAAGAAAAAGAGCTGCTCCAGCAGAATTTCTAAAGGAGAAATGAAATATTTAGTTGTAGTTGAAACTTCTTTAGTGGCTTATCTATGAGAAAAAATTAGTTAGATGAAACACAAAGTCAGCCAGACGCTTTATCTACGAGGAAAAAAAACTGGGTTAAAAACAGATGCAAACACAGACGGGTTCCAGATCTAGAAGGAAAACATGAGTAAATTTCAGCCGAAAACCTGCAAAGACATGGTGGGTTAGTGTATACATTACCTCTGTGACCTCTGACCTGCAGCTCCAGATCTTTCTGTTGACTGTCGTCCAGAAGAAATTAAATTGCAGGAGTCCGAGTCGTCGTCCAGAAGAAATTAAATATCGCAACGCCGCAGGTTGACGCAAAAATAAAATCCGTTTTTACGCTTGAATTTAAATTATTGTTGAACGTAAATGAAATTTGTTTGACTTTTTGATATATTGAAGTATTGACCCTATCTTTGAAATATTTGATTAAATTTCAAATGTTAAGTAGATACAAAAAATAAAAAAGGTATGTAAAAATGATCACTAATATGTAGGTATGTTATCAATGTTTATGATAGTGATATTTATTAAGCTGAATCACTTCCTGCAGCCTCTAAACTGCAGTTGCCAAATCATTGGCAGCCATCTTTCTTTTCCATCACAACTGACTTTCAGCTATGAACTTGAAATTCCAAAAAGCTAGATGGCATAAACCTCTACAGGTCACATGACCACAGCACACAAAACCCTAAAGACAGAAGGATTAACAGCAGAATCCTTCTCAGCTCATGGACTCTCAGCAGAGAATCAAACCAAGAGGCCTAGCGTTGGCCTTCAGCAACAGCGGTAGCATCCGCAGCATAGCACAGCAAAACCCAACAGCTCCTACCCTGAGATGTCTTCTGGACCCGCCATTGGAACAGTTCTTTGACTTAACAAACCTTTGATGGGTTGGGCGGGGTCCGCCAGGCACCTTGTAGCGATTCCTCAGCTTGACGGAAGCGATCCTCATTTTGATTGAAGGGAATCCTCAGCTTGATTGAAGATTATCTTAGTATATCCATAATCCATCTGCTGCTAGTTCCAGACGCCATATTGTCCCTCCTCAGATCGGCCAAACAATCCGCCGCCGAGACGCCGTGGGCCAAACAATCCACCGCCAGACGCCATGTTCCTGTCGCTCCTCGTCTGCTGCTCTGTTTAACCACAAACAATGGTTTCAATGACTTCAGAGACAAAAAAAAGCAAACAACTTCGAATAAGGTTTCTGAAAAATAACTTACCGACTAACAAATGCAGCTATTTCAAACATGGCGCTCTTGACCTACTCAAGCAGATCCCTCAGCAGGTAGGCCCCATCAACACGGAGACAATTTCAAATAGATCCGCATAAGTTTTGAGTCATTTAGGTTGGGCGTCCACGCGGATTCTGCGTCTTTTGAGATCAGAAATGAGCATTTTGTGATCCACGTGCCAGGATGGATGAATCTGAACGCTGGTTTCATGTCTTCCTGCGACCAGGTGCAAGCCGCGCCTTAATTTAAACACTGACGTAGAAAATGCGCCATATTTTATATCCAGGATGGCGCATGCGCCTCACAGAAACAACTCGCCATTGGCGGGTTGCCAGATTTGTTAGTTTCCACCCGTAAAGCCTGCCCACCTGCAAAAGGAAAAAACACTATCCAAATCTCAACCGTTAATAAAATTCGTGTTTATAGCACTATAAGTTTTATTCATAATCTATCCCTAATATAGACGATAATAATTTAGAGAAACAATACAATTTTAATTTTGTATTTTATAATTTAGGACTGGAGAAAATATTCTTTTTAAAGTTTTGAAACGTACAATTTTCTAAGAACAAGCCAGTTTATTTTTAATACACTTTTAGACTAATTTAGAAAAACGTGAACATTTTTTATATATAGAACTATGTTTCTAATATATTTTTTCCCTAAAAGCTTAATACTGAACTGTTGCTCAAGTGGAGAGTGAAAAGTGCCAAATGTCAATAAATAACTTATAAAATGATTATTTAAATGTATCATTAATTTATTAAAACTTTTCACTCTTCATATATTCTTATATTTTATACTAAATTGCTTATTAAATTTTTTCCAATAAAGCTTTGTGAAATACGTTTCTCTTTATTTTTCAATATAAGTCAACAGATCTTATTTAAATGTTTGGCTTGGATTTAAAATCACAAACTTCTTGTCGTTCTGATGTTTCTGAGCTAAATGAACTTTATTTCCTGGTCAGGACTCTGTCAACAGAGAACTTATTGTCAGACAGTGGTGGTGCTAACAGGAATGGTGCCCTGGGCAGGCCCCTTTTTAAAGCAATCACCCATACTGAGCATACGCGTTTTGTTCCCAATAAATTTTTAGATTTGACATTTTTTAAAGGTTTATTCACTTTGGAATTGTAAGATGGATGAAACAAGCTTTGTCAATCTGACATTATACGTGTGGCTAATTTTCTTACTTTCTAAAATCCAAGTCCAAAAATTCCTGCAGGTCGTATGGTTCTAGAGCTTTTCAATGCTTAAAAGTTGTTTTATGTCACATATCTAGTTTTGTATGTGAAAAGTTGCTAAGCAGTAAAACTGACTTTTAACACAAAGATCTGGAAATTAAAAAAAGTTGCCATATATAGCTCAGCAGATAGATCAGAAATCTGTTTGGAGCCACTGGAATATCTTAGTTTATGGCAAATTTAAGCTCCAAATGAAGCTGCTTAAGTGATATTATCTCTCATTAATTAACTAATAAAATAAAATCAAATTAATAACAGAAGGTGTTATTCCTCCGGGAACTTCTTCGCCATGGTTACCGAGTTTCTCCTTTGCTGTCAGCTGGTGTCATGTTTTCCCCCTGTTGTCTGTGAGCAGTGCTACAACGTCCCCTACGTCTCGCTGAGCATGTCCCTCGGAGGACGTCAGAGGGACAGAGACTCTGCCACTGCCTACAGTAAGAGGAACCGCTGTCACTCACCAGCTAGAGTCTCAGAGCCACTGGGCTGCATCTGGAAACGTTTATACACCCCAGTCAAATTGGTGAAAAGTAACTTTATTACCTTTAATGGGACATTTTGTTCTTCATAATTTAACCAGAAATGGGGAAAAATGTGAACAACTTTAAAATACCTCACTGAACTGATCACAGAAACCTTTGAGTTGTCTTTCCACAGTAACAACATACACACCGAAGAGTGTTGTGGTTAGTTCAGACTAGTAATTTTTTAGTCTAGTGCATTCACTCACTTGACCAGTCAAAAGGAAAGCTAGATTCAAATCAAAAGTATTTGATTAAAGGTTTCCTCATTTATTGCCCCTCTTTTTATGTTTTTTCTTTATTGTTCTAAATCAAATTTTTGTTGCACTGAAGCTGGAAACTTTCATATATGATTGTCTTAGCACAGGGGTGGGCACTCCTGGTCCTGGAGGGCTGGTCTCCTGCAACTTTTAGATGTATCTTTACTTCAACACACCTGAGTCAAATAATGAGGTCATTAGCAGGACTCTGGAGAACCTGACTGCACTTAGGAGGTGATTCAGCTATTGGATTCAGGTGTATTGGACCTGGGAGACGTGTAAGAGTTGCAGAACACCGGCCCTCCAGGACCAGGAGTGCCCACCCCTGTCTTAGCTTGTAGTTCTAACTGGGATGTTATCACCTACTGGGTTCACTCCAGACTTTGCAGTGCGTTTATGGTGTTTTCCTCCAGGAATGAGCGTGGAGATGACGGCGCTGCTGCTGGTGTCAGTGATTCAGGGAAAAGTCGTGTCCGTGTTCAACGCTGAGAAGCAGGAGGCCTGTGAGCATCTGGACCAGGTCCATCAGACACCTCACAGCTCATCTGCGCCGCAGACTGCCTCTCTGCATGAAACGGTACTGGAACATTAAAATAGAGACAAGCTTAAAATAATATTTATAGAACAGGCTTGGCAACTTTGAGCTTCTATTATACTCACAATATCCCAGGAAGATCTTGTTACCCTGTAATTTACTTTTATTCGGCTGGATGAAGGCATTGTTGCTTGTTCAGGTATTATTCCTACAGATGTTGTAGTAATATAAACCGTTTATACTTTCACTTTGGAGAAATATGCATTAAAAAGTCAGTAGGGTTTCATGGAAGCTGCACAAGAATTAGAAGAAAATCTTGAAAATCTGCTTTGATCAACTCTGATTGTTGATCCACAGGTCAAATACTGAAAAATAAAATATTTTGTGCTCTTCATTAAATATGTCAAAACCGAAACACTGCAAAAATAAGCATTTTTGTCTAGTTTCTAGTGCAAACACACAAAATAAGGCAAAAGTAACTTTAACAAGTAACTTTTCAGCAAAATATATGAGCTTGTTTTATGTAAATAATTCCTAAATGTTTATGAAAAAATATTAATCTTTATTAGTGCTTCACTTACAGGTTGGTAAAATGTTTTGGGAAAAGTGGAACTGGTATTTGTTAATCGATATTAAGTAATCATTTACTTAAAACAAGCTCCCACATCCTGCCTACAAGATGTGGCAGTCATCAACTTGTAAGTTAGTTTTGTCTTATATTAACTGTAGACCTAAAATTCTTGGTAAGATTTTGTGTTTTTGCAGTGGCTCTCATCCAGAATATCAGATCATAAACAGTTTAACACATTTTTTAAGTTTACTAAATATCAGGTAAAAAATGGGGACATACCATTTCATGGCTAGATCTCCTGATTTCTTAATTTTCTGATTAATTAAAAGCTTCTTTGTTTAACAAAGAAACTGTTGATGATTTTTTTAATGCTTTTTTTTTTGGGAATTAATTAAATCAGCTGCTCAGGAAGTGAAGCATATTGAATGTTATGCTGCCCTTTTAGCCTCCATCTAAGGTGTGATGAAGCTTTAATGTCAGTAGATTAAATGTTGTATCATTACTTCAGGTAATGACAAAATTACTTTTTCTATAACTTTACCGACAGCCACAGAAATATTAAATGGGACCTTTTATGCAAAATTCCCATTTTGCAAATTTTTTATACTTTCATTTGGGTCTCTGCTGCTTCTGAAAACAGCTGAGGTGCTTAAGAAAACCACTAAGAAGTTTTTTGGTAGTAAATTAATGGTTTTTAGTGTCTGGAAAACGAGCCATTTCAAAACTTCCCAAATGTTAAGTCACAATCTTTTGGCAATATGCTGTTAACTGGCTATTGCATTTGAGCCCAGCCCCGTTACCTGGCAACCAAAGTGAATATCCAGCATGTTTGGTCAGCTGGTTTTACTATTGTATGAGATGTACAATGGCTGCTAAAAAAAATAAGTGTTTTGTTGTTGACTTACCATTCAGCTGGATTCTTGTTGGTTGTGCGTGCATGAAGCGCCACTTCTGCTTTTCAAAGATGTACGTTGGTAAAATTGTGTTGGGGGTTTTTTTCTCAGCAATTTACATGTACAAGAACCAAGTTTGAGTTGGGGATTTAAAGTGACAAGACACCCTGAAACAGCTCATTGTGAAAGCAGCCCAAGAGGGGCATACTAAAATCTCTTTATGTAAGAATGATTTTCTGCATAAAGAAAAATGTAATGAAAAGCCTGTAGACCTGCCCAACCTGCTCAAGGAACCACAGCAGGTGAACTTTAGGTTACATAGAAATTCCAGATTGTGTTTAGTCTAACTTTGTAGACAGCAAAACATGAATTACTCATGAGATGCACTTCCTGGTGTTTACTTTGCCTCCAGCAAAAGGCTTTCCTGACCTCAGCCGGGATCACGGGTGGCTTGTTCCTCCTCAGCAGCCTGGTTCTGTTCTTCGGTGTGAGGGAGCAGCGGCACGGGTCAGTCCAACACGGTCAGTAGTCAGACACTGCAAATACAATGCTCATTAAAGTGCCATTTGGTTTTTGTAACAAGACAAGTTTTAATATCAGACAAAAATAACACTTTTAAATATAAAACACAGTTTTTAAATGACGAATTTATCTTATTAAGGAGAAATAATATCCAAACTATCCTGGCACCATGTTAAAATGTTATGACGCTGTTGTTTTAACAGGGTTTTTTTTAATTATTATTTTAGATTTTAAACAAAGCCTCTTTAATATTTTATAGTAAACTGGGCCAATTATAATGTCAGACAAGGATAATATTCTTTTCAGAATCATATTAATTCAACCTGCTCACATCAAAGGGCATTGGATCATAAATAATCACTGTGAGAGGTTAAAGTCTGGACTTCGCTGCAAAAACACAAAATCTTACCAAGTATTTCTGGTCTAGTTTCTCATCAACACCTTAGCACACCTAAAATAAACCAAAGCCAGGTTTCAAGTAACTTTTCAGCAAGAAATATGAGCTTGTTTTAAGTAAATAATTCCTTAATATTGATGAAAAAGTTCTAGCTCTATTGGCAGATTATTTAACTTATAAAAATAAAAAAAATTTTCCATGTTATAAATTAATTTATCTGCCAATAGAACTACAACCTTTTCCATCAATATTAAAACAAGCTCCTGTTTCTTGCAGCAAAGTTATTTATGAGTTAGTTTTGCCATATTTCTAGTGTACTAAGACATTTGCAGCGTTAAACTACCTCATTCATTAGATTCTGACAAAACAACAACAGAAATAGATACAGTGTGTTTCTTACACCACTGTTGAACCTCAGTACACCTCAGTGATGATTTTATATTGTGTGTTTTTGTTTTTCCAGATGCTGATGAACGAACCCGTCCGTCCTATCTGAGCTCCCTGAAGATGCTCGTGTGTCACGTTCCTTACCAGCGACTCGTGCTCAGCTTTGTTTTCAGTGTTCTTGCTTTTCAGGTGCAGTTTAGGATCGCCACTCGTTTCTATTTTTACTCCTGTTAACTTTTTGTTAGCTCAGCTTAGCTAACAAAAAGTTGGATTATTTTATACACATTCACACTTCTAATACCAAAATATGTGTTTGAAGAAGAGGTAGGGAGAAGTATAAACTTATTTAATTTTCCTTAATATGTCTTACTTTTCTTCATGTTATTTTTTCAAGATGAAGGTTATAAAAGTCCTATAAGGTTTTCTTCTCCTTTTGTTTATTTTCAGATGTCTTTGGGAAACTTTGCCTTGTTTTGCAGTCATGCTGCTGGACTGGGAGCTCATTTTCAGCTCCTCTTGCTGGTTCTGTTGGTAAGACTGAAGTTGATTTTAACTTCATTTTATGAAATGTATCTTTTATTTGTGCGTTTAAAGCATTTTTAAACTTCCCTAGATTTCTGCTTCAGTAGCAGTTCCACTCTGGCAATTTGTCCTTCTGAAAATTGGGAAAAAGTCCACAGTTTTCATTGGACTTTCAGTAAGTCTTTTAAAGTCATCTGCATATTTAGTGTTTCTTTTTGTCTCTAAAAGCCTCTTGTTTTCTCTTGCAGCTCTTCATCCCAGCCGTGATCACAGTTGGCTGCGTTCCCAGCAGCCTCCCGGTTTTCCTGACCATGTGCATCCTGATGGGACTCGGCGTGGCGACCGTGTTCCTGCTGCCTTGGTGAGTCAACCGCCCGGCTAAATAAGAGCTCTAAAATCATTTCCAACGCCTGCCAGATCTAATTTGTATGAAAACTGAATAAATTATTCATCAGGTCTGCCAAACCAGCCAGTGATGAGTCCCACAGAAACTTTTAGCCTTCCCTAAAACAGAAATGTAATTTTTATGCCCGTATTATGCAGGTCAATGCTTCCTGATGTGATAGATGACTTTGCTTTGAGACATCCCTCATTTAAAGACCTGGAGCCTCTGTTTTTCTCTGGTTATGCTTTCTGCAGTAAGCTAGCAGGAGGGCTAGCTGTGGGACTGTCAACCATGACATTACAGTGAGTTTCCCCTCTATCCACTCTCTGTGCCTTTCTTATTCGTGTGAATTGTTTTGTATTTTCTATCTGCTTGTCTGCAGGGTTGTGGGTTACAAAGCAGGTGCGTGTAACCATGGCGATGAAGTGGTGACAGCTCTGGTTGTGCTGTTTTCTCCAGCTCCTGTCACACTTCTGCTGATTGGGATGGGAATCTTTCACACCTACCCAGTCAATGAGAGGAAAGGCTTAGAGCTGAAGCAACAGAAGTATGAGGCTTTTTAAAAATGTCTCTAAATATTTTTCTTTATTGTGCATCAAATCATGTTCACAGAAGATTATGGCCACCGAAAAAATAAAAATTCTGACTTTAAAGTCAGAATTCTGAGATTAGGGTCAGAATTCTGAGATTAGGGTCAGAATTTTTATTTTTATTTTTTCGGTGGCCTTAATCCTCTTCTGTATCTTCCGTACCCAGCTCTAGAAATAACTTTCACTGTTTTACACGTGTGGCAGCCATATTGGATTGTGAGACAGCATTGTAAATTCAAAGGATGTTCATTTTCCATTTTCCGCCTTAGAGGACAGAAAATTTCACTTCCAAGTACAATTAGAAAGTACCAACTTCAGTTAACATGAAAATGGTTGATCTGGTTCGAAAATAATGCTGTTGCCACTTTAAATTCACAAATACCCTGTTGGTCATTTCAAAACGTCTCATGCAAAACAGAGAACAATAAAAAACTGAAATTAAATGTAACAAAAGGCATAAAACACTATTGTACTGTTAAAAATTTGTTAATTTGATTTAACTCCTTGGCTCTAACTCTAAGCTGAATAGTAAATGTTTTTATTTTTATCTTATGCAAAGCAATAAAGCCTCTTCATCACCAGCAGACCAAAGAGAGTTCTCTGAACCAGAACTGTCAACAAACTCTCAGCAGTCTCATCCTGATGACCCAAAACCGGACAGATTTCACAACTGTGATCCAACACCATGCTGGTTATCCACCTCCTCGACTGTAGCGGGCAGCCTCCGTGGGAAAAACGCCAGGAACATAACACAAGTAAATCCTCAGTGGCGAAAACCGACGAGCCTTCCTGATTGGTGCTCAGAAGGAAGTGAAAGTTTCCCTGGAAATGATGGTGGACAATCACATGTCCGATCCAAGGTGTCCTGGGTGTAAATGTGGTCCTGAGTAACCACTGATTCGCCTCTTTTCTCTGTAAAAATCTGTTTCAGCAGCTGATTATTTAAGCTTTGTTTAACCTCCATGTTGTTATTTCATTTAAGAGTGGAATTCCAATCTGAAGAAGTTAAAACAATTTCAAATTTAATCTTTTCAGAAACATTTTTGATCTATCAGGAATCTCCTTTTCACTAAAAAAACAACAAAATGTTACCAAGTATTTTTGATCTAAGTAGGTTCAAATATCTTGGCACACTTAAATATGAACAAAACTAACTTGGAAGTAACTTTTCAGCAAAATTTAGGGGCTTGTTTTAATTAAATAATTTCTTTAAAAGTACTAGTTACAGTGGGAGATTTTTTTTCATGTTTCCCATGTTATAAGTGAAATAATCTGCTTGTGAAGCTTGCACTTTTTCATCAATATTAAGGAATTATTTCCTATAAATTGCTGAAAAATTACTTGAAAGTTCATTTAGCGTTATTTCAACTGTACTAAGATATTTGCACTAGAAACTAGACAAAAACATACTTGGTAAGGTTTTGTTGTTTTTTGTTTTTTTTCTTGGGTTTTCTTGTAGATTTAATCCTAAATTAATATCTTTACTTGTTTGTATCTCCTTATGGCGCTTTTTGTCGTTATTTAGCTTGAAATATTATTGGTTTCCTGTTTTGCCGATTGATGCTTTTATTTTGAAGGGACCACTTCCGGTTCGACTATTGGCAAAGGCAGCTTAACAAAACGGTGAAAGATAAGTTGTAACAGAGATGATGAAATGTGTATTAAAAGCCCCTTTGATGACTGCACAACGTATTTTTATCATGTTAAATAAGAACATGTTTTAAATATTGTGTAACTAAAACCCTCAAATGTTTAGCTTATATCAGTTATGTTCTGATGTAAGCTAATTTGAAATTATGCTTATGATATTTGGTACGTTACACACATAGAGTAACTTAGGAATGATAAAGCACATTAGTAGGGGGGGACCCCCAAATTTAAAATCTGCTTCCGGCCTCAAAAAGGCTTGGATCGGCCCTGTAGGTATATTGATAGTCCAGCTATCATCAGCACTTGGTGCATTCCCCTCCTATCCGTTCCCACCCCGCAACGCCTCCTCCTTCCGCTCCCAGTCTTCAGCGGTGGTCGACAGAAAGGATACAGTAACGCGAAAATGGGGGTAGAAATTGAGACGATAACTCCTGGAGACGGTGAGGATAATACTGGGTTTAGTTCGTTGTTTCATTCATTTGGGCTGTACAGTTCAGAAGGGAAGCTCACCTTCCCCACCTTTATTTATTGTTTTTTATTTTTAGGACAGACATTCCCGAAGAAGGGACAGCGCGTCGTGGTGCACTATGTCGGTGAGTTGGAAAAACGCTCACAGATTTACACGCAGCGTGTTTTAGGTTAACTTCGTGTATTAATTAAGTCCTTAAGGGTCTCAAAGTTCGTAAAAAGGTCCGAACAAGTCGAAACGTTCTTGGACCTAGCCGCTGGCTATCTCAGTTAGCATGGAAGCTAACATATTTCCTGCAGCTAAAATAAACTACGTTTGGGTTAAAAGACGTTTTTATTCTCTAACCCTCCATCAGATGGAGAAGGAGGTGCTTTGTCTTGGAGGGTTATTTAATTGAACCGTTGGCTAAAGGGGTGCAAGCTTCGAGGTTAGCCAGCTAACGCTAGCTAACAGGGACTTCTTGACGGCTGAGGCTGAATAAAAACTACAAACTGGTCACCGGGTCTGTTTCTATCCAGGAACCCTGGACGATGGGAAAGTTTTCGACTCCTCGAGGTCCAGAGGGAAGCCTTTTAAGTTCAAGATTGGACATCAGGAGGTTATCCGAGGATGGGAAGAGGGAGTAGCTCAGGTGAGAAACCCTCCAGAACAGCTGACAAAAGGTGTGATGATCATAATCTGTATACTTTGAGGACGTTTAGTCGGTTTGTTTACTTTAATTACAACAAGAGGCTTGTTCACAGTTGTTTTGGTTTGATTAGAGGTCATAATCCGTCATATTTCTTGTGTCAAAAAGTTTATAAACCGTACGGTGGCCGACAGGTACAATCGGCGAAATGCGTTGCACATGATTGAGACTAACAGAAACACGCTGCTAACGAAAAATACAGCAACACGTAAATGGAGGCAAAATAATAAATGCCCTGAATAGGAAATGTGTATAACGGTACATAACGCAAGTCTTCCAGGCCACCAGGGGGAGTCGATCACCAAATCATATGTAACCAGACAATCAGTAAAGACGGGATGACTTTATTTAACAGGATACCTAGAAGAAATGTTTTTTTTTGTCTTTTTCAAACAGGCAGACAGATTCTTAAGTTTGCTGTTTTTAATTTTTTTAAATGTTTTTTTTTCTCTTAGTTACAAAATTTACTTGCTTCTGAAGACACTAATATTGTCAAATGTACCGCCTTCATTTGTTTTGTACACTATGCATGGCTTTTCTAATAAAGAATAAGTAAAAAAAAAAACACTTTTACAAAATTATATTGTAGTAGCATTTTTATGTATTTATTTATGATGGTAATATATTTACTTCAGACTCCCCTATTGGTCTGGAGCACCTGTGTTTTTGTGGAGCGAGTTTCCAGGCTTGCTGTCGTTTTGCCATTTGTAGCATTTCCTCTTCATTAACAGCTGTTTTCTGTTGCATTTAATTATATTTCTTTGTGTGTGTTTTGTAATTGGTTTTTGTACCGCGTTTTGCCGTTTGAGCCTGTAGGCCACTGTAAAGTACAAAACCGTGAATATAAAATTATTGCATTAAACAAAACATGGAGTTTACACATTTTTATTAACATTAATTTTAGTTGGTAGCTAGAATGCTCTGTCACAAGATGTTCATTTAATGTTTTTCCTCTGCATGTGTGGGTTTTCTGAGTTTCCTCCCACAGCCAAAAACATGACTAGTAAGATAATTTGACTCTCTAAATTGTCTTTAGGTGTGAGTGTGCTATTTTCCACTTGTAGTTCATCTTGATTATCTGAAAATAATTAAATGTGTCTATGGAAATAAACATAAAACACCCTGGTTTAAGATATGACGGGAATGAAATGATATTTCATCCATATTCCGTAGCTGTGTACTCTTGCGTCATCTGCCTACATTCCCCAGCATGCTGTGCGGTTCTGGATCAGATTTATTATTATTAAAGATTCTAACGATATTAATCATAATTTCAAACTCATTTTGATTAATGTCAAGATTATGAATGTTCTCAAAGGGCCTGTTGGGTCAGAATGTTTTGATAAAACCCATTAATAAACTTTTAAAATATTAATAAATGTGTCTGAATTCGAAAAATACTTATGGTCAAATAATATTGAACATTTCACATTGATCACTCCCTCCAGGATTTTGGTTTTGTGTGATTTTTTTTTTAATTTTTATTATTATTTATTTTTTTTTTTAATTTTTTTTTTTTTTTTTTTTGCAATCAAAATTATTGATTTTTGTGGAGCTAATTTAGAAGTATTTGCAAGAAATTCTGCAATATTTACTCTGTAACTTTGACTTGTTGTCGTTCTTCACCTCTATCATAAACTACAATCTGACGATGTTCAATGTTTTTGAAAATTCTTGCAGAAAATTTGCAACGAACTTGCATGAATTTCCACAATCATGGAATCACAAAAAAGTGGAGGGACAGGAAAAAATAGTTTTGATTTTTACAAAATAATATTAAATCACAGAACTGGTATCTTTAAGGTTCTATTTGCGTGTCCCTCTGGTGTTTATGGGCCACATTAAAAGCGATGGTGGGCCAGATTCGGTGCCCGGGTCTTGAGTTTGAGATCTGTGTGATTAAAAATTGTGTGTAACTGTCAGGAGTTTTTAGCACCAAACGGAGAAATTAGCTTTTCCTCTTCAGTCTGCGTGGAGACGCAGGAACATTTTGCTCCTGCGACTTTCGATGAGTCAATGCTGTGCAGTGGGAAGTAGAGAGCAGAGCAACGCGAATGAAAGGCTGAGATTTAAACAATGTGCCCATAGAAACTTTCATCTGTTTCAGAAATTAAAAGCATTGAATGTTCACA
Source organism: Gambusia affinis (assembly GCF_019740435.1). NCBI lineage: Eukaryota > Metazoa > Chordata > Actinopteri > Cyprinodontiformes > Poeciliidae > Gambusia > Gambusia affinis. Next base: position 35,263,915 of record NC_057868.1, on the reverse strand, counting down.
TTTAAGTGAAAGAAGAAGAAAATGTGAGGAAAGATTGCAGAGATCCAATTAACAATGATTTAATTATCGATTATTCTGACGATTAACTGTTACAAGATCCAGAATGTTCATTTAAGCCTTTTTTAAAGATTAGAAATATATTAATATGCAATTGAATAAATAAATTCCTTTATACAGTAAGAAAATAGCTATTTAATTGCCTAAAAATGCAATAACAGAGTTCTCTTAGTGAACGGTTGATAACTTTTTGCAAAGGATGCAAAAAATCAACATGTGAAAAGCTCGGCCTTTTCTGCTGCACTGATTGTTGAATATGTTTTGGATTAACTGATTAATAATTAGATGGCAAAAGATGCTTTTATTTTTTACAACTTTGCCGGTTGGAGTTTTGGGTTGAGCATATTTACAGATAAAGGTTTGTTTTTTTATTATTCTTAAATGTAAAATTGTGTATTTTTTGTACAGTTTTAACTTAAGTGTGGTGTAATTCCAGCAATTTTCCTTTTTAGAGTTTATACTCCAGTTAACTATCAGTTTTGAAATTAGTTTACAATTATTTCATTACTCAATTATTACAATTAATTGTTCATCAGAAAGAAATTGCATTTATGAATAGCAGTCGTTCCTAACCTTTACTTTTACACAGTTTTATACATGATTGTGAAAAAATAAATACCACAAATAAGACAGAAAACCTAAAATCTATTTTTGGTTTCAAAACTGCAGCGTTTTATTCAGTAACTTGTTTACATTTCGGCCATTGTTCCGGCTTTCTGGGGAAATGGCTGCATCATAATTAACTGTTTGGTCCAGATGTATATATTGGTCTGTTTTTGACTCGGCATGAAGTTTTTAAATCTGGGTCCATTTTGTCCACAGATGAGCGTAGGCCAGCGGGCGAAGCTTATCTGCTCGCCAGACTTTGCCTATGGCAGCAAAGGTCATCCAGGGGTCATTCCACCAAATGCCACTCTCACCTTCGACGTGGAGCTGCTTGGGCTGGAAGCTTGAAACTTGTGCACTCAGCTTTGTTTATTTCCACTCAGATGTTTAGGGTGAGTTGGAAATAACTCATTATTTCAGACATGATATTTAGATTACAGCGATGCATCCAGTTTGTAGCTTTAACCGACCTGCAGGTGTGTAGATCTTTAAAAAAATTAATTTTGCATATGTTCCATTCACAAAATTCTAATTCAACTTATTCTCAACTTTGGAAAATCAGAATATTTTTCACCAAAGCGTACCGTGTGTTTCCGAAGTACGCACATGGCGGCCATCTTGTTTGACAAGCTTGCTGTACAGTTTCTGTCTATTTGACTTTGAATTCAGGTCAAATCTACAACTGAGTATCAGGGGACAGGCAACATTTTTTAAATCATGAGAATAAAGTCATAATATTTATAAAACAAAAAAAATGCATTAATTGAACAAGTTGATCACCTTCCAAATTTATACTTTGGACTTCATACTTATTAAAATACTTTTTATCATATCCGCATCAAATTATTATAAGTAAACTGAACTGTTCATGTCGGGTCCCATTAACTCCAAGCTTCAAGCTTTTTCCTGTTTAAACGACTTTTTCTCTTAAGTTTAAAACCTTTTTTTTTTTTTGCTAAAATTACGACCATACCATTTTCACAAAAAAAAAATCCTGTAGCCAAACCCTAATACTCTATCATACAACTCGCAAAACAAATTAAAGCCGCTTTTTGAAAATATTTCCTGTAATTTGTAAGAAATCGAGGAGAAAAAAAATGTAGGAAAACTGGATCTGATATGAAAAAAAAGTGAAATTTTATTTTTAAGTCACATCACCCGACCGTATTCTCAACTGTTCTAAAGAAAATATTAAAAATGCAGACTTTGAATGCAACGAAAATCAGAATCAGAATTCTTGTTGCTAAGGCAGAGGGTGGTTGCTATGTGACATCATTGGGAACTGTAACTACCGATATGTTCCGAAAGCATCATCTGTACTTTTGGTTCATTAGCACATGCACTGAAGAAATGCTTCCAGATTATTTTTAAACTGTACAACAACAAAATGTAACACATTTATTCACACTAATTAAAATATTACTTGTTATGAGATCACCTATTTTCCTAGACAGTGATATAATTGTCATAATTTAGTTAAGTGATAACTATTGTTAGCTGTTAGCTAGTAGCGGCCGTCAATGTGACTCATCACGCACAAAAAAGATAAATCAATAAAAACCTTTTTTTTTTTAAATAATAATTACATTTTTTATGAGTAAGTAGACTGTACCATGTATTTATGGGAAACGCAAATTTATTACGCTTCATTATTGTATAAGGGAACATACATCTACTTTATTTTATTATTATTTTTTTCCCAAAACAGTCTTGCAAAATGCTGTTAAACTGTTTTTACCTTTATTCTCTTTAAATAGTATATTTTTTTATTACAACATGCAAAAAGAATAAAGAAAGAAAAATACCAATGTGAATGTAACATTGCAAAATTACAAATTTTACCAAGTATTTATAGTTGAGTTTCTAGTGTAAATATCCTAGTTTACTTTAAATAACACAAATAAACTTAAAAGTGGCTCTTCAGTAAGATATAGAAGCTTGTTTTAAGTAAATAATTCCTTAACATTGGTGAAAAAGTACTAGTTGTACTGGCAGATGAATTAATTTTTAACATGTAAAAAATGTCTTGCTACAAGTTAAATAAACTGCTTGTGGACATGATATTTTTTCATCTGTATTAAGGAATAATTTTCTTTAGAAAACTCTATTTCTTGCTAAAATGTTACTTGTGAGTTAGTTTTGTCTTATTTCAAGTTTAGTAAGAGTTTAGCACTAGAAATTAGAGCAAAAATACTTGTCAAGATGTTGTAGTTTTTGTGTTTTAAATTAAATTAATAAAGACGCAACACATTGGCATCTCAGGCAGGACAGTATCAGTGATAAATGCATGTTGTTTTTAAACGAAAGTTGATGCTTCTCTGAATGGAGCCCAGATTTACTCCCTCTGGTGGTTCTACTGTGAAATTCTAATTTGGATCAGATTTAACTTTTTATTCCCCTCAGTTTGAGATGATGTCTTATTGAGCTTTGGTGTCTCTCCTCCTGAACCGTGTCGTGTTTTTCCTGCCGCAGGTTGACTCCTGTCCTGGGAACATGGAGGGAATAACGATGATTCCTGCATAGGACCTACATCACTTGTCAATCGCCATTTCAGCTTCATGCAGAATAATCTCACTTGCTTTAAAACTTTATTCATTTTTACTGTCTAAGTTAGACTTTAAGTCATAGGTCAGCCCATCCCATGTATTTTTACTCTGTTACTGGTATATATTTAAACGTTTTGTTTAATCTTTGGCTTAATTTTGACATTTTTGGCTATATTTGCCATCAGGACCATGTTTCAGGTAAGTGTCATCATTCCTGTGGTTCTTGCGTTGTTTGGATAGCCGGTGATGAACAGACGTGAATATAATAAGGTTTTAAGAATCATAACTAGTGGGGAAAAATTAGTACAGAACGTTTCCAATGTGGGTTTAATAGAAAAAATAAAACGATAAAAAGAAGTCGGATTGTTTCCATTAATAACCTGCAGGTCTTAGCAGATGTGATTTTATTATTTTTTTTGCATAATTTTCAAAGTGACTGAATTTGTGTAATGTTTACAATTAAAAAAACAAACAAGGTTAGGCCTGCTTCTGTTGCTTTTTCCGAGGATCTTAAGGAGTCATTTTACCCAAAGGAATGCTTTCTTGTGCACAGTTTTATCACAATGCTTTGCTTTTCCTCATTTATAAAATGTTATTTAATGGTGTTACAGCACAGTAAAAACAAACATGAAATAAAGGAAACAAGCTTCTTATTTACCAAAAGGAAACAAGGTGATTAATGTGCCATTTTAAATCTCAAATACACGCCGATGCCCATAAAGACGGAAACATTTTAGTTTTTAGACAATTTACTTTTTATCATCACTCTGGTGCATTTCTAAGAGTTTGATCAACAACATTTTGAAAAATAATCATAAATCTCACATTTACATGAAAACCGATTAAAAAAAATAATAATAATGTATTCCAACCTTATGGGCAGCAGTGTTGAAGCACATTTGTGAATATTGAATTTTTTTTTGCTTTGGATACAAAAGTTGGACAACTGCAATATTAAGTGAACCATAAACAAACCATATTTTGCAATAAAATGTTCTCAGACTGCTCAAACCGTCTCATGGATTGCACTTTTCTGAACACTGAAACTTTCATGCTGCTACTAAATCTCACCTTAAAGTTTTTGTTGCTTCGATTTCTTGTAGGAACAGAAGCAATTTTCAACATTTCCTTCTTTGTGATAATGAAAAAATATAGAAACCAGTAAAGATAAAATATTTATCTTCTGCATATCTTAATTACAAATATACATAGCATTGAATAATTGCATAAAAAAGGACAGCTCTTATGTGAGATTTATAATATCTAAATGACTTTTTAAAGATTTTAACTCTGAAGTATTTCACTCTTAAGGAGCAATATTTTCTTGCATTAATCAAATTTTTTATTTTTTTTAATGAACACTTGTGGTTTCTTCTCTCTTTTAAAAAAAAGATTTGGGTAATTTTATTAAGTCCAGTTTATTAGGCTACTTTGCTCTTAAAAGGATGAAATGGTGTCGACACGTCATACAGGATTTGATAGATCCAGTTTTAAATCTTAAAGCAGAAAAATGTATTTTCCTAATTAGAGCTGCACATATAAAATCTCAATTATTACTACAGAATTTGCTATAACAATTGCAATGCATTATGTGGCTCTATATTTATTTGCATAACAGAATATTTAAAGTAACTACATGGTAAATATGTGTTAGGTCTGTTGGATAGAATCTGTATGGAACTAAATTGGGGCCAGAAAGCTAAAAGGAAAAAACTGAAATGGAGGGGGAAAACAAATCTAGAAAGGAGTTATTTTCTTTTAATTTTCAAAACTCTACAGTTTCAAAACTTTTTTTTTTTTTTTTTCAGGGTTCCAATTATTTTTCCAGTTGTAATTTTTTTCTTCAAATTAGTTTCAAAACTTTTTTTCAGTTTAACAACATATTGAGCTAACTTTATGGTGCCGTATGACCGGTGTATTAAGTGGGTGATGACATGGTAATCATGGAAAATATTGGTTACAATATTCAGAAAATGTAGCATTTTCTTCATGTGAAGAAACTTTCTGTGAAGTTATTGTGTGTTTGGTCGAATCTCTTAAATATACTTTTACTAGATGTAATAAATGATTAGTTTATTAGTTTGACAAAAGTTTGATTTCAGTTTCAGGAACTCAAAACTCTAAACGTTGAAACTGCAGGCAACTTCAGGAAACAAAACGTTACCTGTTCGTTGTGGCTTTATATCCTGGCTCTCGGGGAAAGTGCGCCCCCTATCTTTTCGCACTTGGTAAGTCGCTGTTTCATCATTTTAAAACTCCAGACTCCGTTTTATTCTTCATTTCTAGAAAACAAATTCTTTATAGCACAGTTTAAGGTTCATAAAATACTTTATTCTACACTTTGAAAGACAAAAAGAGCATTTTGAAGGATTTTATAGCTGTTGAGAGAAGCGTAATGTCAAACCTGGACTGAATTATTGCACATTGAAGACAGTGTTAAACCTTTATAAAGGTTCATGGCAAAATATTAGAATATTGTGAAAAAGTTTAATCCTTTTTGACTCATTTCAGAAAGTGGAACATATAGATTCATTACACAGTGAAATATTTAAGCCTTTTTCATTGTAATTTTGATGATTATGGCTTACAGATAATGAAAACACAAAATTTTTTGATTTTTGACCATGAAATTCAGAAATACCCTTTTTTTTATTTTAATTTTGAAGCTTTTTTCTAGAAAATTACTATTAAACTCAGAATTTCTGATATTTTAGATGGAAATTTACTCCTTTTTTTTTCTACAATGGCCTTCATACACCATATATAGCAAGCATATATAGCAAGAACCCTGCAGCAAACAAGTGTATAAATACTTTAAAACATTAGATTTAACTTTATAAAACTAAGATGAATTCTTGCTTTTTGTTGCACTCAAACACTGATAACATTTCCTTAAAGCTATTTTAAAATCTTCTCGATACAAAAAGAGAAGTATTTAACTTGTGATTATTTTTAATTGTATAAACTGTACATCTTTGCCCTGAAGGTTGGTCACCAAAACCAATGCAGGGTGGGAAACAATCTGTGCTTTACATGCAGACTGTTAAAGGAGATGATCACTTACAGCTCTCTATAAATCAGAATATCCTTGAAAAGTTGATAACGATCCGTTTAAAACTCACTTAAACAGAATCATATATTTTAGGAATATATTGGTTGTTTTGATGACTATGACTCAGAGAAAATGGAAATCTAAGATTCAGTTTCTCATAAAATTTTGAATATTAGATAAAACTAATAGAGAATGTTTTTTTTACCTTTAGCAGAGTGGACAGGTACAAAATCCTGCTGGAAACTGGAATCAGCATCTCCATAAATAAAGTAATCAACAGAATGAAGAATTAACTAAATGTCAAACAAATATAATGAAATCTGACCAAAACATGCAAAAAAAACTTTCCAAGCTAGATTTAAGATTATACTTGTTCATGTTTTTCTTCCACTGAACTTTCTAATACGCATGGATACAAAACTCTGAACGGCTCCTTTTGCAATTAATCTTTGTGACTTTTCCTCACTGTGAACAGTGTTAATGATTCTCTGCGGAGATACAAGTGGCTCTTTAAGACTTTAGCTAAAAATGATCAAATATACTAACAAATGCATGTTTTAGTATTTTTTTCCAAATTTTCTATAGAATAATTGTATTGAACTTGCACAACAGAATGACACTAAAAGCAGTTGTTTATATTCTTTACATCTTTTTGCATAGATTTTCACATTTTAATTTGTTTTAAAATCTACAACTAGAAGTGAAATTGTGCTTCTTTAAAACGTTTAAGTCTCCTATTATAAGTATTTATAAAAAATTGAAGTTGTCTTTTTTTCAAAAGGTTAACATTTAAAGCTCAAAGGCTTTATTTGCTGGACTGAGGGCAAAATGGGTTTTTGTTTGTTAATGGTGCAGACCTCTGGTGGGTCAAAACATAAATCCCGAATGTAATATTGAGAAACTGAATTTTGGGTTTTCATTTGCTGTAAGCCGTAAAATAATAAACATTATCTGAAAAAAACAAAACTAAAAATGTAATTGTATGATGAGATTCCCTTTTTGAACTGAAAAACTGATTAAACTATTTCAATAATACTCCAATATTGCTAAAGCTAATTCTTATTTTTCTAAGTCACTAACCAGCTGAGGAGGAATCCAACATGGAACTGGGATTTAAAAGTCAGAGTTGATCTGCAGATGGTTAGACTGGTGGTGTTAAAGGTGACCCATTAAGCTTCCTTGAACATGTTAGGATATATCTACGAACAATACAAAAAAAATGTTCATTACATTTTTGCACATAATTATTCAGCTTTAGGGGCTCCTGTCACTTTAAATCCAAACAAGCTGCTGCTGGCCACGCCCCCAACTCAACGTTTAGACTCGCACTTGAAAATGGCTGCCAACAGACGTTATACAAACATCTTTCCTGGTAAGTCAGTAGCCATGTGCTGAACCTTTGACTGGGTTGCTAGGTAACGGGCTGGAGTTGCTAAGCAATGGCAGGTTTTTGAAACGGTTTTCTAAACTCTAAAAGTGTTAATTTCGGCTGCATTCACACTGCAGCCTGGAGTGACCCAATTTCGATTTTTATTTTTATTTTTTTGATGTAATGCTACCTGTATCTAATATTTTCATGGCAGCCTGAACAGATTTTTTTTTTATGTCACCTTAACCTCCAGGTCTCATCCAACCGATTTGAACGTCATTGATAACCGACCAACGTCACTATTCTGTGTCCTGATATGCTCAAGCGGGAAGAAAAACAACAACCATGGTGGACGATAATGAGGATTAAGTTGTTAATATGCTGATTCCGGTGGGACAACAACTTCAAAATCGTAAGATATGCTCCACCGTTAGCATCCATGTTTGTTTCAGAACACTGAGCACTTCTTCTTTATGGTGGTCGGCAAAACACCGAGCACGCTCTCTATGTGTGCCGTTATTGCGCCTCTACTGCGCATGTGAGAGACTTTCTGGTCGCTTGCAGTTCACTCTGGGGATCACATACAGGTTAGGGTGACCAAACGTCCGTATTTCCCGGGACATGTCTGTATTTCACGTCCTGTCCCGGTTTTTTTTTAGAAAGTGAGGAAATGTCCTGTTTTTTAAATTACCTTAATTGGACCATTAAATTTACGGGCACTAGGGCACTGCGCACAGCGCTGCGTGTGACGTAATCCCTGAGCCGCGTCAGTGCGGGCAGCCCTGTTCTTAATCAGAAGATAGATAGCGTGGCTGTCAGTACGCCAACAACATGCCAAAGCGATATGTTATTGTAGGATTACCTAGGCCTGCTGCAAAGATTTCCCCAACTCCCCCTCCAAGGTGTCCTGGTTTTCCCTAATGAAAATATGGTCACCTTTTTTTTTTTTTTTTTTTTTTCCCCCACCAGGGGGTCCCTTTTGTGGGCTCTAGTGTCCCTTTTTTCATAGTAGGCTGACAGGAAAGGGGGAAGGAGAGAGGGGAAGACATGCGGCAAATGTCGTCAGGTCCGGGAATCGAACCCGCGACGGCCGCGTCGAGGACTGAAGGTCTCCAAACATGGGGCGCGCTAACGTCTACGCCACCGGAGCACGCCCCGAAAATATGGTCACCTTAATACAAGTCGCATTTATTTGTAAGTGTGAACGACCACGGTGAAAAAAATCCGATTTGACAAAAAATCGGTACTGGGTCACTACGGGCTGCAATATGAACGTAGCCTTATTGTGAAACATCTGGATGTTATTTTTTTAATTGCTTTGGTTGTTCTTAGAAGCAGATGAGACCCAAATGGAAGCATAAAAATGTGGATTTGGCATAATAGATTCCCGTTGATCTAAAAGTGGGCTTGAAGAGTCAGACGGAAGTTGTCCCGTTCGTGTCGGCGGTCGGCCTGCCCCGGCCTGCGCCCTGCCGCCGAAGCGAGTGGAGGGCCACAGCACAGCAGCCTCTCAGCAGGGAGCCGATGTGGTAGGCAGGCAGGACTTCCTGTGGCGCCCCCCGGCACAACCACGCCATGGTGGGAACCACCGGCATCGCCAGAGCCAGAAGGTCTACCAGGAAGTAGCGGCTCCAGTGCGACAACTCAGGGGGACGCCTGTCCTCACTTCCCTCTGCTTCGTCCTCGTCAAACTCCAGTACGGTAGCTTCCTGTCTAACAGGAAGTGGCTCTACTGGCTTGGGCTGGCAGGTGTGGGGCCCTGCCAGCACCTTTCTGTCGTTCTCGGGTTTGTCAGTGGGAGGGAGATCTGGAGGAGACAGCAGAGGTAAAGATGTTGACATGGACCGTGGATCTGAAGGGGTGAGCTCTGGTTTCCCGATGGAAATGACGCTCAGCTGTTCGGCGCTGCTCTCCTCGCTCAGCCAGGTCATGGTGGGGCTGCAGCCCTGAGAACGGACCTCCGGTTTCTTCTCCAGGACCGGGACCGGGACGGCGGCTGGTGTTGCTGCTGAAAGCGGCGGCTCTTCTTGAGGTAAATGAAGGAACAGGTGATGATGCGGGAGGTAGGTGTGTCCGCCGCACCTGCAGCTGCTGCTGAGGGAGTGGCAGGAGTGGGACATGGGCAGCACGCCGCCGCCGCTGCACAGATGCTCACAGGTGGCCGAGCGGGAGATGGCTGGTCCGGGCCGAAGGTGGTGGGCTTGGTGGGGCAGTTGCTCGGACAGGAGCGGCGCCTCTAGCAGCAAGTGGGTTTGTCCCGTGGAGCGAGGTGCCCCGCTCTGTTCTGGAGCATTGCGGTCCAGTTGCAGAGCCTCGCTGCTCCGGCGGGTGAAGGTGGAACCGCGGGTCAAGGTGCTGGCGGGGGAACAACCACAGGACCTGGACTTTCCTCCTGGCCGAACTGCCTGCAGCCCTGAGTATGGCTTATAATCGTGAGGGTCTTGATCATGGACGCCGATGTTGGATTTGACCGACTCCACCACTTCATGCAGGTGCTGGATCTCCTTACGGGCCTCCTTCAGAGCTAACTGGGCTTCCAAGCGGTGGCACTCCTCTTTTATCCAGTCTTCCTGCATCTTGTTCAGCTGGGACCTCAACTCTTCTATTTCATAGTCTCTGGAAAATAATAACAGAAGGATTATTACAGTGGATGGATGGTTTAATTAGTGTAGGTGTGCAGATGGATGAGTAAGTGGACGGTAAATAGACGGATGGAATGGTGTTCAGAAAATGGAAAAATAGCTTGATTAATGGATGTATGTCTGGATGGACTAGTAGACGGATGTATGGGTGGGATTATCGATGGGCAATTGGTTGGACAGATGGGTGGATGGTAGATGGACAGACGGATGGATAGATGTATTAATGGACTGATAGAAGTAAAGAAGGATGGATTAGTAGTTGGTTTGTTGGTTGGATGGCTGTTTGGTTGGTTAGTTAGATGAACAAATGGGTGTTTGGTTGGATGGATGGATGGTTGGTTGGTTTGTTGGTTGGATGGCTGGTGGACCTGTGCTGCAGTCGCTCCACGTTCTCCCTCAGCCGGGCCCTCAGGTGTCTGATGCAGACCTCCTTCTGCTGCAGCGGGGTCAGGTACTGCTCCGGCGTCGGGACTTTGATACCATGGTTGTTGATGCAGGCCGTGTGCTTTGTCTGGCGCCTGAATCGACACAAACAGGTGAACACCCCATTAACATACCAACCGGAAACCTTTGTTCTGCTCGTGCGGCCGAACAGTAACCCCACCTGGGCGTGCTGGGATTGGTCCGGGCTGTGGGGTTACCATCAGAACCCCTCATCCGGCCGGGATAGGTGTAAGTACTGGACATGTCGCTATGGGAACATCCCCTGCTGCCGCCACTCATTCCAACTGAGCGCCTTAAGGGGAAAATAGACTTTACTCCAAAGCTTTTAAGGTGAAATCAATGTTACATGGATTGCCTGCAATTGCAAACTGAACAAATAACTGGAACCCAGCATTAAGAATCGGGACGTTTTTGAAATGGCTCATTTTCCTGACATAGAAAACATTAATTTATTACCAAAAAATGGCTATGTGTTTTCTTTTCTTTTTTGTCAAGTGCTTGAGTTGTTTGTAGTAGCAGTTGAAACCCAAATGAAAGTATGAAAACATGTCAAGTTAAAATTTTGCACGTGTTCCTTTTAAAGTTACGGCTGAGTGAGACGTGAAACTTTGAAAATTACCTGCGCTGAACGGAGGACGACTTCCGACTCGGAGTGAGAGACATTTGGCGTGAAAAAGCAAATCCGAGGTCGTCTCTGCCGTTGCTAACAGGGGACGCTGGGAGCCCTCACAGCCAGTCTGTAATGACTGCAGCAGGCAGCAAAATAAGAACCTTACATAATCAGAAACAGACTCAAATCCAGCCAGATGAATCCCAAAAGAGGATGAATTCTGCCCTAAATGATCTGCTCTGTGTAAATATTCACTGTAACCCAGTGACAACAGTCTGACCCCTTATGAAAGATATTAGCAGGAAATAAAGCCTTCTTTCTGCGAGGACACAAAGAGGACCAGTGAGTTCACAGCCTGAGCTGTCCTTCTGCGACAGAGCTGAAAATAAACATGATTCAACGAACACTGACAGAAGAACAACACGGCAGTCTGACTACTGGAGGATGGCAGAGACATTTACTTGCTTTCTATCGTTCCTGCTAAGAAACTGATGGATCACCATTACTGCTAACTTCTTGGATTAGGATTTGAGTTGTGTAATAAAATTAGGGCTGAAAACATTAAGGGTGTTTCATATCCAGTATCAGTTATTGAATATTTTTGTTTTAAATATCTGTGGTGACCTTTCCTGTTGAACCACAGCTTTCTCTCCACAGTGTTGCTTTTTTTAAAGCAGCTATGAGGCAAAATGGTGGAACCTTAAACTGCTGCTGCGTCAGTTACTCCACAGGTCGTTGCTAGGTAACCAAATAATGAGTGTGTTAGTTGGTCCCACTAACTTATCTGGCTTTGGGAGTTTGAGCAGCTTTCCTCTGCCTTCATTTCCCAGAATGCTGTGCGGTTCTGGATCAGAGTTCAGTGAATTTTCTCTGTACTGAATATTCCACCAGATATATCATCTGTTGATATTAATCATGGGTATAAATATTGTTATTGAGTTATTGTCCAGACCTAAATAAACAGTTTAACTTCATTTAACAAATTTCATCATTAATTCGCAAACAGTTTACTCTACGAGTAAAAAGAGACCAGGAAGAACAATAAAATCTTGTATAAACCTTCTCCTTTCTCAATAATTGAAACAAACTTTCATGGACACGTGCATTAAATTAGCAATATAAGTTGCAAACAATATATCATTGTCCTAATTATTAATTTGGAAGTGTGAAAGACTATTTTAATGTATTTTGGGCTGGTAATGCAGTTTTTCAACTCTGTTATAATTTTATCAGAGCATCGAAATGCATCTTTGTTTTAAAGTAGTACGCAATTATTCCCATCACTTGCTCTTAAGACAAAGAACTTTTCATTTCTACTTCCACTGGCAGATTATTTCACTTATAACATGGGAAAATGTCTTATAAGTGGAACTAGTACTTTTTCATTAATATTAAGAAATTATTGACTTGGAACAAGCTCCTATATTTTGCTGAAAGTTATTTTCTCTTTTCTTGTTTCTGCCGTAGTAATTTGACAAAAAGATTTTGGTAAGATTTAGTGTTTTTGCAGTGTAGTTGATTTCCAGGTTAACGTCACACTGTGAATTTCTCTTTGGCCTGAATGTGTGGTATTGTTGTTTTATTCCATTCTGCTTTTCAGAAAAAGAACATCATACCGACAGGATTTTCTGGGATTAATGGAAATCTGTCATTTTTTGACCTTAAACTCAAGAACACCTTGGTTGTCCAGCAGGATGACGACACAAAGCCAGTTCACCTCTGGATGGCTCAATAAATAAATTAAACTGAAGGTTTTTCAGTGACCTAGTTCAGCTTTAAATCCCCCTGGCCTGGAATAATGTCCTTTCAGGCTCAGAAACCCTCAAATGTTCTGGATTAAAATGATTCGGCAGAAAATTCCTCCATTAAACATTATTGGAAACGTTTCTGTCAGACAAAAGTTATTAACTTTAAGAGATGTTTACTTTTTTCCAGGGACAAAGTGGTTTGGATTTCTCCCGTAATAAATAAAACCATCATTTGAAAACATGTTTTTATTCATTTTATGTTTTTATCTTTGTCTATTTTGGATTTTCTTAATGATCTGAAACAGTTAAGTGCAACAAGCATTGAATTTAGTAACATTCTAAGAAATGTAGTTTAATTATAAGGGACAATGCACAGTAATTGACATTTCTGTTAATACAGTAAAATTAGCTAAAAAGCTTTAAGTCATCTGTCCTTACACACATTTAGTCAAATACAAAAACATAAATCACTAAAAACAATGAAACTACAACACAATTATTATAAATAATATAAATTAATCCTTCACTTATTGATACTAATTGCATCTGATTTTATTTAAGGGTGTCACGAAAAAAAGAAAATTAATTTCACTAGATTTTATGAGAGTATTAATGACTGAATAAAAATTTACAAAAACTTCTCAGATCATTTGTTTTTTTCTAAAGTTTTGTACTACAGTACAGTTTTTATTGTGGAGAAGTTAAAGGGCTCTGAATTATTTTATTTTTGCAAAGAACTGGAAATGAGGGATAACTTCACTTCTGCTACTTCCATAAAAATATTTATTTCATTGTGAATAACTCAAAACAAGCCAGAAATATTGTACATTTATGTAAAACTAAGCAAATCAGCGTGCAAACAATAAACTAACGGGAAACATTTATCTGAAATGAGCACAAAATGTCGCCATTTTCCCTCAGAACTTGCCGGATCTCAGCAGCTTCAGAAACCTGATGAATAGCCGGACTGGAGGAGGAGAACCTGCTTCTCCTCCCCGTCCTACATCCTCCTTTTCTAGGACGAGGCTCCGCTCTGCTTTGCGCAACAAGTGGCAAAGAGCTGGTGAGAAATACGCAATCACCTTACGTAAGTGTGGAGGAGGATGAAACCAGACGCTTCAGTTTCAAATGATGCAGCGATTAAAACGTCAGCAGCGAATCCCTCTCGCAGAAAATAACTTTACAGCAATTAAAACGATAAGAGACAAAACAAGAAAAGTCCCGCACAAGAGAGATTCAAGCCGCCAGAATTTACTTTCCATCTTGGTAAATAAAGACGAACCCAGACTCAGCAGTGTCCTACATACAGTGGATGTTAAGGTGGAGCTCTGAAGCGGACGGGTTCTACCTGTGCTGGCAAAACAGAACCGGTTCGGCACCGCAGAAGAGCCTCGGTTCCGGCCAGACTTTATGGTCCCCGGCGGCAGCAGGAAGAAGAGGTGCTGATGAGAATCCATCCTGCAGCCATGAAGCACCGAGACGAAATGAGGCGAGAGCCGCTGCTGCATTGCTGCTTCTTAAAGTGACAGGAGGGACTCATCACGCATCATCACGCATCATCTGGAGACCCGCAACATCCCCGCAAGACACGCGGAGCAGCTGCTCACAACCCAGACCCGATAAAACACTAAAAACACATTAGGAAGGATCTCAAAAAGTAGAATAATATAGTTTTATGGCTTATTTAATTGAGTTTAACACACAGGTTCAATACACACACAGTCTACGGCAGCCGAGAGTGGACGTGCTTCACATTTTTCTCTATGGTTTTCCAGAGATAGCGACTTAATTTTCATTATTAACTCCTTAATGACTATTAATAACCATGGTTTTCTAGAGATTAATTAACTAACCATTTTCTCGCAAAAACGACTTAAATCCCTGATACATTTCTCAACATAAGGAGTTAAATTTCCACTGGGTTTCGAGAGATGACTTAATTTCTTGGAGCTTTTCTAAAGATAAGGAGTTAATTTCCATTATTAACTCCTTATAACTCCTTAATGATGGTTAATAACAATGGGTAGATGACTTAAACTCCTGATGGTTTTGTCAAAATAAGGAGTTAATTCCCCACTGATTATTTAGATGATGAGTTAATTTCATATTACCCACAAATATTTTCATTGATTTCTGGATATAGCAAGTTAATTTTCATTATTAACTCGTTATTTCAAGTTAATTTAACAATGGTTTTCTCAAGACAACTTAGCTTTCAAATAGTTTTTCTTGAGATAATCACTTAATTTCCTCTATTTTCTAGATAAAGTATTAATTTCTCCAGTGCTTTTACTCAAGATATCGAGTTCGTTTATTGTTTTCCACATATATACTTTCCCCACTTTTTTTCTCAAATAAAATTTTTGAGTCAAGTTAATCTTGAGAAAACAAACTTTGTTTTCTTGCGATCACAAGATCAACAAGTTGCATTTAAAGAATGAAATAAAGTTTCACTTGTGATGTGGAGAAAAACATCTGTAAATTAACTTGTTATCTCACAATTTCAGTTCCTGCTTGTGAACTGATTACATTACAGTTAATTATGAGTTTAGACTAAAATTGCAGGTTCTTCCCTGTTTTTTTTCGGCTTTCATTTGATTTCTGATGTAAATCATGCGTAATCATGTGAACCACTTGCTACAGTTAAACGTGGATAATAAATAATCTATTAATTTAATGTCTCAGAAAATTGGAATATTACATACAACCAAAAATGTCAGGTTTCAGAAAAAAATAGTTTCTCTGCACTCCATCTGGTTTTGGCTTGTTTTGCTTCTTTCCTTTGTTATAATTTTAAGGTATTTACATCTAAAAAAAAGCAGAACATTGTGAAAATATGTTTTTTGTCAGAAACTAAAGGTATTTTTTAGATTCAGTGAGTAAAGAGTAAATATTCCAAGCCCTTATTTCTTATAATTGATCATTTTAGCTCACAGAAAATTAAAACTTTGTTGACACGGACAAAATGTTTAAATTAAACAACAATTATTGTAACCGAGTCATCAAACTTCACAGGTGTGAGAATTATTTTAAATATTTTATATTGTATGTTTTCACCTTGGTTTTCTCTCTCAGGTTAAATGAATCACACCTGGGATGGAGCTGCAGGTGACACTCGACACGCTGAACAAGACGTGAAACCGAACAGGTGGGAATGTAAAGAACCAGCAGCTGAAATAAGTTGCAACATACAAAGAACGATAAATAATAAATATGTTCTCTCACAGAAACAGGCCAACATGAGTTTCATACAGCTGAAATGAGCTCGTTGTGATCAAACCGCATCTGCTCCAAACACCCAGAACCGCTTCAGGTGTAGTATTTGGGCCCAAGGGCCACAGATACGTCCAGGTATGGGCCCGGCTGGTGCAGAACCACGATTTGTTGCTTTCTCAGAACCAGCAGGGACAAGAAAGTGGCTGCAGCCTGCGATCGAGTGTTTCCTCTGCAGAGCGACTTCAGGCTGAAGGCGGAGTCTCCGGCGGTGTGGCTCCGCTGCAGAAACAAAACGAATCCATCAGATCCGTTTCCATCAGCTGTTTGCTGGCTTGGTTTAGTTTTTGTTGGTTTCAGGTGAGATTCAGTCTGTTTTTGTAATAGTAGTTACATATGTGGGGAAAATAAGTCACAGAAATTATTTTTGTGTAGCGAAATCCTCCAAAAATAAAAACCTGTCAGTTTTGAATAAAATGTGTTAATGCACATTGAACAGAGTTGGGTAGAAACGAGTTACATTTACCTGAGTAACTTTGACAAAATGTACTTTCAGGAGTATTTTTACCACTCTGAACTTTCTACTCTTACTTGATTAAATGTTTGAATTTTTTACCCACTGAATGAAAACAAACATGTTTTAATCACCAGACAGAAACTCACACCTGCAGCTTTTGATAAAATGTTTTAAGCTTTTTATTGATTTTCCCTGATTTTGTTATTTTTTATTTCTTATATGAATTATTGTCATTTCACTCCTTAAGCTACTAAAATGTCTGCTTAACTTTATATATTGGCCCGTCTGATTATGTCACTTTTAAATATTAAATGATTGATAATCTGATCAATACTTGATTAGACTTTTTACCAGATACTTTTTTACTCTTACTTGGGTTAAAATGTGTTCAAGTAGAGTTATTTTTACTTCAGTATAATTTCTGGGTACTCTGCTCATCTCTGTGTAGGGGTGACCAAGGTGTGGCCTGGGGACCAATAGTGGCCCTTTAAATTATTCTGTTTGGCCCAAAACTACAAATCAAGAATGTTAAAAATTTGTCAACAAAACAGAAAATAATTGGATGTTTTTTATTTCAATAAGAGAACCTCTTTTATGTTTTGGATCTTTAGTGACATTTCATTTTTATTTTCCTTTCAGTTATTTTTTTTACCTGTAGTTTTTGTTATTTTTCATTTGCAGGCCTTTTACCTGCAGGTCGTTGAGAAGCTTCATTGCTCTCCTGGTTATTCTCCTCTCCTCAAAGTCCTGGCTCCCCAGCAAAGACTGCAGGTTGGAAAAGCAACCATGTTTTTAATCAGGGATGCTGCGCACATCGTCCAGCCAGCAGGGGGGAAATTAACACCTGCCATCTGTTAGGAGCTGGCAGACTAAAGCTTCCCTACCAGCTATTTTCAGACATTTCAGTTATTTAGAGCCAGAGAGGAGGCCAGCAGGAGGAGGAAAGCGACAGAAAGCGTCTGTTTCCTCGTAAGCACCTGGGTGTTGAGAGAAGTTGACTGAGTGCGCTGCTCCACATTAGAGGGATGGACAAACATGGAGTCCTCTGACGGCAGGTCGGGATGAGCGATATCTACGCTGAGTTCATCCTGACAGACACGGATCAGAAAGCAGTAAAAGCAGCGACATTCCTCACATTTTCAGGTGATACTTCCCGTTAGAGCTTACTTGGATGACAGGAGAATATGTCTCCTGATTGTCATTCATGAGGTCAAAGGCCATCAGCTCAGTGTTGTGAGTTATTTCAGTGTTTGCGGATGAATCTAGGACACTGGCGCTGCCTGTGAAGAGGGAGCCGAAGTCTCCCTGAGCTGCAATGAAACCAGAACAGGTAGAGAAAAACAAAAAATCTGATGGAAATTTTTTAATAAAATGTCTTAAAACATGCAGAGCCCCCTGGTGGTCAATGAGGGATTTGTTTCCTTTATCTCTCAAATGTACAACAAATTAGGATCACTGTAGATAAAAAACAAAAAAAAGAGGCAAAGGTTTCCATCAAAAAACTCAGAAATTTTGGGATTAAATCTGAAATTTTCTAGACAGAAAACAAGAAAATTCCTGAACTCCAATTGCAAAAATATGAGAAAAAACTCAGAAAATTTCCAAAAAATTCCTCAAAATTCCAAGTTGTTTCTAGAAAATCTATAAAGTTAATGTAAAACATTCTTACTCTAAAACATAAACACAACAGACTCCTTCTGAAAGAAGGAAAGAAAGAAAATAAAAACACATGCAAACTATTTGGACTATTTTTGAGGATAATCTGACAGTTTTGGTGGATCTGTTAGTCTGAAGGGTTAATAAAGGGCCATTTTCTCCTTCACCAGAACATATTACATAAACAAACAATTTCCACCATTTTTCTGTACCAGAATTAGGGCTGTATAAACACATTTTCACTTTATGGCTTTTTATCTGGCAGATTTCTTAACTTATAACATTTTACATTTTTCCCATGTTAAAAGTGAAATAATCTGCCAGTGATACTAGTATGTTTTCATCAATATTCAAGAATTATTGACTTAAAACAAAATCTCATATCTTGCTGAAAAGTAACTTGAGAGTTTTGTCTTATTTCAAGTGTATTAATATATTTGCTCTAGAAATTAGACATAAGATTTTGTTTCTGCAGCAGATCGCAATAAGAAAATGCATTTATTTTCAGGCTTTTATGCATCTTTATCAGGAGTCTCAGTGACTGTCCTTGTGTTTGCACATTAATCACGTTAAGCATGATTCACATAATCGTACCTTCTTTCTCTTGGCGTATCTGTTCAACCTCTTCTTCTACGCTGTAAAATTTCAAATGGAAGACACTTTTGGCAAAGACCTGCGAAGGCAACATCCATTTATATACAGATGTAAGGTATTAATACGGTAAAAACCCAAACATGTGAGTTTTACCTCTTTAATGAGTGGATTCACCAGAGTGCAGCACGGTTTAGAGAAGAGTTTGTTGGCGCTGCCGCTCTCCTTCCAGAGCATGAGCTGCACCGTCGGCGGGGCCATGTCCAACGGAGCGACCAGATCCGAATAATCTGAGATCTGCTCCCTGATGGCGTCGTTGCTCAGCTCCTTCGTCTGGTCAACCACCAGCTTACGTTTCCTCTTGCCCAGCTTTCTCTCAGAGTTTGCTTAAATAAAAAACAATCATTTTTTAGAAATCAAAAAGGCTGCATGACTTCTCGGTCCCTTCCGGATGTTACAATGTTTTTATGTGAGAGTTGCGGATTAAAGTTTCAGATTTTGCAGCACCTCTGAAGAAGTTGAGCTTTTTGAAGCTTTATTTTTACAAAACAGTTCAAATTGCTGCACTTAACTATCCAAAAAAGGATTTTAATAATTAATTAATTAATATTTAAAGTGTACATAACATTACCAAGCAGCTTCTTGAAATATCAGCACCAATACAATAAAATCATCTCCTGTGGAATTGCCAAAATACAAAAGACGAATTTGATACTGGTCATTAAAATTAACCGGATAAACAGTAGAAGTAAGTCCTATAGAACTGGACTTCAAAATATGTAAAGAAATAAAGTTTAGAAAGTTTTCTCTCCTTTATTCTCAATAATTATTATATTTGTTTAGCATAAATGCTGCCTCATGCCTTCTGATTTTAGTTGGCCAAGATGATTTTTTTTTATAATAATGGATATATTAGTTTTTTTTTTTATTTTTTAAATAAAACAATTATACATTGATTTAAAATATTTACAAAATTTTTACATTTCTGCCATTTTTTCTCATTTTCCCTCAAGTTTTCAGAGGCCCTGCAGCGCCTCCTGCTGGCCATCCCTTTTAAAACACTGCTATAGAGCGGTGCTCACCAACCCTTTTACTACCCCGGACCGGTCAAGACTTGGCAATTTTGCTGCGGCCCTGGAGCGAGGGGGGAGGAACCGTCAGATGATGCTTCTGCATGTTGGTTTTCCCGCTAAAGACTTTTTTGTGCCCCGATTTTCCCTTTCCAACGTCCTGCAGTGTGTGCTGTGTTACGTGGTGGATAGTCTTGGCCCGTTTATCGCAGCCTGTGGGGTTTTTTTCCTGACTGGGAGCGAGAAGGCAGCCTGTTGAATGTGACAGGTAGCCAATCAGAAAGCGCGGTGACGTAAGCAGGAGGGAATCCCAGACCGTTGACATGGCAACTGAGAGTCCGGTGGACATCGTGAAATGTGGAAATGTTTATTACTACGTGTAAAGGTCATATTATGTTTATTATATGTGATTTTGTTTAGTCAGTTAAAAATGTCAACTATGAAAAAACATAACAAATCATAGTGCAGCAAATAGAGCGGCTGCTCCCGCCGTCTTTTATCAAACGCCTTTTCTTTTTGTTTCGTCGTTTATCGCTTAAAATGAGTCCACAAACTGTCACTACTGCTTCTACATCGTCATCCGAGTTTGATTATTCTAAATTCACGTATAGTATGTTGGGAGTTTTACTGGATTTTCTTCTAGAACCGGGATGTTCGTCTGTGGTGCATTGCTCCTGCCACACAAACCGACCGAACTTGTTGGACTTTTATCGGCTCTGTGGTCACAGAAGTTTGGAAAATCGGCCGACAATCCCTAAATTGTGCCATGTGAACCAGACCTAAAACTCATAAACTATACTCCTCTCCTCTCGTCTCGACCACTGAACTCGCTGACGTTTACATATCCCTTCAAAATAAGATACAGATGCGCCACAAAAACCAACATTTTACTTTCGTGAAATTGTTAACTCTCGATAACGACTAATGGGTGCCCTGAGCTTGTTTCTCTGCAACCAGACGGTCTATCTGGGATGCATAAGCATCACCCGAAGTGATGCTTATGCACAGGCTGCTTGGTCTCTACTTGGCGAAGCAGTTTGAAATTTCATTCCCTCATTAGCGAGGCGGTCACCATGTCATGGAGAGCTTGGAATGTGGGAATCACCTACCGGGATAAATCCATCCTCCTGTATCTTCTCTGGGCCTTTCCCCCTTCCCAAAGAAACTTTCCAAAGACTTCTGATCTGTTTCTGACTCATTTTGCTGCTTGTGGGCTCAATGTTGGCGCGCAAGACGTAACCGAGAGAATCCGGGTAAGGGATTTTCAAAATAAAAGATCCTCCAGACTCAAATAATACATAAAACGGAAATATTTCATTATTTCTTGCGCGCCGGTACCAACTGGTCCATGGACCGGTACCGGTCCATGGCTCGGAGGTTGGGGACCATTGCTATAGAGCATATTAAAATGTATTTTGCAAAAAACAAAAGCAATTTTTACATTTTAGCATAATCCTGCAAGTTTGGTTTTCAAGAGACGTCATGAAACAGGAAGTTAGACTAGAAAGGGGCTAAGCGGATTGGTCAAAGTTCAGCTGAGTTGCAGTGATTAGTCAGAAAATAAAGAAAACTTTTAAGTTATTAGTGAACAAAAGTTGATGACTGGTGAAAATTGTAAGCCCACAATAAATGACTGAATTGGTATTAATAGTTGTGATCGCCACGTCTGTCACAATAACAAATTTTGCTGGCCGATAAATCAGCCCAAAAGTTATTGCGGTAAATAATTATATTGTTACTTTGAGACCATTTTTAAGTAATAAAATGTAACAACACATAATGCAACAACACATTCTGAAAAATCACTAAACTTTAAATTCTGATGAATATTTAACAACGGAACTGGGAGATATTTTAAATATCCAAAATAAAAAACAACAGGAAAAACAAATAAAAAGTATCAGACTAAAGAGTTTTATCATCCAGTTTTAGAGAGAAAAGAGAAAAACAACAAATAGAAATTATTAAGCTTGAGTTATAATTGATTTATTGCGACAGACCCAGTGATCGCAACATCTCTGCTGATTTCTTATTGACCAGCTGAGATGTTGCGATCATTGGGAAATGGAGGGTCCCAGTTTGAGGCGTTTGCTTACGTGTGATGGGAACGGGTTCTAAAGCGAAAGCGGCCTCATCATTGGTCAGCAGAGTGGTTTCAGTTACCGTCTCCTCGGGAACGCCGAGGTCAACATCTGGAAAACACGAGGCGCTCATGAAACACGACCATCACACACCTGAAAACTCAGAGAGTTTGTTCCAGACATAAAAGTGCTGTTCCGTAAAACATCGTCACCCATGTGAGTTTGATCATCCTGAATTGGAGAACCTTCTTTATTTTCACTTTGCAGCTCTTCCTGGATGAAACTTTGGGTTTCAGTTTGATCGATGGGGTTCGTCAGGAAGTCTGAAGGGAAACCAAGAAGCAACAGATCCCTTTAATCTATGACAAATTGTTACCTTTAATGGAAATAAACATTAAAGCTGCAGTATGCAACTTTTATAAAAGAAATTATTTATTTACATATTTGTTGAAACTGTCACGTACCGTTCAGTAAAAAATGATCCGCTTCTCTGATTTTACTTTTTATAGGTCTATGTTTGAGTAAAATGAACTTTGTTCTTTTGTTCTATGAACTACTGACAACATGTCTCTGAAATACCAAGCAAATATTTTGTTTTTATTTGCAGAAAATGAGAAATGGTCAAAATAACAACAAAGATGCAGCGCTTTCAGGTCTCAAATAAAACAAAGAGAACAAGTTCATATTCACTTAGAAACAACAATACTGATGTTTTAACTCAGAAATCAATACTTGGTGGAAAAACCAGGAGGTTTTCAATGGGGTTCAGTGCAGTGGGCTCTTCATTTTTACCAGAGCTGTGTATTGTGACAGTATGGAAAAGATATAAAAACAAGCTCCTCTGCGTGCTCCCAGCGCTAACTACAAACAACCAATCAGAGTTCGGAGGTGGGTCTTAGCGCTGTCAATTAGCCAGTTAACTTGGCCACCAATAATGGTGGATAAATAGTTTTCCTGTAATGACAAGTTGTTTCTCCGCCATTAGCACATTTAGCAGCGTGTCGATGAGGATGACTGACAGCGATAACACCCTCTGATTGGTTGTTCTTGGTCTGGAGCAGTGTGTTTCTCTATCGTTGCTCAGGGAGACGGTGGAAGAGATCGATGTTTTCACAGATTATCTGCTTAATTACAATCTGTCAGGACACGGTGACAGATTTGACAAAAATATTTTTTTATAAACTTTACATAGTGTGACTTTAACAAAACAAGAGAAATAGTTAAACTGTTTAGCCTTTTAATATAGTTTACTAATTGATTAGACTTAATAAAAGAACAAAAAGAAGATTAATTAGTTTGGCACACACTACCAAGTAGGTCGAATTCGTTCTCCTCATCGCCAAATCCGTCTCTATGCGCTGAAAAGTCAAAGCTTTGGTCCAGCAGTGTGTTTGCTTGGCTCTGTGACTCATCGCCTACATGTCAGAAAGAGCGAAGCAGGGGAGGAAAAAAACAGATAAGGACTAAATAAGAAGCAGTTTTGCTTCTTATTTAGTCTTCTAGGACATGTGTTTTGACACCACATGTCCTAGGACATGTGGTGTCAAAACAAATGGATGCTGTCTAATTAACAGAGACTAAAATGATAAAACTATTATAAACATCAAACTCTGGGGGAGTATGAAAACAATCTGGCTCTCACCGATGTCTTGAAAGTTCAAAAACTGATGTCCGAAATCCTCTTTCAGAGTGATTTCCTCTGAGCGACACTGGTTCAGTGACACATCGATGTCACTTAGGTGATTAAAAATGAAGGAGAACATTTACATCACAATCTGATACCGCTGAGTAATCAGTTTGAAATCATTTCTGTGGGAATTAGAAACATTTCCAGGAGAACTGGAGAACATCTTGGTGGTGAGTGTTTGTGGAGCCTGAGCCGTCACCTGGGCAGAGGCAGCGGCGTATCAAAGGCGGTGAAATCTTCAACCAGAGTGATCGCCTTCACTGTCGCCTCAAGCCCTTCCACAGGCATATCAGTCTGACCTGAAATATTGACATAAAAAAACATCAATGTTGCATTAATGGTAATTACTTCAATTAATAGCAGTATTGACACAGATAAAAAGAATTTACATGTTTATAATTCAAGAATAAAACAATCATAAAAAATAGGACTTGTTTATAATTTTTTTATTATAACCTGCACACATTATGAGTTTACAAATGAATGTAAAATGAAGAGCCCACTGCACTGAACCCCACTGAACCCCGCCTGGTTTTTCCACCAAATATTGATTCCTGAACTCTTCCTGACATCAGTATTGTTTTTTCTAAATGAATATCAACTTGTTTTCTTTGCATCATTTGAGGTCTGAAAGCCCTGCATCTTCTTTGTCATTTTGACCATTTTTCATTTTCTGTAAATACAAAATTTTTGCTTGGAATTTCACAGACATGTCAGTAGTTCATAGAATAAAAGAACAAAGTTCATCGTACTCAAACAAATAGATTTAAAATGTCAATGTGGCCCTATGGTGGTATACAAGTTAGTCAGCACTTATTGTTGAGTCACCATGTAAAGAAAACATTCCTCAATAAAAATGCCTCATAATAAAATAATCAGTTTTTTATAAAATATTGTTTCAAAACCACTTGGGATGATATTAAAGCATAAGGGAATCTTCAACAACAAATCTCTAAATAAAACCAAAGAAAACATGCTTTGGCTTTACTGGAGAAGGAACAATTTAAAATATAAATGTATTTACCCTATAATCACCAAGAAGGGACATAAGATCCGTGTTAGCCTGTGTTTAAACTAATTCCTAGCTTCCTGAGGCTTTTGGTTGGACTACCTCAAAGTGATTCATATTACTTTTTAGCTATAAATCTGCTGCAAATTTTATTTTTAACACATGTTGCTTCTAAGAGTTTGACATACTGGGCACTCTTCTTAGGTGAAAATTTAACATTTCTGTGATTTTAATGTTTTTTCCATTGATTTTCTGTGAAACACTTTGAATAGTTTTATGTACATATAAACTTGCCCAGTCAAAACAAATGGTTGCTACACAAGCAAGGGCAAAATGAACAAACTCCAACATTTCTATAACCAATTTTTAGCAAATAAACACAAATATGATATAACAGCAGTGGTCAGAGTTTAGCTCCAAACACCATAATAAAATACGTGCTACATGCAGGTAAATAAGACATAAATATATAAAGTTGTAGGAAAAATAGTGTTTTATAATAAACCTTGTTTAAACATTACAAGGTTTACCCTTTCTAAATTTTCTAACGCCTTTATATGAAGCTTTTAGAGGTGTTCTTTTGTGTGTGTGAAGTTTTAAAATAAAAAAACTTGAGAAAGAACAGGTTGATTTTGTGGTAATTTTGTCCAAGTTATGGTGGAAATTCAGATTCTTAGCTTAGAAAATGGGTCAAAAAAGATGAGCCTGAAAATCTACCCAAAATCTTTACATATTATTTTATATATTCCATACTAACCCTGAGCTGTAAAAAATAAATAGAATTTTACTTTTCCAGATTGTACAGAAACTGACAATTTCTTGGAACTTCTGAAACATTATAACCAACTTTTATTACTACAAATAAAAGAATATGCTAAAAAGTTAAAGTAATTGTTACCTGGCCTGAATGCTATTTTAATTTTGACCAGGGCATCACTGCAGTCTGCAAGGAGATACTTTGTCTTCCTAGAGTAGATTCTGACCACGCCAAGAAGAAGATGACCAGAAGTCCTCAAACCAATTTTCATCTAGAAAAAAATCAGATTCACATCTTCAAAATCAGCTGTTTAAAGTTACTACAAATTAAATGGATTTAACAAATTGATATATTTCATTCTAAAAGGTGTAGATATGTATTTTTAGTAAGTAAGTGGTACGTTAGGGGAAAGGATGTCTCTGATGGATGTTTCCAAGTTGCATTCAAAAACATGGGCCTTGGTAAGTTTCTTCTCCCAGTGCGCTGCCAGCCAAATTTTGGCTAACGGACCTCTTTTGGACGTAAACAGTTGCGTGAAGAACATCATTGTGAAAGGATTAATATGACCTGGTATAGAAAAACAAGGAAATGTTAAGCTATGTCTTTGTATCAACTTTACAGCAACAACACTATGTATCGTTTATGCTAGGTTAGGTTAAAGTCAGCTAACGCTAGCTGCCACTGCGTCGTGAGCTAAAACCCGGCAGCTATAGGTCAAGTTTTATGGGTAAAGACATGACGTCGGAAGAATTTTAATGTTTCATAATTTAGAAATGAAATGTAAACGTTGTAAGGGAGAAAATAGCGCCGATATCACGAGCACGACTTACCTTTAGATCAAGTTGAAAACGAATTTTGACAACCATTAGTGAACGTCAGCACGAGACGTATTTAGTTGCTAAGCAACCAACACTTCCGTTCCAGAAAACGAACTACGTCGAGTCATTTA
This sequence comes from Gambusia affinis, assembly GCF_019740435.1. Lineage (NCBI taxonomy): Eukaryota > Metazoa > Chordata > Actinopteri > Cyprinodontiformes > Poeciliidae > Gambusia > Gambusia affinis. The sequence continues at coordinate 35,237,311 of NC_057868.1, read as the reverse complement.
AAAATCTGTAATTCTTTTATTGCTCGAATAAAGACGAGGAGCGTAGATATCTATTATATTAACGAGGCAAATAAATAAATAAATAAATAAATAAATAAATAAATAAATAAATAAATAAATAAATAAATAAATAAATAAATAAATAAATAAATGATCAGCGTCAACGTCTCCCTCGACTAGAAGGAAGCTTGGAAGTTTTGAGTCATATTCGAGATTTTTCGGCTTGATTCGACTCTAAGACACTTCCCTGTGTCTGTATATTCCCTGTAACTGTTATATAAGAAACGACAATTTGCATCTGTTGGATATTGCGCAAGACAAAAATAGCCGAATGCCTGTATGCCGATCAGAACAAAGATGGCGGACTTCCGAGTTGCAAGCGTTAACACCGCATATTCTATAAAACAAACAAAACATCTTCAAAGCAGCAGTAAGTATTTATTCATTTCAGAAACGTTATGGCAAAAGATTATTAGATAGGTCCCGTTAAGCTATTAGAGCTTAACAGCTCTTTTTATTTTTGGTAATATTGTTTAAAGTACAGAAAATAAATACATGTTAAGTCCATTTTGTTTAAAAGTCTAGTTCTTCGTTTGGAGGTTTGCATTTGTTGCTGTAGGCATTTGTAAAGCAGTCAGATTTAATAGGGTTGCCTAATGGGCTAAAGAAATTCACAAGAAGTAATAATGATCAAAATACTAGATTGCCACTAATAATATCAATATTAAATAGGAAAATAAATTTAGTTAATAAAAGCAATGTTATTATTTTTAAGGAGTGTAAAAGAATGTAGGCTACATATCTCTCTAAGGAATAATAACAAATGTATATTCAAAGAAAAAAACAATGTTTAGAGTGAAATAGCACATTTCAAGACAGATTACAAAGTGATGAGCAAAAGAAAAATGAAAATCATTAAACCATAATGTTTACGCAATAAATAAACACAATAAACTCATGTTTATTTTGTAAGGGATAGATTCTAGCTTTTCTTTGCAGTAGACATAAATCCTAGTTTATGCCTGGGATTTATCTGAATGGAATGACATTTCAAAACTTTTTCTCAATGTGTTAAGATCTTGGGAGTTCCTTGTCAATTGCTGTGCAATTAAAATGTTAAAACTTGAAAATTCTTTTTTTAAATTAGGTGAACTTTTCAAATGGATAAAGATTTTGGCAATAAATAACAGTCATCACCATGCCCAATAAACTAACAAAATGTCAATTTTCACTGCACAAATTGAAGCATTAAAACTTGAATACGTAGGGTAATCCAGTCTTTTTGCAGAACAAACAAGTTTATGGAAAAACAAGACGTTTGGTGGATGTCTTGTTTGTTCGCTTCTGTTTGTATTCAGTAGAGGGCGCTCTAGCTTAAAAAAACCCCCAAAAAACTTTAAGCACATTATTGTGCAAACTGGTCAGATTCTAGCTTTCCTTTACAGTAGATTATTAATTTACTGCTATATATCTCATCAACTTGTTATCTGTAATTATTTGTTAAATTGTTTAATCTTTATTGTCTATAAAAATTTAAATATTCATAATCCATTCCGTAAGATTTTCTGTTGTTTTATTTTCTAGTGGATTTTGCAAGATATTTACAGTAAGTTTTAAATGGGTTTTGTCACCTCATGTTCTCCAAATAAATGGAGGCACTAATCAGAATTTTATTCAAGATTTAGAGAAAACACAAAACATAATGTTTACCAACAGTCAACTGTTTCTGTTGCTTCTAGAAATCGTATGTAATACTGTAGAATAAGTCACTGAAGGTTTTCAGCTGAACATCAAACTATCATATGGACAGTTCAAATCAAAATAGTATTGATTTTACTCCAGGAAATGCAGAACAGCTGCAAAACATTTGAGCCGCATTAAGTCGTGTTTACTTTGTTCTACTCTTTAAGTCAAATAAATTTACCCAGTTTTATATTTTGAACCTAAATGTGTCGGTTTGTGAAAGATAAACCTACAGCAGTAAGTTATGTTAACATTTTATTCATTTTGTCAAACCTCCAAGAGTTGAATAAACTAGAGCTTTTAGGTTAGCACTTAAAGAAACTGAATGAAAAAGACAGGAGTGGGGAGTATTTCCCAGAATGCTTAGCAGCTTGGAAGTGCGTTACATTGATCTGACTCTTGTGTATTAAGGCAAATGTTTAATTTAATGTCCTGTTCACACTAAATGTTTCTGAGCTGAATTCATTGTGATGTTTATTAAAATTCATTATCAGATCAGAAAATTTGTTCCTGCAGGAATTTAAAGAAAGAAAAGAGATGAAAAACAGACAACAATTTATTATGTTCTAGTTGTTAATAGAAAGCAACTCTAAATAAATTTGATTTTCAGCCGTGGTTTAAAGCAGGAGTCTGCAACCTGCGGCTCTTTGAACCTTCCACAATGGCTGAAAACTATATATATATATATATATATATATATATATATATATATATATATATATATATTGAAAACAACTTACTTTTTTTTCTTTTGCCAGTATTATCATCGATATCTCTTTTTGCAAAAAAAAAATAAATAGTTTTTCTGTATATAAAACTGAAAAATAGAACTAAAATGGTGGTTCTTTAAAAATAACAAATGTTCCATAGTAGATAAAAAATTTAAAAATGGCTTTTATTATGTAACATTTGTGGAGCTAAATGAGTTTTATTTAGCTGGACTGCTGGCTCTTTGAACGGTAAAAGTTGCTGACCCCTGGTTTAAAGGATCTCAGTGTTTCAGCATTTTTGCAGTTTTCTGGAAGTTGAAATAGTTTCAGCTGTTTTTCTGTATCGTATCGGTATCGACCAATACTAAATTTCAGATATCAGTATCGGTATCAGAAGTGGAAAAAGTGGATCAGTGTATCTTTATATCAAACATGATTTCACTTTGTGAGCAGAATTAGTGAAATAAATTAGCTTATTGATAATATTTTCTTAAATTTAAGCAGATTTGCACTTTTCAGGTTCTAAACATTAAAAATTAGTCGGAGTCAATCCCTTCTCTCCAAAAGTACATCCTCCTCCTGTTGTGTCTCTCACTTTTCTAATATTGTTTAGAATAAAATAGCTGCCTCCTATTTTGTCGACACTCTCCTTTTTTGAAGAAAAATAGATTACTGAATGAACTTGAAGATGCTGGACTCTCCAGGTAATGAACAGTTTCCTAAGCAACATGAAATCAAAGAGGTTTCAAATATTGATTTACTTTCACAAAAAGAACCAAGAACCTGAGAAATCTAAAGCTTCTTCTTTATATATATTTATCATGCAATGTAACAGCTTCAAGTATTGATTTAGAAATATTAAATTTAGAAGAAGATGTGTTCATTTGGAGTCCATCCTAATAAAAGACTTATACTTTCCCTACTTTAGGAGAAATAAGAGAATACCAAACCGGAAGTTTGTTATGTCTTTTTTATTAAATAAGTTTTACAAGATTCTTTTTTAATTAGTCAATAATAGCATTACTTATGCTCATGTTTACATACACATAAAGCCACACAGCAGTGAAAAAAATAAATAAAGAAAATCGATTTAAATGTGTTTCTAATTTGTAGGAAAGCAGATTTTGGGAGCAGCATGCAGGACATCAGGAATGATGTTCTGCATCATTTCTGATGATGCAGGACATCATCAGAAATGATGATGTCCTGCATCATTTCAGTTTAAGGCTTTTATTCACATTAGTTGCCAGGAAAGATGAGCAATGAAAGGAGCTGCAGTGGAATCTGTTTTACATGATAAGTAGCCCTGATGTGCTTGGATCAAAGAAAAACATTTAAACAATTATTACAGTAAATCTATCTTTTTCAGCTTGTAAACTACTTTGGAAATCCAAATTTAAAATTTTTTAAAAAGTCTTTCCCTCTTTTTGCAATGATATAAAAATCTGTAAATTCTATCTGGTTAGCATGTTCTAGTTGTGTGTGTAAAATCTAACTTATCTTAACACAAATCTACTTTTTTATTCACATGGTTTGATTGCAGTGAGCCTGAAAGTAGAAAAACACAAATTAACCAAGTAAAAATTGGAATCGATCAGTTTTCCTCTTAATGGGTCTGATCAGTTATTAGCTGCGTTTCCATTATCAACATGCGCAAAACTTTATTGATATTCCACTGATGTTGAATTTCGCAATTGTGTGTTTCCATTAAAAAAGAAATTAAATTAAAATCACACATGATGAATAAGTTTGTTCAGGTGTTAAGTCATTAAAAAAAGTGATTCGCCATCGTCCTCCTGCCATTTCCTGTCGTCAACTTCGTCTTTTCCACCAGTAGCTTTTGAACATGAGATGAGAAAAAAGTGTTTCCATTGCATTAATGCTCCTAAAGCATGAGTTCTTTATATAAAGCAAATTTACTTTTATAATTCCAATTTTCACAGTTTTATGGTCAATGGAAATGCAACAGTTGAAACATTAAAATGTTATTTTTCTATTTGTTAACTGCATCAGAACTAAAAACACTCACTTATTGACAGATTCACTCATTACATTTGATTTTCTCTCGTGTTAAAGTCCTTATTCTCCCACCACACTACTCTGTTTCTACCTTTGGTTTAAATGCCACAGGAAAGTAATGCCACTTCACCGTCGTCGTTGACACAATTTGATCATTAACTACTTACTTATTTGGACTAGTTGAAAAATGTGACTCTATCAGAGCTGCAGTTTCCACACGCCATGTACAATTCAGCTAAATATTCATACTGCTGGAAGATTTTACTTTTTTTCCGTTCAAGCAAGACGCTTGTTTCTAGAAGACAGGCATCTTGCTAAAGATATTAAAACAATATAAAGATAGGTTACATTTGAAAATCAGTTAATTTATCAGTTCTTTAGGTAGATTTTATTAACAAGTGGCATGCCAAACTATTTATACCCTCCGGAACAATCAGTGGAAATTATTGGCATTACAACAATCACATCCCTTTATATGTTTCCGTTGATATTTTGACAGTTTATCTTCAGTGATGAGATCCAAGTCGTTGAGATTGACAGACCTCTTTGCCATAACGCTAATCTTTAGATCAATCCACAGATTTTTTTGGATCATGTTCAAGTGTAAATGTAAATCAACCAAGGGTAAGACTACTTTCGGTTTTTACAGATGCTTGACTCACGTCAGGATGCTGGATGCTTGAAACTGGCGGCTCAACTTACTTTCTGATTACTTTGGTTTATAATTATTTAGCCACTCACACTTTGGACTGTCAGCTGATAAAAATTTTTGAATAAGAAGTAAAAATGACATCACCACAAACGTGACACAGCTGAAGAATGCGATAAATTTCACACTCTTGATCCAAACACGCATTCAGAACTTCAGGAGATTAGAAACAACTCACATACTTCAAAATCAAAACAGGACTTTATGTTCCACAAAATCTCCTAAATTCCTCACAATTAGACAATATTACACCCAAAACTTGTTTCCAGAATCCATGGAAACCACAAAAAAATGGCAGCATTAAAATAAAAAAGAAAAAAGAAATTGCTCAAAATCTGAGCCGGCTGGTCAGATCTTACAGAAAAGCAGAAAATGGTGCAATGATGATATTTGTGTACACTGCAAAAACACAAAATCCTACAAACATTTCAGCAAGTTATAGGAGCCGGTATAAAGTCGATAATTCCTTAATATTGATGAAAAAGTACTAGTTCCACTGACAGATTATTTCACTTATAACAAGACGTTTTTTCATGTTATAAGTGAAATAATCTGCACTTTTTCATCAAGCGCCTATATTTTGCTGAAAAGTTACTTGTAAGTAAATTTTGTCTCATTTCAAGTGTACCAAGATATTTACTAGACCAAAAGTACTTGGTAAGATTTAGTGTTTTTGCATTGCGTTTGTTACCAAAGAAGTTTCTTTTTTAATGAATCCTAGTTGTAATGATTACATCACATTCACACAGAGGTGTTCAACTCAACAGGAAGTTGTGATTTTAAGTTGAGAAACACTTTACAGCTGCACATTTACCTTTCTTATCATGTGATCTCCCGTGTCTCTGTATTTCCTCTTTTACAAGGGAAACAAAGTGTCCCTGATCCAGCAGTAGCACCACTGTCTTAGTTTTTACAGATTTTGAGTCCTAAATGTCTGTTGGATAAAATAAAGCCACCAGCAACCTTAAAGTGAAGTAAACCTTGAGACAAACATAAATGTCAGTGGTAAATCTGTTCAGGCTGACTCAGACCAGTGCAGATTTGTAATTTCAGTCCTTCAGGATTCCACAGCAGCTCATTGCAGTCCTGTGGAGTTGCCATGGTGTTTAGATTGAGTAGGAAACAGGTTACATCAGGTCTTTTCTAGTGTTTGAAGCAAGTCGCTCTGTTAGATGAAATCTGTTCCTGGTGTGGCTGAGAGCTGACTAACTGTCACCTCGGTGTAGGTGGATCCCGTCAGGACGCAGGCAGTCTTCTGCGGAGCGGTCGCATGACACAGCGCTGCATTCTCGGTGCAGTTCAGACACGCCCCGTAGCTTTCCTGCTGACCGTTTGAGAACCTTGTGGAGGCACTCGTGTCCTTGTTGCGCTGTGGAGTGAAGCTGAATCGCTCCTGCGGCTGTGGACTGCCCCTGTAGATCATCTGTCGCAGTGTAGACGTGTCTCTACATAAACACTCGCGGAAATTGGGCTTGCACAGCAGGTAGACCATTGGGTTGTAGATGGTGGAAGACTTGGCCAACACTGCGGCCAGGGCGAACACAACAGGAGGGACGGTTGTGGCGTCTCCGAAAGCAGCCCACATCGCCACGGCAGCGTAGGGGGACCAGGCTCCCAGGAAACCAATGCACACTGCTATGGACAGCTGTGGGGAACGCAGCAATGCAAGCAGAAAAGCAGACAGATAATGACCTACACATTGGAAAACTATTTAGCTTTTTTACATTTTATCTCCTTACAATCACAAACTTCAGTTTTATGGGGATTTTATGTCATAATACATCACAAACCAGTAACAAAAGTCTTGGCTTTAACAGCATTTAGCTTATGACTGACCTAAAATCCTTTAAGATACAGAAAAGCCTGGCAAACATTTTGTTTCAGGGAATTCCTGTGGCTAAAATATTTAGTAACTTTAGATGCCAATTGATTGCATTGCATTTAATAACTGTAAGTGCAAGTGCACAGAACATTTAGAAAACCATCTATATGATCTACCACTTCACAGTAAAGAACTATTTTGTGTTGGTGTATCACATAAAATCCGGTTTAAATTTGTTATAGTCTGAGTTTGGTTTCACAACACTTTAACAAAAGCAAATATTGATTTCCTTGTCTCTTTTCTGTAATTTTTAATGCTGCAAATGCAAAAGACATGACAAAAACAAGCAAGTAAAACCTAGTACATCCTTAAAGGGGACCTATTATGCAAAATTCACATTTTGCACGTTTTTATACTTTCATTTTGGTCTCGACTGCTTCTAAAGACAGCCAGAGTGTTCAGAAAAAACCTACCTAGTAACTAACCTGAAAGGTTCCAGCAAGTTTGGTCAGCTGGTTTTACCACTATAAGCGCTGCATAATGGCTGCTGGAAAAGATAAACGTTTTGTTGTTGACTGAGGGTGTATTCTCACCAGCCCTGTTTAGTCTGCCTTAGTCAAACTCCAGTTTGTTTGTCTAGAAAGTCCGGTTCGTTTGTGAAGGTGTGAATGTCCAGTCGAACTTTGATGCAGACAAAACAAAGGCAAGAGTCTCGTGCTAGCAGGAGAAATGGCTTCTGGTCTTTTACCGAAGACAAAAGAAAAATCCAACTGCAAAATTTTTGTTTGAATTTTGTGAAGATGGAAGTTGTGCTCATTGTCTTCTTCTGAAGTTTTGCGTCATTTCCTTCTGTAGTTCTTGGTACAGCGCCTCCACTGGCGACGAGTGGAATAGGCTTTTCAATTAGTTTGGATCATTTGACTCAAGGCAGTAAAAGCAAATCGCTGGAGTTGAAAATTGAAGCAACTTTGGTCCCAAATGGAACCGAGACTACCGGACTATCAGGTGTGAAAATATCCTTACCATTCAGTAAACAGCTGCTGCATTTTTGTTGGTTGTGCAGGAGGCTGTACTTCTTCTGCTTTTGAGTCTAATTCAGGGTCCTAGATGTTACGGTCACATCTGTTTCCAGTAATGTTATGTGTGAGTGTAAAGGTTGAGTTTGGGGCCGTGGCCAGCAGGAGCTTATTTGGATTTAAAGTGACAAGACACCCTAAAACAGCTCAAAATAGGCAGAATAAAATCTAATTATCAAATAAAATTAATAGACATATTTTGTATTGCCCAGGGGTCTCAAACTCCAGTCCTTGAGGGCCGGAGTCCTGCAGTTTTTAGATGTGTCACAGGTACAAAACACTGGAATTAATGTCTTAATTACCTCGTCGTTGTGTAGATCAGTTCTCCAGAGCCTTGCTAATGATCTAATTATTCTACTCAGGTGTGGTGCAGCAAAGGCTCATCTAAAAGTTGCAGGACAGTGGCCCTCCAGGACTGGAGTTTGAGACCCCTGGTATAGCCCATAGACCTATCCTAACCTGTTTATAATAGGTGCCCTTTAAGTTCTGTCAACTGCAAAACCATGAACTCGGTGTTGCCTCTGCATCAGTGACAGCCACATCCTCTGACCTTCACTATGAGAGCGTGTGCATTGGTGGTCTTGGTCTGGGGTGACACATGCTGCTGAACCGCCTGACGCGATCCCCGCACTGTCAGCAGAATGAAACCGTAGGAGAGGAAGATGATGGTGCAGGGCAGTGCATAGCAAAAGACGAAAAGGCAGACTATGTATGTCAAAGCTAAAAGCTCCTGGTTGGGTGCGTGCCAGTCAATGCAGCAGGCCGTGCCGTAAGGTTCAGCGCTGTAATGCCCCCACTGTGCCAGGGGCCCCACCGCAAACACAGATGCGTAGCACCACACTCCGGCCACCAGGAGGCGGGCGTGTGAGGGCGAGAACTTGTTCCCTGTGAAGGTAAATATAAAACAGACTTTACTAGATTAGAGATGAAAGTCTGCAGAGTTAAAACAAAAAACAATGTGCTTGTTGCTTTATTATGTCCTCACCATAAGTAGGGAAGCAGACTTTAAGGCAACACACCAAGGAGAGGGCAGTGAGGTTTGTCAGGCTGCAGAGACCAAACAACACTCCACACATGGCATAAAGCTGGCAGGTAATTTCTCCAAAAAGCCACCTGCACACATGAGAAACGAGACGGCTATATGCCTGCTGCTAAAAATCAATTCCAATCTCATGATGGATCTCTACTGGGGATTAATGGCTTCTAATATTAAAATTAGTTCCAATCGATTAACTAATAAAGCCCGCTTAGACCTTCCTTTAGTGTTGTAGTTTGGCCGCCATCCACCAGAGGGCGCCGCTGGTCATATTAGGCGGTTGATAAAAACAAAGATGGCGGCGGCGCCATAACAAAACAGAAAAGAGAAACAGTTCAAACAGCTGCTGCTGTGGGATGCAAAATGCTCTTTATACGGTTCTGTTTTGAAATATAAACACTCAAAAAGCTTCTTAAGTTCAGTTAGTCGATTGATAAAATCAGTCCACTTTAGATTAGTTCAATAATCGATAACTTGCATCCTGTTTTCTGTTAAAAAAAATAAATAAAAGTGGGAATCTGAATTGTCTGCGTTTGTCCTTTTTAATTAAAATCAACTTGTTTACTAAAAATGACAACGAGATACCTGTGTGAAAAGGCCGACGGTATCGCCAGTGGAAACAGAGACAGGGTCATCCCAAGGTCGCTGATGGAGAGGTTGATGATGAAGAACTCTGCTGGTTTCAAAGTTGATCTCTTGTGAAAAGCAACAAGCAGCAGAAGGCAGTTGCCTATGAGGGACAGGATACCTTTGGGAGAAAAGAAAGAAAAAGCAGGATGGCGAAAAGACTAAATGTCAGGAAACATATCAGCGTGGCAAACATCGGATCATTGTGTTCACTCACAAAACAAGCTGTAGACGGAACCCATGAGGATGTCGTGCTCCTTCGAGATGCTCGAGGCAAACAAAGAGGCTGCGTCTGAAGCATTTCCCATCTAAAATGTTTGCACAACCAAACAAATTAGATCATCACAAATAATGCTTTAAATGACTGGAGAATTTATTTACTGGAACTCTACAGTAGATTGATGTTGAAGCGTTGATTGTAAGCAGTGGAAAACGGTCAAACACGGTCATAATAATAAAAAAACAAAACATTTATTTCAAGCTGTGGTTTAAATTGTTTCAATTGAAACCAGAAGTTTACACACAGCAAATAAGAAGACGCATATATTTGTTTTTTTCCTTTGTCTGAAGCTAAATCAGACCAAATGTCTCTTGCTTTGGTCAGTCAGAATTACCAAAGATGTTTCTATTTGCTAAATGTCAGAAAATTTAATACATTTTTTACTAAATTTAAAAATAAATAAATAAATAAATAAATAAATTCTTGCTAAGTTTACTGACATTTAGCAAAGAGAAATAATTTTGGTGATTCTATCCAACCTAAAACAAGAGAAGTTTGATCACATTTAACATCAGATAGTGAGAAAAAATGTTGTGATCTTCTTCTTCTGTATGTAAGTTTCTAGTTTCAAATGTTTATCTGGTTGTGAACTGATTTAAATTCAACTTCAAAGGTTTGAAAATACAAGAGATTTCAGGACGTCATTAAAAACTAATCACACACAGTAAATGATTCAATAAAACTAAAAACATTGTTATCCGTAAAAGTATTGGATCGATGCCAACCTGATAATATAAATACTTAAAGTTCAGATTCAAACTTGACATTTATCTATTTTTGTTTTGTAGTTTCTCAACTCCAGATCAGAAAAGATTTTCTCTTGATTTGCACTTTATTTAGGAAAAATGCACTCCATATTTCCATATTTCTGTAAATTATGTTATTCTGTAGATAAATTGTGTTTTAGGATTTAAAAGAATAGCTTAATGGAAAAAATATACAAACACTTGAATGTTGAAAGTTTGATAACATATCAAACTTAAATAATGAAAAACTTTATAGATTTCAGTCTCGATGCAAAAACAAAGTCTGGCCAAGTATTTTTGATCTAATTTCTAGTGAAAATGTCTTAATGCACTTGAATTAAAACCTACAAGTAATTTATTTGCAAGACTTAGGAGTTAGTTTTTAATAAATAACTACTTAATATTGTTAAAAATAAGTACTAGTTCCACTAACAGATTGTTTCACATGGAAAAACGTCTCACTATAAGTGAAATAATCTGCCAGTGGAGCTGGTATGTTGTTGCCTTTATTAAATAATTATTTACCTAAAACAAGCTCCAATATCTTGCTGAAATGCTACTTATTGATTTTGTATTAGTTAATGTTTACTACTAGACGTTGCATTAGAAACTAGACCAAAAATACTTGGTAAGATTTTATGTTTTTGCAGTGTATTGACGATACTGGCCTTGTATTTATTTGTTATTGGGTCGATATCAAAATATGTAGTATTATTATCAGAACCCTTCGCCTTGGTTTCATTTATCCAAATAACATTGTAACAAAACCTACTGTTTGCAAACCCATTTTCAAACCTAAGTGTACAGAGAAACATGCAGAGCAACATGAAGGGTGAAATATCCTGACAGAACAAATTGGCCCAGAACTCCACGATGACTTCACTGCTGATGACATTGCAAGGTGACGCTTCAAACACTTGGCTCTTCATCAAACCTCTCTCTGTCTGATGAGGAGCCGGCGTTTGAAACGTCACCTTGCTGCAGTGAAGTGGTTTAATAAATGCAGTCTGAAACCTTTATGTTCGTTCAAAACCCTTCAGAAGTTGTCAAATTGCTCCCGTTTTGTCTTGTTCTTATGAGCTGTAACATGTTAGAGTTTGGGATTTTTTCCTGTTAGGTGTGATTCTCACCTAAGAATGAAGCTCTTAAAATAGTTTGACCAGATTGAGGTGCAACAGCAAATTGCATCTCTGATGTTGCTGCTGATGTCTTTTCCTTTTTGGCATCGTAACAAACATTTTTATATTTTAGGCCAACAAACTGCTGGTGAAACTGATGATGATGTGCTAATTAAGCTGCAACTTCCTCACCTAAATGCCATGAAAAGATGTGCAGTTTTTTTTATTTTCCACTTTTCTTACACACACAAAGGTGATGTGGGATCTGTTTTGTGCTTTGTATACTTGAGGTTAACTTAAGTTTACATTTTGGTAGAATTTCTGGTTTTTGTTGGGATTATAAAACTATATTTAAGAACTGCAAGTTGTTCAGACGCTGAAGGAGGCAGAAAGCATCACTAAAATGGCCAACTGGTTCGTTAAGCCACTTCAAAACACACTAATTGCATGTGGAAAGTGGTAAATGTTGTACTGCAGCTCTTGCACAATTGAAGCACTTCAAAAACACAAAATCCTACCAAGTATTTTGGTCTGGTTTGTAGTGCAAATATCTTATTACACTTGAAATAGGACAAAACTAACATAACTTTTCAGCAAGATGTTTAACCTTGTTTTAGGTCAATATTTTATTAATATCTATGAAAAAGTTCTTCTTAGATTATCCCAGATTATTTCACTTTTAACAGAAATTTTTTTAAATAAATGCAGCTGGTTCTTTTCCATCAATATTAAGGAATTATTAACTAAATAAACTCCTATATCTTGCTGAAAAGTTACATATTAATTAGTTTTGTCTAATTTCAAGTTTACTGCAATGTTTGTACTAGAAACTAGACCAAAAATACTTTGTAATATTTTGTGTTTTTGCAGTATAGTAACCCAGATCAGCTGGTTTTACCAGTACGCATTGTACAATGGCTGCTGGAAAAGGAAAGAGTTTTGTTGTTGTTAACTTACCATCCAGAAGCCACTTGATGCATTCTTGTTTATTGCGCAGGAGGCTCTACTAATCATTTTCAAAGATGTACAGTTGTATATATTGTGCATTTTTAAGACCCCAATTTATATTTATTATAGACTCACCTCAGGACACTAGATGCTTGAAACTTGTGGTGAGACTAATAAATGTCAGAATGATTGTTTGTTTGCTGCGTAAATTTGATCTTTGATGTTTTCTCGACAGCAGTATTAAAATTTGGTCGTAACTTATTCTTGTTTTGTGAGTTTTAGTCGTCGTCACACCCCCTGAAACTGGGCATCTTTTCTGTGAAAATATTCCCAAAGGCATCCTGTAAATGAATTACTAAAACCACATCAGTGGTAACAGTTTGACTTAACTCTTCAACCTTCTCTGTGCTGCTCTCAGTATTTCAAACCCACACAGTCAGATGGAGGAACAAATGAAAAAAGATTTCCTTTGAATAATGACAAAACGAAATAATCCCCTGCAAAAGATGAAAAGCCGTTTTTGTTTTAAATCCAGATGCACTCAATTTAAAACAAAATTTGAAAAAAATTACAAAACTTTTTAGCTCTTGCAGCAGGATTGAAAACAAAACAGCTGCAATAATTAATCACTGTTCTGTTCAAATCTCTGCTGAAAAGTTGGTGGATCTTCGAATGTTTCCAACAGGAAACGTTGATCCAACATTTTAAAATGATCAAAGAAAAACTGTTCCGCCTCTACGAAGAGCTTAGCATCGCACACAGATTTCAAGGAGTTAGTAAATTAACTTAATACAGTGTTAGAGGAATCCTGATCCTTTCTACTAAACATCCATTCATGTAATTATTTATTTCAAACAGATTTTTAAAAAACAAGAAAGGAAACAATCAGTAGGTCAAGAGAAAACATGCATTTATAACGGAGAGCAAAATAATTTGCTTAGCACTGTTTTCTGTTTGAAAAGGAGTAGGAAGAAGCAAATACTTATTTAATCTGATCTCAATTGAATAAAATATCTGACTTACAGACTCAATAATTATCAAAAATGTGTCATTAAAACCGTGTTATGGTTTTCTAATGCCTGTTCAATATACTGTGGTAAAGAACCAATCAATAAATTATATTACATAAACAAAATAATTACAAACTATCCTCATTACAGGACAAGAAAATCTACAGTCCATAATAATAATAATAATAATAATAATAATAATAATAATAATAATAATAATAATAATAATAATAATAATAATAATAATTTTAGTTTTTTATTCATATTAAAATTGATTCTCTGCTGCCTGTGTTTTTATTCCACTAATCAAATTAACAAGATTTGTTAAAAACAGGTTTTTCTAATTTCCTTGTTAAAAATTTGTGTTTTTATGTTGAATTAAAAAGCTTTTTATATTTTAGGTGATTATTTTATTTTATTATTTTATTTTTATTTTAACCTGACATTGAATTTAAGGCTTTCTTCAGAGTTTCTGGATTATTTTCTCCCAAATCTGCTCAGATTAAATCTTCAGTCTCGATTGTGGCTCAGAAGGATTTTATATAATTTTTATTATTAAATGTGTTTTGTTGATGTTTGAAGTTCTGCAAGACATTTTATGAAGTTTCTGAACATTTTCTTTTTTCCTGTCAAAGCAAATTTCTTTTAATAAGATTTAGAATTTTAATTAGTTTTTATTGATGTACACATAATATTTACCATAGATAGTAAAGTAATTTTATCTGTTTTTATCTCATTTTGGTTGTTTTTGTTGGCTTTTGTCTAATTAAATTATTAAAAGTGACAGTAATAATACATTAAATTATAAATTATAACGTTAATCATTTCCAGGTCATGCTTATACGCTTTTCCAGTGAACATGTTTTAGATTAAATGTTTTTATTTTATATGAGGTAATTATAAATAAATAGGTAGAAATATAGAAATCTCACTGATTCTTTGTGATGGAGTTCAGTCTTTAGACTGTTTTTTTTTTGTAGCATTATAAGTTAAAAAGGTGTTTCCCAATTTACACATATTTCCTATTTTGACAAAAATAAATAAATACAAAATCAACTGTTTATTTTGTCATTAGGAGGAAAAGTTTGTCTAAATTAATGTGAAAAATGTCATTTCTGCTTCAGCGATCATCAAACACATTTTGCTCATATTCCTGAGTTTCTTCAGAGTTTGATGAGTTTCTCGTATCTGATGTTGTCAATCAGCTTCAAAGCAAAGGATTTATTTCTTCTAACCACATTTAATCCACATTTTAAGAAGAAGGACTAATTACTTCTTCACATCTGGCCTTTTCCTCCTCATCAATTAAATCACCATTTGAAAACCACTTCCTGTATTTACTCATCATTTAGTCTTTGAAATGATCTGATTTAAGCAAAGTGTGTTTGAGATTCGAGGAACGAGATGAAGCTAAAGCTCATCAGTTTGAAAACGAGGGAGAGCAGCTGAACTCCACCGACGGTCTGCAGAGCCACATTTCACGACAGAGCAGCTATGATGTCCAGTTAATTAGATTCCTTCTGTGAAAGAAGAGCGCTGACCTCCAGATGGTGACACCGAGCATAAACCATGCAGTGGCTGCCGGCCGCGCAGCAGAACCGCCGTTTCATTCCTGACTGGCGTCCGCGGCGCTCCTGAACCTGGAAAACGCCGAGGAAAACGCCTCAAACCGATGCAATTTATTCCTGTTGTCAGGATGACGAGGAATCTGCTCTGCGTGAGTTTGCAACAAGTCTCGTGTCGTTAATGCTGTGACATTTATGACGGCACTGAAAATAGGACTGTCACTCATAAACGTCTGAAATGAGCGGCCATTTAAAGGGCTGAGGGTCGGGGAGCGCGGCGGTAAGCGGCCATCTGCAGGGAAATCTGTGTCGGAGTTAAAGGTGACCTGTTGAACAGGATACAAAACATGATCTTAACATTATTTTCCACAGAATCGTTCCTAGATAAAGAGATTTGAGTCTGCTCTGTTCTGCCTACTTTGAGTTGTTTCAGGGCGTCTTGTCTCTTTAAATCCAAGTAAGCTGCTGCTGGCCACGCCCCCAGCTCAATGGTTACGTTTGCTGCAAACAGATGTGCAGTTATACAACTGTACATCTTTGAAGAGCATTAGTAGACCCTCCTGCACAACCAACAACAGTCCAGTAAGTGGTTTCTTGATGTAAAGTCAACAACAAATCACTTTCCTTTTCCAGCAGCCATTGTACAGCGCATACAGCAGTAAAACCAGCTGACCAAGGATGCTGCACTACAAAAATACAAAATCTTACAAAGTATTTTTGGTCTAGTTTCTAGCACAAACATCGTAGTATGATTGAACTAACTTATATGTAACTTTTCATCAAAATGTAGGAGCTTGTTTTAAGTTCTACTGGCAGATTATTTTATTTATGACGAGACATTTTTCCAATGTTAATTGGAAATAATCTGCCAACAGAAGAAGTACTGTTTAAACTTTGGTTCCCATAAGCAAACTTCACTTTTACGGTACATACATCTCTGTAAATTGAACCACATTTTACTGCTGTTGTGATGAAGAGCGGCCATATTGAAAAGCAAAGCTGCCTTACAGATTGTAACTGGGGGTAGTTGGAGTTGCTCCCAGTCTCCCAGTGGAAAATCCGACTCCTTTTGGCGTTTCAGTTAATTTTTTCAACTAAGAAGTTGAGTACAACCGGAATGGAGCGTTTGTGAAGCCGCTCATTTTCCAAACACCAAAAAACACAAACTTATTGCCAGAAAACAGCTGGGTGGGTTTTTTTGTTTTAGTGCTTGGGTTGTTTTTAGAAGCAGTACAAAAACTTACCAAGATATGATGTTTGTACAATAGGCCTCCTTTAAATTTCATTTCTACCTTTATGGTCTTAAAGTGGCGTCAGCAACAACATCAGTGATTGTATTTGCTTAAATAACACCAGTGATTACACAATGGTGGTAATGGTACAGTATGTTCACGGACAGCCCTCAGAGTTTGCGCCTTTGACATATCTTGTGTTTGTGTTTTGGGAGGTTATGTGTCACAGTGCATCTTTTACGCTTGGTTTAATTGGGCTTCCTGCCCCCTCAGGGCACCAACAATGTTTTCATCAGAGCTCTAACATTTTTATGCTTCCTGTGCTACTTTTCACAGTTTCCAAACCACTAGATCTAAAATAATTTTCATCTCAAACTCGCTGCTAATTGTCTGCTGTTTTTGTTTTGACAATCACATTCAACAAAGCAGCTGTTAAATGACAAATAAATACTACCCCGATCTGTGTGTGTGATAATCTAGTAGGCTTATAATTCCCAGCGATATAAAAAGATGTAGCAGGAAGTTGTTTCAGAAACATGTAGGGTTTCTTTGTTGCACGTCCCCCAGAGCCTGTGGAGACCTTTGAGAGATTAAAGCTGACTGTATTCACCCTGCCTGCCTCTTCAACTGAGAGGGACTGTCAGTGACAAGCAAATGCCAAAACTGTATAATATTCACACAAAGCCTGGGCAGAATGACAGGGCCATCGGAGGCGACTCCTTCCAACGTCGGCACCGTGCTGCGACATAAATTATGCAATGTCTGAGGGGAGCGATCACATGATGCAGCGCACCTAAAGTGTTTAAGATGCAGAGCTTGACAGGATCTAATCAGACTATAAATGAATTCCCAGCAGGGCCGGATTCACCATTTGTCATGTACAGAACAGAACTAGTAGCACCGGCTACCTCTTTGCTGCTGCCTGTAATGTGAGCTTTATTACTGCAGGTTTTTAATTTTCTTTAATGAAACGATGGGAAAAAGTCAGATATTTAAATACACTCTGAATCGGTGTGAATATCATGTTGAGTTTGGGGTTTTATGGATTTAATTCAAACCTTTTTTTGTCAAGATGAATTAGTTTACATCAAACACGGCTGAGTAGGGCTGCAACTAACAATTATTTTAATAGTCGATTATTGATTACATTACTCATTCTGGCAATTATTCTCATAATTAATAAAATTTTCTGCCAATTAATTGATTATTCTGATGATTTTTTTGATTATCCTGTCAGTTAATCTAACAATTAATCAATTATTCCGCTATTCTGATAATTATTCTGATGATTAATCAATTATTCTATTGATTTTTTGATGATATATAAATTATTATGACAATTAATTGATTATTCTCATGATTAATCGATTAACTGGATTAAAACATAATTCTGCCTTCTGCAGATTTTTTATTTAAGCACTTAATATGGAGTTAAATTTGTTTCACAATTATTCAATAATAAAAAAAAAATCATGTCAAACAAAAAAAAAATAGAATTGTAATCAAAAATTTTGGATTTGCAAAAGAGTATATTTTTTAAAAAATATATATATCTCAATCAAAAAATTTAACTAGTCAAAACTTTTTGAATTGTAATAATTTTTTGATTGAATAATTGTGACACAAATTTAACTCCATAACTTAACCACAGTAATTTTGCCAAAATATGGGGGAATATTTCTGCCATAAGTCAAGAGCACACGTTTCCTGTCTGAAAGCAGGATTTCATGTCTTCTGTTCTCAAAACCTTTAGTACTTGTTTGCTTTCAAACTGAAAATGTAAGCAAAAGAATTAAAGGTTTTCAGAACAAAGTACATAAAATCCTGCTTTCAGACAGGAAATGTGTGCTCTCGACACAAACATGTTGTCAGTAGATCATAGAATAAAAGAACAAAGTTCATTTTAAATCAGTTTTACTCAAACGTCCGATCATTTTACGTGGTCTCTTGGTTGTATCTATATTTCCTGGACCCAGGACCTTCTTGCTGCAAGGCAACAGCTCACTGTGCAGTGTAGTAATCATTTCATCATGATTAATCCAATTAGTCATTTCAACCCTATTTTTAACCCTTTTAAAATTAATTGATATTGTATAATTATTTAAATATCAACAAAACAGATAAAATTAAGTATTTAAACACAAAAACTTAAATGACCTTCATGTCCTTGATTAATATCACTGAAAATTACTCAGCAGTATTAAATACATCAGATTAGAAGCAGCTATAAGTTTCTGTACCGGTGATTTTCTGCTTCATTAAATCACACAAATCTATTCATCGAGTTCTTGCAAACATCCTGTTTCACGTTTCCTTCCTGCCTTTGCTTTGATCCCTGAAAGCCGAATGTGAATCACTTTGTTAAATAAAGTTGTTCCAAGTTCTAAGGCCACACTTACTCATAATAGTCAAGCGTCGTCTACAGGTATTGATTTTCTGTTGAAGCCGAAGTGAAACCCAGTTATGTGTTTGTGCAACGACAACAAGCAGCTTGTTTATGCAGGCAAACATTCAAACAAACAATTCATGCCGCCTGGGATCAGGTTGACCCGGCTGCGTTGGAAACGGTCGACCGTTGTGACGGTTCCCACATGGGCTGGAAGACAAACAGCAGCAGCTGTTTGTTGCAGAGAGGTGCAATCAGAGCGCCTCGTCACTAATCCTGCGCGGGGTCCCACAGTCTTCTGTCAGGTCTCTGACTTCATCTAATCATCAGGCTGAACAATCCGGCTCCACTTTACTGAAACAAGCTGCCCTTCAGGAAATACTCTTTCATCCCAGTCAGACACAAATCGCAGAAAATTCCCTAAAATTATACACAATCCATGTTTTCAGCTGTATCATCTTTATATATATTTTTAATTTCCTCTTAAAACCACATGAGGAAATTCAAAAAAGATGAAATATATCAACCTCCCTGATATCTAAAGTCACCGTTATGCCGTGGAAACAGACGCTGCTGCTTACCTTCCAGGGAGGAATGGCTTGTCCTCAATTAAACTCATGGAGGCCAGGTGGAGAGCCAGACATGGAGGAGAGGATCTGACCAGTCTCTGGGAGGAAAAACAAAAACAGAAAACACAGAAGAAGAAGAAGAAGAAGAAGAAGAAGAAGAAGAAGAAGAAGAAAGGAGGGATGAGGGGACCGGTGTGAGGCTGACACTCAGTGGAGGAATCCACGCACGTGAGCGTCCAGGTGGACGAGGGCTCGCTCCGTCACGCAGCGTGTGCGCTCCTCATCCTGTGGACACGCACCCGAGTCTGGCTGATGTACAACAAGAAGCTCAGAGTGAGAGAGGGAGGGAGGGAGGGCGAGGGAGAGGGATCAGCATAACACTGTGAAGGTCTGAGCATCAGTGATGACTCAAAGTACCGCTCCCCCACCCGTCTCAACCACTTCTCCTGGTTTTTCCCCTCACTTTGTTCATCTGTCTTTAAACACTCTTCATTAAAGGTGACCTGTTATGCTTCCCTGAACAGGTTAGGATACGTCTGTGCACTATAAAAGACATGCTCATTAAATTTTATTGCACAAAATCATTATAATTAAATTTTAGTCTATTTTGAGCTCCTCTCAGAATGAGATGTTACACTTTAAATCCAAATAAGCTGCTGCTAGCACACAATTACAACTGTACATCTTTGAAAAGCGTTCAGAGAGCCTCCTGCACAACCAACAAGAATGCACATATCAAAAACACAAAATCTTCCCAAGTATGTGTGTCTAGTTTCTAATGCAAATGTCTTGATGCATTTGAAATAATACAAAACTAACCTAGCAGTAGTTTTTAGCAAGATGTAGGAGCTTGTACTAAATAAATTATTCCTTTAAAAATTATTTCACTTATATGAGAAAATGTATTGTTATATTAAAAAAAATCTACTACTTTTTTAAGCAATATTGAAAAACTATTTACTTAAAACAAAGCTACATGTGAATTAGTTTAGCTTTAAGTCAATAATTCTTGAATATTAATAAAAAAAATATTAGTTCAACTGGCTGATTATTTCAGTTGTAAAACAGGAGAATTGTCTTGTTATAATTGAAATAAACCAATGGAACTAGTACTTTTTCATCATTATTAAGGAATAATTAACTTGAAACAAGCTCCAATATCTTGCTGAAAAGTTACTTTTAAGTTATTTAAAGTGTACTAAGATGTTTCCACTAGAAACTAAACAATAATTCTTGGTAAGACATTGTGTTTTTGCAGTGCAGCAAGTGGTTTCTGAATACTAAATAAACAGGTCACCAACAAAACTCTTGCCTTTTCCAGTAGCCATTGTACAGCACATCCAGCTGTAAAACCAGCTGACCAAGCATGCTGGAATCCCACTTGGGTTGTTGCTAGGTAACGGGCTGGAGTAGCTAAGTAACAGCTCAGTGCTCTTTGGATGTGACTGAACGTTCTGAAGGTTTTTGAATTGGCTCATTTTCCAGACACCAAGAAACTTTAAGTTATTGTCAAATAAATGTCCGGGAGTTGTTTTCTTAAACACTTTTTAGAAGCAGTTGAGACCCAAATTGAAGTATCGAAACATGTAAATGTGAATTTTGCACAGAGGGGATGTTAATCTCTAAAGCTGAACGCAAAAGACCTGCAGCATCATTACAATCGGTTTCCTGCTCTTTTTGTGCAAAAACCTTTTGAAGAAAAACATGATGCTTTTCATATGAATCTCTTCACTTTGAGGTCAATGAGTTTCTCTTTTAACCCTCACTCGTCATGTTCTTTTCACTTCTATCTTAATTAAACTCAAGTGGAGAAGTGGCGTCATCCTAACATTTAGCATCTAATGTTAGAGCATCTATTCAACCATCTTGAATGTAGATACCAACCTAAACAACACTTAGTCACAGCTGATTTATACAGATACATATTTGGATTTCACAGCAAATTAAATTGAGTTTTACATCAAGGTTACGCTCAGAAATGTACACCTCTAAACTGCTGTGTGTCAGATACATTTTCCATTCCCTTCCTCCAATAAGAGGATTGATTTATTGGTGAGTTATAATGGATCAGTTTGTATGTAGTTCCATTCAGACCAGCGGTGTATTTGTAAATTATTTATGTTTTTAAACAACATACAGAAAGTAACAGAGAAATTAGTGTGTTACTGGCAGCTGCTTTAGCATCTGACAGTCGGATAAACAGTAAGTGATGGTAAATAAAAATTAACAAGGTTAGATGTGATGGACAGCTTACAGGAGCTTGAAAAAAGTATTCAAACCTTTGAAATTTTTCACATTCTGTCATGTTATAACCATGAAGAGAAATCTGAGCCAAAAGGCAAAGCTCTGTATTTATTGGTTGAGTTTTGGCAGAAAGAATGAGGTTGTGGATACAAGTACCAGACGGGCCCTGTTTGGTCCGTTAGTCTAGAAAGTCCGGTTCGTTTGGGGAACTCTGTTCTGTCCAAAAACCTGTTGGTCTGGTTGGACTGAACTCTGGTGCGGTTTGAATGTTTACTGCGGGTGCTAAGTGGAGGGGAGACGCTCCAAAAGCAGGAAGCAAACTACAGCGCAGAGCATTCTGGGTAAACACAACAACAACAACTTGTGTTTCATTCGCTAGACGGAGAAATGCTTAGTGACCGTTTACCAAAGACAAAAAAGAAAAACTACCATCGCTAAAATCTGACGCTAATCCCCTTTTGTTTATATTTTGTGAAGAAGGAAGTCGCGCTCTGTCGTGTTTCCTTCAGTGGTTCTTAGAGCAGCGCCCCCACAGGCGGGGAGGGGAACCGTTTTTTTCAAAGCGTTGGGTTTGTTTGACAGTGCAGTATGAAAGTGAACCGCAGCAGTTAAAAATGTAAAAAATGTGGAATCGTTTTTGAAACGCAACAATGTTTGAGTTGGGTGTTTTTTTAGTGTTGAAAACATCCTCAGTCTGCTGCTGCTTCTGCATCTGGTGGATTAAACACCCGTCCTGTCTGCTGCTGTATCGTTTCTACTGATTAACTCATTTCCATTGAGCTTATTAGAAGAAATTCACCAGCATCAATCTCATGTATGTTTTATTCACAGCTGCCATCTGCCGTCTGCTGTCTTTTTTAGCTTCACATCATTCAGATTTCTTACCATTTTGCAGTTACTAAGAAACCCCCCCAAAAAAACATAACTGTGTGATTCATGCTCTATTTAATCTTCAAGAAATGTTTACAAAATAGAGGGACAGTGATGAACATGTTTCAGTTTGTTTCCAGTTGTTGGAATGAAGAAATGAGTGGCTGTGCCTGGGGATGTATGGCTGTTCGTCCACTAATTGGACGGCTGGTCTGTCCTCAGTGTCCCTGAGTTATAGTCTGAATGTCTCAAATGCCTCCGCTGTGCATATCGGTGTGTGGGTGGGTGGTTCATCTATGGCGCTCCATCCATAAATGTGAAGCAGAACAAAAAAACTGGCTCATTAGGACTTGGAAATCTTCAGCAACAGTTCAGCATATTGATCACTTAAACAGCATTGACTCTTTGCAATTAGCATTTGACGTGGAATGAGGAGCTTAATGCAACAATCCAAAACAAATGCAACATTCACTTGAGAAATAAAGTCTCATTTGAGGTCAAACAGCAAATTCAGGCCTTTGAGGGAAGGCTGGAGCTGCACCTAAAGCGCTGTGTCATCCCACTTTATCATCGCCCGCCATGCAGTTTGCTGGGAGCTTGCAGACTGACAGTCGTGGAAAGCTGCTTAAGGGAGCGTGGCCTCACTGCCTGAGCTGTGCAGAGGTTGCAGGGCTGTCAGAGCTGTAAAGAGCAACGCTGTCATATTAAGACCTCGGCCCGGCCCCTTATCTGGTCACTGACATGGCCGGGTTCACGAGCATATTTAGACGATCTTAGTGTCACAGCCAGTGGTCAGCCAGAGAGCGGAGTTGATTCAGGGGCTTATTGGAGATGGCAGGAGACGATCGGGATGAGAAACAGGTTTGGTAGTTAAATTTATGTGTGAATTATTATTTTAACTTAAGAAAATCAGCTTGGAAAGGTTCAAGGCTTAAAAAATATCTCTGCTACCGTTCAGTCCTTTCCAGCATATGACAATGTTTTTCCACCGTATTTTAGATTTAGCATTTCGACAGTCTTTGTATTTTGAAAGCCAGCTACAGCTCCAGATAATCTGGTATTGTTGTTTCCAAATTAACATGAATTTGTTTTCTTTGCATTATTTGAGGTCTGAAAGCACTGCATTTTTCCATTATTTTGACTCATTTTCTGCAAATGCGGTTTGCTTTCGCACTGTCAGACAACCAAACTAATTGTAAAAGCTGTTCCCCTCCTCGCCTGTGGTGGCGCTATAGGAGAAACAACTGAAATAAACGCCACAAGAACCTGAGAAGAAGACAGTGAGAACAACTTGATTCACAAAAGTGTAAGCAAAAATGGAGTAGCATCAGATTTTAGCGGTTGTTGAATTTCTCTTTTACTTTGGTAAAAGACCAGAATCCATTTCTACCGCCTGCGCCAGACTAGAGCGTTTGGTTTAGTTCTGTTTACCCAGAATGCCCTGCGCTGTAGTCCACTTCCTGCTTTTGGACCGGTCTCCTGCCCGTTTGCATCCACATCATGCACTGAATCTCACCAGAGTTCACCTTAACCAAACAGATACTTAGGTTTATAGACGAACCAGATTTTACTTTTACACTGTCATGCCTCCAAAGGAAATCTGACTT
This sequence comes from Gambusia affinis, assembly GCF_019740435.1. Taxonomy (NCBI): domain Eukaryota; kingdom Metazoa; phylum Chordata; class Actinopteri; order Cyprinodontiformes; family Poeciliidae; genus Gambusia; species Gambusia affinis. The sequence continues at coordinate 35,212,994 of NC_057868.1, read as the reverse complement.
ACCACGAAAACGAACTACAGCTTGATTAAACCTAATTAAACAGGGCCGGTGTGAATGCACACTCATTCTTGGAGAGTCCAGGGAACTATTTAATTCAGTGTGTTTCAAATCTGGACCAGTAGGAAATAATATTTTTGTCTCAGGGTTTTTCTTTTTCTGTCTCGTTTTCTAAAAATATAATATGTCTAATAATATGTGGGCCAGAGGATGATATTAATATTAAGAATACTGTCTGTATTATTATTACTTCTGGTTGTGGTGATAGCAATAGCAGAAATAGTTTTTATTTCCAATATCCAAGTGTTAAGCTGTGATGTTATGCACACTTGCATCACTTTGCCCTATATTATAGCAGTTAATTGCTCTTTTCTCAGTGTTATTGTGTATCTAAAGTCTACTAAGTGTGTTTTTTTAACTGTTGCAAAATGGTTAGAAAAATATGACTAAGAAATCTGAGGATTTTAGTGTTAAAGTCTGAAATCCAGTAGTTATTAGTTGCATTTCTGCAATAATCAATCCAAAAATGTTTCACAGTGCTACTTTTCTTTTACATAGTTTAAAAGACTTCAAAAATAATCGGGTATTATCGTATTTATATTTCAACCCAGGAGAGCAGGAAATGGATTACAAAAACGTCAAGCTGCACAGAGTTAATCCGACATGACGCTGCAATGTGATAAGCAATGCAGCTGGAAACTTTATTCCACTTCCTGACCATAAATAATTTGACAGTGAATGTCATCTGCAGATTTAAATCATTCTCCTTTGTTCTGTATCTTTTAATCCCATTAAACTCGTATGCTGCCTGAAACTGACTTGGGACCAGAGAGACACTAGAAATATAAATGTCAAATTAGCTTCATGTCCAAGTCTGGTGCACAACATAAAGGGAATTATAAATGCAGTTAAAAACAAGACAATACACTAGTAAAACTAAGAACAGAAGTACTTTAAAGGTGCCATATGTAACTTTTATTAAAAAAAAAGTTTTACCCAAAAAGTGTAACTATGTTGTGACAGTATGTAATGAGACAGATAATACATGAAAAAATGAAGCTCCTACTCTCTGACCTGCTGTTTGCAGAAATGCACCAGTCCTGGTAAAAACAACCAATCAGAGCCAGGAGGAGCGTCTTAGCGCTGTCAATCATCCTCATGTACGCTGCTGAATGTGTTTATGGTGGAAATAGAGCTCAATGTTACAGGAAAAGCCTTCATCTGGTGTCATCAGTGGCTATGCTAACTAGCCTTGTGGTGAACCAGATGTAGCTTAGCAATAAGCAAGTAAGAGTGGGTGGGCAAGAGGGTGATTGACAGCGCTAAGACCCTCCTCCTGGTTCTGATTGGTTGTTTCTGACAGGGAGCACTGGGAGGAGGCAGAGGAGCTCGATTTTTTTTTCATGTGTGTTTTATGTTTTACTGCCACAACATGGTGATAATTTTAACAAATATGTAGAAAATATTTTTTTAAAGTAAAAGTTATAAACATACTGCAGCTATAAGAGTTTGGTCATTATATTCTCGCTAGCTATATCAAAAGCTAGCAATATAGCTAGCTTTTGATATAGCTATATATCAAAAGCTATATCAAAAGTTTTTGATATAGCTGTTTTCTTTCCTTAAAAAAAGGAAAGAAAACAAACTTTAATATAGAGAAGTTCATTCATCACATAAAGGTGATAAAAGGTTGTACAAATGTGAATATTTACGGCGTAAGCAAGTCTTCTGATTTCTTTTTTACCAAATAAATTACACTGTGACTGCAGAGACGTTCCCACCTAATTGACCAACAGAGAGAAATATCCCTCTGTCCAGGTCAAAGCAGTCTCAGTGGGTTACACTGAAACGTCTCCGGGGGCTAATCCATAAAAAACTTCAACCTCACAGATAAAAATAAACACTGAAAATAAGTAACAGGAAACAGGACGTTTACAGACCTAAAGTGAAAAACACTCAGATGATAACAAAGTTATTCTCTGTACTTTTCCAAGGATAAAACATGAGCCTACATGTATAAATCAGCCGTTTTTTAAAAGCTTTTTTAAAAGCATCTCTGTCCAATTCTTTTTAAAGATCATTAAAGTTTGTTATTCTGTACCTGGAAAAAAACAACAACAACAGAAGTGGTGCAAATAAATCAGTAGGACATGATAATCGCATGGAAACCTCTCAGATAGTCGCATTTGCTGCATTTTAAACTGTGTTATTTAACGTCATGGTGTATGTATTTATTTCCGTGTCTGAACTGAACCAAACAGTTTTGCAGAAAAGCATAAAAAAGAAAAATTAACGCAGCGCAGTGAAAGTTAGACACATAATGCATCCATCAGTGAAACTGGGTATCAATGCGATGCACACTGGCTACTCGGCTTCAGAGGGATGGTCGTCTCCAGCTCTGTTGGAGTTTATAAGTCAAAGATCTTTATGGCAATTTGTTAATCGAGGAGGAAGTCAGCAAGTTATCCGAGAGGCAGACTCGCACCACACACAGAGATTCAAAAGCGCGGTGCAGAAAGCTCAGCAAGGTGTAGATCGAAAAACTGCAATTCAGATTCCTGCTCCAGTTCTGACCTGCATTGTTACACTTACTGTGTTTCCATTGCAAAAATGCATAAATCTTTGTTGTTATTCTGTTAATGTTGGAAATTTTTTTTATTGTTGTTGCAATTGTGGTATTTTGATTAAATAAGAAGCCGCTACAGCTAGTTATTGTGGGTGACATAAAGTGAGATCAGTTTTTGATTAATCTTAGTAAAGTAAAGCAAATATCTGGCTGGAAGTAGATATTTGAAAAAATAAAAACACATCTTTTCACCTGAAAAGCCAATCGCAGTTTTCTATATTTAAACGTTTCTAATAGAAAGTTTTTGGTGGGTGATGATAACTCTAACATTTTTCTGTTTCTCCTGCACAGAGGGAAAGTACGAATGGTCACACAATACTTTGTTTCCATGATATATTTTGTCTTTTACAACAGGAAACGTTAAAAGGCGACGCCTCACTGCCCATATATGGTAGTTCCTTTCTGTTCCTGAGAGTCTTTGTTTCAGAAACATGCTTTAAAATTACTTATCTACTTTGAACAATCACTGTTTATGCTTTTAAGATTTTTCTGATATTTATTCTTTATGACCAGAGTTATGGATTGATCACCTGATTTAACTTTCTGCATTGAGTCAAAGCTTTTTCCAAGACCACATTTAACCTTCAGTATCTTGCAGTAATGGACTGTGACTGTGTGCTTTGACTGTACAGCAACACAATAGAAATGGAGGCAAAATCTTGTCTCTCATATGCAGTTTTGTTTTGTTGTTTTTAACACAAGTACAGGCACGAAAATGGCAAAAATGAGTTTCCACTTCTTTCTGGAAATCTCATGCTGTGATAATAGAAAATAAATTAGATTGTAAAGATTTATTTCCCCCAGTTTCTGGCTAAACAGAAATTTGTGTGAGCTGAGTCATTGTTTGTTCTGGTTTATGTTTTTTTTTAATCCACCAAGAGTTTTGTGTATTACTCTGGAAAATCAAAGACCTTTTTTATTTTCAAACATTTAATGTGTGAATGAATTAAGTGTTGAATAAATAAAAAATAAAAAAACCAACATAATAGCAAAAGAGTTTCCTAAACAAACCAAAAATTCAGTTATGGTTTTGTGAAGTCAAAGTTTATTTTTATTGCACATTTAAGCAACAAGTATTTGACACCATAAAAACAAAAAGAGTGACCGAATAAAGAAAATTAATAAAAAGTGGTTTTCCAGACCAGAATTATTCTATATTCTTGAGAAAACACCGTTGCAGTAATCAATGCGATTAAATTTAAACACATGGAGGAGTTTCTCTAGATCTGTGGTGTCCAAACTTTTGGGCGAATTTTGAAAACTGGCAAGCCACAAAATTCATCAAATAAAAATATAAAAATTTGTTTATTGTAATTTTTCTTTCTTTTCTTTTCTCTTTTTTTGAAGATTTTTCTCAACAATAATAAAACTTGAATGAAATCTTGAAAGATACAAAATGCAGAAAGGGCTTCTGATTGTTGCATTTTTAAAAGAAAAATTATAATTTCCAAAGTTTTTGGTTCATGAATCGTTTTCTTCTTTGTTGGCTAATTTATTTATTTTTACCATTCTTGATTTGTGGTCAAATCATTTGAAGGGCCAGAATTCCTTGTAAATATTTTTAAATTAGTTCTACAGGGTTGTTTATTTAATCAGGTAAGCCTGGATGTTTTATACCTGATGGAGAACTTATACACAGATATTTATTAATATTTTAAGAGTTTCCTAATGGGTTTTATCAATACTTTCTTCCACAACATTGATGATCTTGATGCGGCCCAGAATTGAAATGAGTTTGACTGTCGATCCAAAGATAATAACTTCAGTTTTGTTTCTGTTCAGGTGGAGAAAGTTATGAAAAATCCACATGTATCCATTTTAAGCATCTATTCAGTGGTTCTGTTCCTATTCTGTTTTACATTTTTATGACTTCTTTATTATAATGATAATATCTCATTTTGTTTCCTCTTTACTTCTTCTTTGCATCCGTTCAGTGAGTTAGTCGGATTATTTTCTAGAACTGTGACATTATTACTGAAACTTCAGGCTGAGGATAAATCCTTTAGCTCAGCTTTATTTGTAACATCTCCTTGGAAAATGTCAAATCCCGGAGAAGTCCTTGATTTAACACAACTCTCTCCTGGGCTTCCTGGTTTGCGAGCCAGCTGTAATCAACTCTGTCTGTTCTCTGGCCATCACTGTAATGAGGACAAAAGCTGCACACTACTTTAACCTTAAGCTTCTGCAGAGGACATTATACAGGATGATTCACATTTTCGAAAGCTGCCGCCCTGTGTTTACTCCAATATCCTCTGTCGTCTGTCTTCGTGCCAGCTGTGCCTTTTGTGATTTGGGTGGAGGGAGGCGGTGGTCAGCGCTCTGCGTGTCGCACAGGAAGCGTAACTCCACCATGAGGAGAGAGAGAAAGAGACAAATTCACCAGAGCCATGTCTGCCCTTTCTGTCCAAGTGTCTTGTTGGAAACAAACAAAGATTAATGGGTTGTGGTCTGGTGTTACTGTGAACCCAATCCAGACATTTGGGGAATACAAAGAAGAGAGCGCAGATAATTAGATAGATATCATGGGTCCCTTTTTTTTTAACTGTGAAGTGTTGCCTTTTTGTAGAAACTGTGTGTCTTTCCCTCAGGTGTACGTTTCCATCTCAAACTCGCTCATTTTCCAGCTCCCCAAACAACATAAATGTGGAGTTTTTCCCTGCCTGTCTGCTCTCCTTTCCATCCTCTATTATTTCATTTCCTCAGTTAACATGCAACCCATGTCTGGGGATAAAGTGTTTTCACACAACAGTGGACTCATTTCCCATGAAGCTGTCATTTTACCACCTGATTGCAAAGCAGGAGCTAACAGGAGAGGGTTATTAGCAAGGTCACCTTTTACTATATTGTAGTGTCCAATGAGAGCCGTGTGTGATGTGTAAATCAGATATTGGCTGCTGCTCCTGGGTTGTCTTTCTTCATCACCTTGGCAATAATACAAATTTGTAATATTCTTCTGGCAAGCGAGCTTTGTCCGTGATGACTTACTTCTTGGAAAGCACTGGAGTATAATTTACTGCCCTGCCAGCGTAGATCCTCACGGCACCGAAGCAAAACACATTAATATGTCTCTACTGCCCTCTTGTGGTTCCGTTGAACAGTTACAACCTAAATGGAGATGTTTAACTCTGTAACGAAGTTCCACGCTTAGTTTGCGTGTCAGAAAACACACCAGAAACCAACTGCCAAGCACGGCGGTGAAGGAGTGACGGTTTGGGGTTAAATCATTGAGTCAACCGCGTCCAATGACGTCCAATGAGCAACACATGAAGCGTCACCCAAATTCAAGTCATCTGCTGCCAAAGATGGTGTTACAAGCAATAGATTCACGGGGTGTACTTACTTTTCTTCCAAATATTGAATTAGCATTAACAGCCGCCTCATTAGGATCGATACTTCTCTCCGTACTGGAGGAAGGTTGTTTATGCTAAGCTACATAGCGTCGAACTGGCATTACAGTTCGGTGTTGTTTAGCCAAATATAGCTTTCCAAGTCAACTGAGTCACGGCGTGTATTTACATTTTTACATAAACCTTTTGTTTTTAGCTTTACGTTATGACCTATGGGATCTGTTGCAGGCTTCTATACAGTCAATGTAAGATAAATATGCTGCATCAGATGAAATGATGAGCGACTGTTTTTTCACTAGTTGTTAAAAGAAAAACAGAAATACTCCGGACGTTTTTATTGGATTTTTTTTAAGGGAATGGAGAACATTCACACAATAAAAACATGAGGTTTTTATAGAGGACGTAAATAAAGAGCTGAATAAACCGACGGTTTGGTGAAACAACGTTTATTTAACAAATCCAAACAGTACAGCAAACCCGCGTGGACAACAGTAGGATCTGACAACGTGTGACTGAAACAAAAGAATATTTATACTTATTTATACTCCACGGGCAAGTAGATGTACAACAGGTGTAGCGTTGCGACACCTAGATACAGAGAAATTGAAGGAAAATTAACTTTAAAGATCAGGATCACAGAAATAAAAGTCAAAATAAACAAACTAAACCCAACGTCCAACAGATTGTTACACCAATCATTGTTTTTGCATAAGTAAATTCAATATAAAAACATAGAAACACTGTTAAATGATTGTTCATCTAAGCTTCACACTCACAGAATCATCCTTCAATCACGCTAAAAAATTGTTTACAAAAAAATAATTTGTCATATAGCACCGTCATGAATGGAACCATTTTAATCAGTTAGCTGCCTTCTATTTTTTCACTCCATATCATGATAATATTTCTATTTCAGTGCAGGTTTAAAGGGGACCTATTATACAAAATTCATATTTCGCACATTTCTTTTACTTCCATTTGAATCTTCACTGCTTCTAAAAACAGGCCAACCATTTTTTTATTTTTGCAATAACTAAATGTTTTTTGGTGTCTGGAAAATGAGCCGTATCAAAACCTCCTTAAGTCATGCTGCCTAGCAACCTCAGAAGAGTGCAGCCCCGGTCTCCTAGCAACCCAACCCAAGTCTAGTCTCGTTACCTAGCAACCCAGGTGGAGTTCCACCACATTTGGTCAGCTTGTTTAACTGCTTTATGTGCTGTACAATGGCTGCTGGAAAAGACAAGTGTTTTGTCGTCAACTTACCATCCAAAATCCACTTGCTGCATTCAACCATCACCATCTACAGTAACTCCTTGAAGAATCTTGAATTAATATGTGTTACAGCAACATTTCATTTTCATTTGGGATCAAAAAAGCATTTGTGAATCTTGTTGGTTGTGCAGGAGGGTCCACTAGTGCTTTTCAAAGAAGTACATTTGTATAATTATGCATCTGTTTGCAGCCATTTTCACATGCGAGTGTAAATGTTGAGTTGGGGGGCGTGGCCATCAGCTGATCAGTTGGATATAAAGTGACAAGAGGCCATAAAACAGCTCAAAATATTCAGAACTGACCACATTGATATCTGTTTATCAAAAAACAAAACAATTTTGTGCAAAAAATGTGATGAACATGTTTTCTTACGCCCATAGACCTATGTTAACTTGTTCAAGGAAGCATAATAGGTCACCTTTAAAGGTTTCAGCAAGAAGATATTAGCATCCGTACCGACTGAACTAATTCAGAGTGAATGTGTCGCCTCGTTTGGTCTCTGAGCTCCTCGTCGGCTCGGCCCTCACGGTGCAGTTTCTCAGCTCGTCTTTCAGCTCGTACAGCTGCTGAGCGTGGCTGGACAGCGTACCATTAACCTGCAGAAGAAGACTGCTGGATTGTTTCTCCAGCTCCTCCCTGATTCTCTCCAGATCCTCTGCCAGGTAATTCAGACCTTTACATTGATCTTCCACACTGGCAACGCGCCCTCCAACCTCAGTTACCTCCTTCTTGACCACCATGGCGGTGCTCCGGCACCCGCGGACCTCCTCCGCCAGCCGCTTCTTCATGTTCTGCAGCTCAGCTTTGAGCCGGGTCAGCCTGCGCTCGCCTGCCCCCAGCATGGAGGCCTGATGCCCGACCAGCTGGACCACGCCCTTCATCTGCTTCGCCAGGCGAAGCTCTCGTTCGTGCCAGGAGCTGTTGGCCTCTCCCACCTGATGGACCACTTTGCCCAGAGAGTTTTGGAGACTCATCAGGGTGTGGTTGACTGAACGAACATTGAACTTAAGAACCGTAAGCTCTGCCTGAAATGGAGGACCTCTTTCTGTGTCTACCTGCCTCTCCCTGGTGTTTAAGATCTTCTGCAGGGTGAAGTTCAGACTGCTCAGGCGGTCGTTCTGCGAGTCTAAAACCTGCTTTATGTTCTGCTGTTCTTCTTGGTTTTCACCCGGCCCAGCAGCGTCTCTTTGGGTGGCAAGAGAGCAAGGAGAGGAGCAGAGAACCTCCAGGTTGTTTAGGTGTTTCTGAACTCGGTCTACATCGAGTTCAAGTCTCCCGCGGAGGGACTCCAGCTCCGCCTCCAGTGTTGGAACAGCATGGCCTTCCAGCAGAGTGGGGGCGGTTGCGTTGCTAAGCTCCTCTAGAGCCGTCAATAAGCGGTTCTCCAGATCTCGAAGCTTACCCTCCATTCTGGCCTCCAGCCTTCGCCCTGTTGCAGCTTCTTCCACCAGATCTCCAGTCAGGTTGAGCTTGTCTTCAACATACCGAAGGCGGCCCTCCAACATCGCCTCTATGTGGTCCTTGTGACCGCTGAGAGCCACTCTCAGGTGCATCTCGGACCGGTTCAGGTCTGCCACGGATGTTTCCAGATGCAGGACTCTTTCTGCCAGCTCACCTGATGGACGGATCTGCGACTGGATGTTCCCCAGCTCGTCCCTCAGCTTTGACATGCTTTCCTCCAGAGCGCCTCTCATCTGCTCCTGCCGCTGCCGCTGATCCCTCTGGCACTGCCGCCGCTCAGCTCCAACCTTCTCCCCGCAGCGACCCTCTGCACTCTCAACTCGTTTCTCCAATCCATCGAGTATTTCCACCCTGACTGCACTCAGTTTAGCATCCATCAAACTCTCCACACCTCCCCTGGTTTTATTTGAGATCATCTTCAGGACTCCATCTTGTCCCTGCACCGTTGCTCTGAGCTCCTGCAGCTCCGTCCTCAGCTCTTCCACCCTTCCACTCATTTCTGTGAGGTCTGGAAACACGTGGCTGCCATCGAAGGCCTCCATATCGAGATCTCTGGCAGGAATTTCCACAAACCCGACGGTGGGTGGGTTAGACGCTGTAGCGGGAGCAGCAAGAGGCGTTGGAGCAGCAGAGAGCAGAGCTGACAGCATCCTGTTGGCATCGTCTCTCAGCGAGGCTCTCAGGCTGTTCTCCAGTCCAGACACGGTTCCCCTGAGTGTCTGCAGACCGTGGTTCAGATGCCGCAGGTCCTCCTCTATTCTAAATATCCTTTCTTCTGTCTCACTCCCCAGAGCCTGGCCTATAAGCAGAAAATCAGATAAGCTCATTTTCAGGAAGAATGTGTAAGTCAGAGGTGTCTAAACGTTTGGTCAACAACTTGAGTGCCAAAAAGAAAAGTTTGTGTACCCACTCATCAATAAACACATGCAATGCTTTAAATAAACCAATAAAGTAGTCAGGTTTGTTGTTGGGAAATTTACATATAAATGATTCTACATGCAAAACTTAAAAAGGATTTTGTGTTATTACAAGAAATTTGCATGTTTTTTCTCTACCAATTAGAAAAAGTAGAAGAAAACTGAGTCATTTCAGAGCAATTAAAAACACACTCCAAGCACTGATTGGTCTGGTTTCTGGTGCAAATATCTAGATTAGTACGGTATTATTTCAAGTGTACCTCAAAACAAGCTCCTATATTTTGCTGAAAAGTCAGAACTTTTCAGCAAAATATAGGAGCTTGTTTTAAGTCAACAATTCCTTAATATTGATTAAAAAGAACTAGTTCCATTGTCATATTATTGAAATGAAATAATCTGCCTGTGGAAGTAATAATTTTTCAGCAACATTAAGAAATTATTTACTTTCATGTCTTGCTTAAAAGTTACTTGTATGTTTGTTTTGTCTTATGTGAATTGTACTAAAATATTTGCACTAGAAACTCAACCAAAATATTTAAGATTTTGTGTTTATGCAGTGCATGATTTAGATCAATATTTCCTTGCTTGCTTTAATCAAGTTTAATAAAGTAATTAAAAGCAGATTTGTGTGCATAGATGTGATCCCTGCAGAATGCAGAAAACATGGTTATTTAAAGACAAAAAAATTTGTGTTGTTGCAAACAGTTTCTATTGTAAGATTTTTCTTTGTCCCAAACTGAGAATAGAAAGTCTCCGTCTACATCAGTCATTTCTGAGAGTTACCTGTGATCTTCCCCTCTGGCTGTTCTTCGGTCGGAGCGGCCATTTCCTCTGGGGTAACATCCTCTGGTCTTTGGTTGTATTCCCCCAGGTGCTCTGAGTCGCCGTCTGTAATATGTTGCTCCTGGTATTCTGGTTCTGGCTGAGGTTCTGGTGGGTAAGGCTCAAAGGATGAGTCGGGGTAAGACGAGGATTTTAGCGGCCCAAAGTGAGGCAGAGGGTAGGAGCTGAAACTGCTGGTGTGAGATTGCTTCGGTTGACTCCAAGGGTTTGGTTCCATAGGTGGAGTCTTGAACATTTGACCTTTGAACATGGACCCTCTGTGCCGTGGACCCCCAAACTGAGGGCCTTCCATTGGTGGACCTTTGAATGGTGGCATCATCCTGAATGGATGCTGGTAAATCTGGTGACCATCCATACAGTTGTAACCAGAGTACCCAGGACAACAGCGCCATTCCAGTTCAGTCACTGTTTTATGGGCTACCTTGAACATCGGCTTGTAGAGCAGGCGATACCTGAGCAAAACATGGAGTTATCAGTCACTTTGTCAAAGAGCTGAAGCCTCATCTACAGCTCTGGGAAATACTAAGAGATCACTTAAAATGATCAGTTTCTCTGATTTCACTCTTTATAGGTCTATGTTTGAGTAAAATTAACATTGTTTTTTTTTCTATGAACTATTGACATTTTGTATTTATTAGCAGAAAATGAGAAATGGTCAAAATAACAAAAAAGATGCAGAGCTTTCACGTCTCAAATAATGCAAAGAAAGCAAGTTGATATTCATTTAAAAACAACAATACTAAAGTTTTAACTCAGGAAGAGTTCAGAGATCAATATTTGGTGGAATAACCAGGAGGTTTTCTGTGGGGTTCAGTGCAGTAAAATACAGGCTGCAAGTTATTGATTAATGAGGTACTTTAAAGTTGATTAGTCTTATCAATTGACTAGTGATTAATTGATAGCTGCCATTTTTAAAAACCCCCGGAATTTTCTCTTCAATCAAGAGGGATGACCGACTGTCCATAGTAGGAAGAACTAAATTTTTCATAAATCGCTGAAAACCCCCCAAAACAAAACATATAATATTACAAAACAGGAGTTTATCGGTTGCTAATATTACGATAAAATATAAAAAGAATAAATGTGACAAACAGGTATATATACATCCGTACTCTATAAATACTTCTCTTGTTGCTCTTGAAGGAATGTTAAAACTTCGCTACATTGAGTGAATTAACTCACCACGGCTCTCAAAATAAATCTTGTTTATTGCCCTTGTTTCCCCCCCTCCATCACATTACAATTTTTCTGTTACACAGCCCGCTTTTCGATCATCACATCCTCGCCTTCGTAGCAAATCAATAATTGTTTTAATGATAAAGTGACACTTCTCCGGTCATGCAGCTCGGCTGAATAAAGATGTGAAACTTAAGGAGTCTGTTTTGGTGTTTACACATCAAAACAGAACCTCATAAAGTCTATGTTGCAACCCACACCGGACTCTGTTTGGACCGTTTCTCTTTCTTGTTGATTATCTCCGCCATCTTTGATTTTGTATCAACGGCTCCGCTTAAGCATGACCAGCGGCGCCCTCTGCTGGATGGCGGCCGAACTACAACACTAAATTAAGGTCTAAATGAACGTTATTTATCTATTGGTACTAATTTTAATTGAACAAACTATTAATCTGCAATTAATCGTAAGTCAATTAGTTGTTTGCATCCCTTTGCTTTTGTCTGCACTTACAGGAGAGTTGGACATTTTTTGGCCCAGGAACACTTGTTGTATTCAGCCTTCACATATGGTGCTGCCCCATCCTGGACAGTGAAGGACACCGTCTTCTCAGTGACGTAGGCACAGTGGTTCCTTTTAAAAAGTGTACAGAAAACATGACAAATGAAACAAAAACAGATGCCAGATCTAAAGTTTTACCTAAAATGTGCTGCTGCTTATTTGACATTGAAAGATCTGAACTTACTTGTGTCTGCTGGTTGGTTTCAGCTGCTCCTGGTGTGGACTGAGCCCCTGATGAATTGTGAATAAATTGGGGTATTTGGCTTCAACTAGTGGGAAAAACAGACCAATCACAACTGCAAAATGCATCATTTAAAAAAAATAAAAATCAGTCTGAAAGAAAGAAAAAATACCACAGAAGACAAAGAACTATTAAAATCCTAGATATTTCACTGGAGGATGAAATATTTTTAAATTACTTAAACCTTCCTTTGGGAAAAAAGGCAGTAAAAATATTAACAGCATAAAAAGAGGACTGCTGAAGTTGATGCTGTTTGAGGTGGACTGTGTTCGGGTGACAGCAGTCCACTGTGGGCTTGAAGGACTTCAGTAAGTCACTAATAGGGCCCCCTGGAAAACATCTGCATATCTCCTCCCACCGGCCCTCCTCAGATGTAACACCAGAGTGACAATAAACCACACGGAAAGAAGAAAAACACCAAAATCTTAAGTTATTCTCAAATGTGGGATGCTTTCCTCCATTAAGCTTCGTAGAAAATCCAGTTTTTATTAAACATCGACCCAGAATACTCCATATACCAGTCATTGCGGTGGCTAACCCGTATTAGCTTTTTCCCATGATGATGTCAGAAGGAAAAAATAACACACCACATCCTCAGGGCACAACAGAAGACCTTGTCTTAACATGAGTAATTTGTAGCTATACTTAGCTTTTGGAACATAAAGACAATTTCATAGTGTAGCTCCTGTGAGCCACTTTATTTTTTTTATTTTTTTACAACTACTGTCGTTACTATCGTGTAATTTGATTTATTTGTATCTCAAAAGTCAAACAGATTCAATTTATACACATAAGTATATGCATGCATAACCATGCAGTTTATATGAGAACTGAAATGATTCCAAGAATTTAAAGCATCCATTGATATCGACAATCCTGGTAAAGATGAATGAAAAAGCTTTATTGCTGTTGCATATAGAAAAATTAACCCTTTAATGTAAGCACTTTAAAAAAATCTTTCAGAAAGACATTTTCCTCAGGAAACCTTTGGGAAACAATGGTTGAAATTTAAAATAGAATCTTTAGTTTCCATTATTCCATAAACTTCTTTTAGAAAAAGAAAATATCTACTTATGATACTTGTTAAATTTTTGGCTGCATTTTTATTCTCTTACTAAATTTTGTCAAATGTTTTAGTCACATGTATCATAAGAGTTAGGTAAAAAAAAAAAAAAATCAAAACGGGTCTCTCTTCTAAATGAGATATAATTAAATCTCAATTAATCAACCTATAGAATAAATAATAAAAAAATTACCATATACTAATTATACTGCTTGTTGCCACTTTTATCAGGTTTTATGGACTTAGCCTTGATAGTAATGTTGGTGTTTTCTACAGGCTGTCTAGAGAAACGGAGAAACATCTTTTCAACTTCGCACACCCAGAGAGCTTTAAACCTGACTTAACAGCAAACCTCCAGAGCAAACACTAACAAACACTCTGTGTTTAAGACCGTGACAGTGCACACCCAGGCCTGAGTGCTTTGCCCCACAACATCACACATTCATTCACAACACAAGTCTTTGTGCAGTTTTAGTAAGTTCACCACCCAGAGTATAGAGAACAGGCCCGGCAGCCTGTTTGTTTCACAAAACTGTCCTTAGTCCCATTTTAGTGCCAAGCAGTAATCACTAGAATATTACTGAAACATCTCTCCAATATTTTGGAAAATATGAATTTGTACTTATCTAAGATTGGGTCTCATACCAGTGTTAACATGTTTTAATAAAATATTACAGTTTAAATTATTTTTTTAGCTGCAGATACAAGTGATCAAGCAAACACTAAGGATGCTATGCTGTTGAATTTTACGTTTATTTTCTTATTTGAAATGAATTTAATTACTTGTTGTTTGAATGCATCTATAATATTGCATAAAAAAGTCTAAATGCTTAAATGAAAAAAATTTGCAGAATGTGCCAATTTTTAATTTGATTAATCATCAGAATGATTGATTACTGAAATAATCGTTAGCTGCAGCCTTAGTGGAAGGTTGGGTATCATCAGGGATTTTCACATCTTTCAGATCCAGATGATGTGAAACAGAGAAAACATCCAGTGAGCAGCAGCTTTTTGATTATGTCAGAAACTAGGGTAGAAAAGACAGATTGGTTCAAATTAATAATTGCTAAAATAACCACTTTGCATAAAACCATCTCTGAATCACCTTCAACCTCGAAGCAGATGGGCCCCAGCGGTAAAAGACTGCTAAACGTTAATATGGAGGTATAGCAAATGAGTGTAATATACACCAGATAAACAGCAATAGCAGCACATTTTAGCTTGCAATGACGTCAGACATGAAGAAATGTATTAAAGTGCTTTATGGGGGCACCTAGTGAAACCAACTTTATTTATAAAGCTTTTAAAAAATAGTATCCACTAACGAAAGTGCTGAACAAAACTGATAACTAAATGAAACAAATAAAACATAAGAATTAAAAACGGATAAAAATGTTAAGAAAAAAATACACCAACTTCCGGTGTTTAGCTAGTATATTTATGCTAGGTTCCGGTTGCACTCGGAACTGGGAAATTCTGACTTCCCAGTAGGAAAAATCAACTGGAATGCCCTCAGCAGTCGGATTTCTCAATGGGAAAAAGGTACCGATTCCGATTCCAACTACTACCAGTTACGACTTGAAAGGTGAACTTTACGTTTTAAAATGGCCGCTCCTCACCTCAACAATAGAAAGATGTGGCAGAAATATGCTAATTTTACAAGAGACGTGTTAGCGTGCGTCTAAAATCAATGTCACATGTAGCGCCCTCAATATCTAAACTGGAGAAAAATTTAAAGTGGTGTTTGCTTATGGAAAGTAAAGGTTAAAATTATGTCTGTTATGGGTGTCGCCATGTTGAAATTCCGACGCTTTTGCTTCGAGTCTGACGTTAAACCCAGGTCCGAGTTCCCACTTGTCAGGTTCACTGAAACGCAACATTACAACTATTACTACAAAATGTTAGCGCCTTCTGCTCCACAAGCTGCTTGTGTTCATTATTTAGCTGTAATCTTTTGAAGCAAACCAGTTTCCTGTCTCCCCGTTTCTTCCAGATCACGCCTTTTTCTCTTGAAAACACCCGAATCAGCTCAGAAACAAAACAGTTTGTGTTTACATATTCTCCACGAGCTCTTTGGCCCTCTTCACTCATAAACAAGCTCCCATTGTATGACGTGATACAAGCTGCAGAGAGCTAAGCAGCCATGCTCGGACCAGAGCTCAAAGCCCAGCTTTATTCTGCAGCACCAAGGCGGACACACCCTGAGTTTCCTCTCTGTGACGTCACACAGTCCCAACTGTTCCTGCCTGGCTCACCTGCGTGTCACGCTGCTCGTGACAAACCTGGACCTCTCAACTCGGCCACTTCGTGAACAGGGCGAGGCCGGGTGTGAAAGTGTGAGTCTGTGCAGCAGATGGAGGGCTGCTGTGTTTTTGTTTGTCCCACTCCTTATTTCAGTTTGAGTTTAGCAATAACGCTCCAGATTCTGAACCAGCCTGTTAATCGCTTTATTTGTGGCTTTTCGGTAACACTAACCGGACAGTTTTGTCTCAGGTTCCTGTAGCTCTGAGCAGGAGCAGGAACCAAACATTTAATTCTAATTTTCTTTAAAAAAAATATTTTGGAAAATGCTTCTGAATTTATCAGTGGGTTTAAATCAACTTCTAATGAGCAAAAGTGCTCTCTAGATACAAAAACACAAAATCTTACTAAGCATTTTTAGTTTATTTCTGACGCAAAATGTAATATTTATTACTGGTTTCTCAGTTGCCGACTGTATGTTGTTTTCAGAGTTGGGTATTTTTCAGTTGCATTTACTTGAGTAACTTTTTGGGGAAAAATTAGATTTTTTTAATGAGGTTTACTTGTTACTTTTACTTCAGTAGAAGTAATGCTGCTCTTATTTGAGTACAATATTTGGATGCTCTACCCGCTTTATGATGTATAATGCCTTGTTGCTGATATGTGCTATGCTAATGAACTCGATTGCTTGATAGTACACTTGAAATAATGCAAAATTAACCTGCGAGTAACTTTTCAGGAAGATATAAGAGCTTGTTTAAGTCAATAATTCCTTGATATTTATTTTAAGTAGAGCTCCACTGCAGATTATATCACTTTTACCAAGACATTTTTCCCATGTTATAAGTGAAATAATCTGCCAGTGGAAGTAGTATTTTATTTTTTTAATTAATCAATTATTGATTAAAACAAGCTCCTATATCTTGCTGAAAAATTCCTTATAAGTTTGTTTAGTCTTATTTCCTGTGTACTCAGAAATTTGCACCAGAATAGACCAAAACACTTGATAAGATTTTGTTTTTGCAGTGTATCCTGTTTTTATTTACAGGATGCCTGCTTGTTACATCCGTATTGTTTGTTTTAGACTTTAGTATGTTCACATCCATGAACTAAATTTCACAAACTTGTTTCCTGTTTAACTTCACACGTGTTTTGTTTTGTCTTTTTATTTGCAAAAATTTATTTATTCAGAGACGTTGATGTGTCATTAGAGTCGAACAAACCTCATTTAGGGCCGCAGGGGAACTCGGAGTGTCGTGCACACTTCATAGTCTTGCGGACAGATGGCAGCAGGAGTCTATACACATTTGGAGACAGTTGGCAATCACACCAAAACTCACACATAAGCTTCGAGTTGCCACAGTCTTTTTTTGTTCTTTGTTTATTTACTGACAACTTGATCTTTTTTGCAGCTTAAATTCACATTAAAATGTACTAGAACAAATATAAGATTCCACTTAGATTATTTATTCAAAATCCAACGTTAGAGAATATAAATAATTGGTTCCACAAGTTACATATAGCAGAAAAACACACATTTTACCAAATATTTGTTGTCTAGTTTCTTGTGCCAATGTCTTATTATATTTAAAATGAGACAAAACAAACATAAAAAGATTTTTTTAGCTTTCATAATAAAACATTTTATGCCATACATTTATAAAAAAATAGTTTTTTGAAGCTGTAGTAGAGTTTTATTATGTAGAACTGTCAATTTGAAAACTGCTTTGGTATTTATAATAAAAATGATGAAGCCATGAGAGGAAAACTTTCAGAAACTTGGGAAAACATAAAATCTCCAAACAGAAAAACCCAAACTTTAAGCTCTACACTCCTGAGTTCTTGTTTCCAAGTGTCAAAAATAAGTCAATTTATATTTACTATTAACAATACAAACTCACCTTTCTAAAAACAGTCATGCGCCATAGTGCAGCCAGTTATGTTACAGGGCTTCCACTTAATTTGGATTCAATTTAACGCTACAGCTAAAATAAATACGCTTTTAGAAACCGGTAATATCCACAGAACTGTACACAGAATGAGACTGCCCTCTGGTGGTAAGATACCCTCACAACTACTGACTCATTTCTTTCCTGACCTTTTCTCCATACTAACATTTCATCCATCCATCCATTCAGTCATTAATTTTCTGTTCACCCTTGTCCCTAATGGGGTCGGGAGGGTTGCTGGTGCCTCTCCAGCTATGGTCCGGGTGAGAGGCGGGGTCACCCTGGACAGGTCGCCAGTCTGTCGCAGGGCAACATAGAGACAGACAAGACAAACAACCATTCACACACACACTCACACCTAGGGAGAATTTAGAGAGACCAATTAACCTGACAGTCATGTTTTTGGACTGTGGGAAGAAGCCGGAGAGAACGCACAGGACCCTGGGCTGGGAATCGAACCCAGGACCTGGGTATACAAAGAGAGAGATTGATATCGATATAGATATATATGTATATATATCTAGATATATAGATAGATATCTATATATACATAGATATCTGTATTTAGATTTATATGTATTTATAGAGATCGAGACAGATTTAGATATTGCTATAGATAGAAATCTATGTCTATATACAGTACAGACCAAAAGTTTGGATACACCTTCTAATTGAATTCAATTCCCAGTCCTGGCTTTTTTAATATTAAAATGTCCAATTAACAACAACTGTAGCTCTTTTTCCAATTACCGCCAATCACCCAACCCACACATGGCCCCACCGCCCTTTTAAATCTAATATACTAGAGACATAAATTGATGTCTACGCTGGATGGACTTCACTTCTGTCTTTGAACTGGCGCAGACATGATGGAGTTAAAGCCTTTTTGAAACACCTCCACAGTGAAATCTTTTTCTTGGGGCTCTCTTCTTGCTCAGAGACATTGTTCTGCTCAACTGACTCTTCAGCTGCTGGAGTCTCTGATTCCTGAGGTGCTGTGTAGATTAAATCTTTGTTTAATGTAACGTTTGTCTCTCTTTGCTCAGAATCTGTCTGTGGGATCTCAGGTATCATTTCTAAATCGGTTTTTGGCTTCTTACTATTTTGGATTAAGTTTTGATCTGTCTCTATTGGGTTTACTACAGTTTCCAGTTCAGCTTTCTTTGCCATTTTTCTCTTTTTCTTACGTTTTGATTTAGTCTAAGGCCTTTTCTCATCTGGCTGATCCCCATTTTGTTGGGTTTCATGGATCATTTTGTCTTGAGTTGCCTGCTTACCAATCAGTGTTTCATTTTTATAAATCTCAGTGATGTTGGTGGCTGTCTGATCCGTGACTATTTCTGGTATTGAAACTTCTTGTTCAGTGTTTTTTGAAGAAACTTTATCATTGTTCAGGTTTTGAAATTTAGAGGCAGCTTTCATTGGTGCCTTTCTCTTCATCCTACATTTATATTTCTTTGATGGTTTCTTCTTAACTTGCTGATCCCCATTTTGTTGGGTTTCAGAGACCGTTGCTTCTTCAGTGACCAGTACTTTAGCAATCTCTGTTTGTTTTGTATGAATCTCAGTCTTGATGGTAGCTATTTGATCCTTAACTATTTCTGGTACCAAAACTTTGTGTTCAGTTTTTTCTCCATAAGCTTTTTCATTATTGACGGTCTCCAGCTCACAGGCAGCTTTCATTGCTGCCTTTCTCTTAATCCTACGTTTATATTTCTTTGATGGTTTCTTCTTAACTTGTTGGTCCACGTTTTGTTGTGTTGTGGAGACCGTTTCTTCTTTGATTGCCTCCTGTGGTTTACCTATGACTGTTTCTTTAGTATGAGTCTCAGTTTTGATGGTAGCTGCCTGATCTCCAACTGTTTCTGGCACTGAAATGTCTTGTTGTTCACTGCTTGCCTGAGAAACCTTTTTATCATTGAGGTTTTCCAATTCAGAGCCATCTTTCATTGCTGACTCTCTTCTGTTCTTGCCTGTAGATCTCTTTAATAGCTTGGTCTGTCGATCCTGATGCCTATTCAGTTGTGTTTCTGAGGTTTGAGGGACTGGTTTTAATGTATAACTGGTTTCCTGTCCATCCGTCTCAGTTTGTCCTGAAGCAGGTTTATAATGGACTGTTTTCTGCTTTGGGCTGTCTTGTGAATCTCTTTGAATTTGAACAGAAACCACTGACTTCTTGCTTTTTCTCTTCCCTGAGAGTACTCTCCTCATCATGTCTTTCTGCTGTTTAAGTTTAGCATTAAGTCTTTTATATGTATCGAACGTCTCATCAAGCTGTTTCATTAAGTAATTTTGTACTTCAATGAATCCCAATTCAGTCTCCTTAAATTTGGCAAGACACGTACACTGTGCTTGACTTGTTGACTTTTCAGAAGAGTGAGGCAAATTTTGAGTTTCATTTAAACGCTCTTCTTGAACATTTTCTTCTGTTTTACTATCAGGAACCTCGGTTAAATTCCCAGTTTGGATGTTGTCCTTGGGCTCACCCGTAGATGGACTTTTCTCTGCTTTTTGCTCCAGTGTCTCCTGCGGTTTGAAGATGGATTCCTTGTTGACGATTAGCTGTGTTGAAGGAATCACAGTGTTCTGAGAATAACTTTCCTTTCTCAAGGAAGCTGCCTCATCATTTTCTTGTGTCATCATTGAAACATTTTGCGTTTCAATATTCTTGTAAACAAAACTTACATCTATCTGAGGTTCTGACATGGGGAATATTTTCCAAATTGTCTTCCTTCCTGTGCTGGGAAAAGCTGCCTGAAAACGTTGGTTTTCCGGCAGAGGTCCATTATTGATGTCACTGTTTTCAGTGAAAAACTCGAGATCTATGAACGCCTCTGGCTCGGGGAAAGATTTCCATAACAGTGGCATCTTCTTGCTGCGCTTACTATTTGAAAACTGTTTTTCCCCCTTTCTGACTTTCTTCTGGGATTTTGGGATGTTTTTCTTTTCATCGACCAGTTCAGTTTTAGAAATCACAGGTTCCTCTTGGCAAATTTCCTTCTTAAAGGAATTTTCCTGACCACCTTCTTCTTTTTCCGGTAGAGAAGTGTCCTGCTTTTTAACATTTTCAACGCCAGACTCAAAGGGCTGTTCCTTCTCTGGTGTCTCCTGTTCAATGGGGACCTGTTCCTCCAAACAGGTTTTAATTGGTACCTGGTTCTTCTCATCGGTCTCACTCTCAGGTGTCGGTCTGTCCCCTTTTTGATCTCCTGCCTCCAGTGCTTTGGCGATTGATTCGTTGTCAATCACAGGTGAAGCGTCCTGGTGTTCAATATTTTCAGCAGATATCTTAAGCTCTTGCTGCTCCAACCAGACAGCAAATGACACCTTCTTCTTCCTGTGTTTGGGTGGTTTGGGTGGCTGTACCTCCCTTTCGACAATGTTGTTGGATGCAACCTCTTTGACTCTTGGTTGGTTGGACTCTGTGGAAAACTCCCTGCTGGAACCTGCGTCGTGACGTCAGAGACGCTATTAGGAACGTACCACGCGCCTGCGCACATTCATGACTCTTGACTTTAGTGTGTGCTCCACTAGCAGGCACTTGTAGCTCTGCCTCAGCACCTCACTAAAATGTCGAATTCTTTGTGTGTACATGTGCGTTGATGACAATGTAAGTACATAATTCCTTCGTCCGTTTGTGTTTACTACACGCTGTTAGTTCGGTAACTGTGTAACCTTAGTTACCGCGAGCTCCAATGTATTCAGACGAGGAAATGCCGAGCTAACGCTCATTTCTTGGTTTACCGTTACAAGAATAGTTCAGTTTGAGAGCTGTTTAGCAGTACTCCGAATTGTAGCGTTATTTCTACTGTTCTGAAGATGTTCAGGATTGTAAACTAGCTTCCGAATGTAGTATGGAGCGCTTATAGAGCTGAAACCACACACGTATCCATACACACTCACACACACTCTCACATGATCATCAATAAAGTCCGTAATAACACCTAAAGTCGCAGCTGTTCTCTGACCGGAGCACATAGTCAGTGAGGGAGCGACTAGCTATCAACGTACACGTCCGTCACAGACTCCATTGTAACCTTTTCTTGTTTCAGGTTCTACGCTTAAAATCACTTCTCTAGAAACTCTAAAGATTTCACATTAAGCTTGATGTCAATCTCCAAAAGAAATGTACACCAAACAAAGTTGAAAATCTTTCTGCGAACTGCTAAATAAATTCTCAAGAGAATGTATCGACAATGGCTGCTAAACGGCTGTGATGAAAGTAGATGATGTGCCGAGCTTATATAATCGCTGGTGATGTCAGAATTCTGCCTACAGTATTGGGTCCCACAACATTTGTGCCATTATCTGATCTGATGGAAGAGACTGGACCACGGCTGCAGATGAATCTTCTGATTGCATTAATGCAAGAATCAGTGTCAAGGGTATGAGCCACTTCCAAATGAAAGGCACGACTAGTTGGGCAAGTAAATAACGTTTGAGAATACTCCTGCCTCTCTCAACATCAGTGGGGCCAAAATAATCAACACCAACATTTGAAAATGGAGGTTTGTCTGATTTTACCCTTTCCTGGGGCAAGTCGACCATTTTTTGTTCCAGAAGCTTTCCTCTATTTCTTCTGCAGGTGACACAGTCGGACAGGATCTTTCTGGCAGCAGAGTTTTCACTGATTATCCAGTATCTCTGACACAGCCTGGACAACATTTGGTTTCTTTCTGCATGACCAAGCAGATAGTGAATGTAACGCAGAATTAATGTTGCCACATGCATGTTTTTACACAGGATGACCGGATGCTTAATTTCAGATACCATAGCAGCTCTTCTGAGACGTTCGTCCGCCCACTCTGAGGACTCCATTATCGACCACTGGATCGAGTCTGTACAGCCGGCTGTCTTTAGAGACGGTCTTGCTGGCTCTGAGTGAGCGGATCTCTGGTCCAAACCTATGATGTTGTTCAAAGAGAATAATGAAATGCTCTGCCGTAGCCAGATCTTCAGATGCCAAACACTAAATTTTCAGCATAGTTTTAAACTGCTGCATCTTTTGCGACACCATTTGCTCTTTAACGTTTGCATCGTCTGTAGACTGATGCAT
Organism: Gambusia affinis; assembly: GCF_019740435.1. NCBI lineage: Eukaryota > Metazoa > Chordata > Actinopteri > Cyprinodontiformes > Poeciliidae > Gambusia > Gambusia affinis. The sequence continues at coordinate 35,190,247 of NC_057868.1, read as the reverse complement.
CATGGCAGAAAACTCTTTTCTTTTCTGAGACAGCTGAAGGAGGAGTTCTTTGAGCTTTAAAACCCAAACTACAGATGTTTTTAGCTTAATCCAGGACGAGAAGTAGAAAATGAAAGACTGGTGTGGTTTTCAGCCTCCTCAACAACAGCATTACCAGTCACATCCTTTTTTATTTCAGAATCATCAACAGGAAGTGAGTCATACTTTACCTCCAGCTTCTGTTTTCAGACTCAAACACAAACTCAGGTCCATTAATCCATTTGCTGTGCTCCAAAAAGTCCTCTGCTTTCATCCCTGCTTCATCTGCTGGATTATCTTTGGAACTCGCATATCTCCACTGGTTAGCTTGTGTAGCTTCTCTGATGATGGACACTCTGTTTGCAACAAAGGTATGAAAGCTCTTTGCTTTGCTGCAGATGTATTTTAAGACAGTGGTGCTGTCAGTCCAAAAAACAGAGGTCTCCAGTTCAAGATGAAATTCTCTGTGAAGCAGTTGGTCCATTCGAACAGCAAGGACGGCTGCAGTGAGCTCCATTCGAGGGATGGTTGTCTGCTTGAGAGGAGCGACTCTGGCCTTTCCTAGGAGAAATGCCAGATGCACAAGAGGCTCACTTTGCAATTGTATATATGACACTGTATCATATCCCACTTGGCTGGCATCAGAGAAATGGTGGAGCTGTTCTGTAACAGCGACTCACTTCAGGTCATCCAGCCAGTCGGTCCATTGTTTGGAAAAATGATGGTGAACTGCATCATCCCAGCCCAGGTTTCTCCTGCAGAGCTCTAGTAAAAGCAGTTTGGCAGTGATGATGAAGGGAGCAAAGAGCCCCAAGGGATCATACAATGAGCTCACTACTGACGGTATTCCTCTTCTTGTGTGGGACCGCTCTTGAAGTGAAGCTTTGGATTTAATCCAAGTGCCCATTCCACTGGAAGATCCAGATCCATTTCCAACATTTTCTTTGCTTTGTTGTTGTCTGAAACTGTTTGCAGAACTGCAGGACTATTACTGAGCCAGTTGGAGAGCTTGAATCCTCCTTTATTACAGAGACCCGTCAAATCTTGAGCAAACTTGATTGCTTCCTCTTCTGTAGGCAAAGATTTTAAGCAATCATCCGCATAAAAATTATGTTTTATTGTACTGACCACTTCAGCTGGAAGCTGCTGAGCTTTGTCTTCTGCTGTTCTTAATGCATAATTTGCGCAGCTCGGCGAGGACGCTGCTCCAAACAGATGTACTGTCATCCGATACTCTTGTGGAACTTGTGATGTGTCACCATTGGGCCACCAGAGGAAGCGAAGACAGTGTCTGTGTTTCTCTGGAACATGAACCTGGTGGAACATAGCTTGAATATCGGCCATAACATAAGCAAATCATATTTTGATTATTTGGGATGCATTTTCTGTCAGCTTAAGCAACAATGATAACATCAGAGCGTTGGACCTGTATACTTCAGTGAAAAATCCAGTGTTTAAAAAATAGGTGTTTCATTTTACCTTTATTTAATTTACTGACAACTTTAATTTGGTTGGTATTCACTTACAATGTGAATACTGTTGTAGTTGCTGCTGTAGTTTAGTAGCAACCTTTATGAAAGTCAAAAAATCTGGGTCACATTTAAAGTATGCAGTTCATTATCATCTTAGCTGAATGTCATCTGTGCTTTAACCAAATTCCTCAAGGTGATTCAGCTGCTCTGCAGTAAAATGCTTCAGTTTTACCTCCATCGGTTTATGGAAGCCTTTTAGAGATCAGGAAATTCAATTAAACTTATAGTTTAGATTAGATTAGATTTATAGTTGTAGCTAACAACTTTGCTCATTCAAGTCTGGAAAATGAAATTTTCAGATGAACAATGTCTATAGGATCTGTTTTTTACTTTTGTTAATTTGTTTTGTTTTTACCATCCACATAATATTGTGTTTATATTTAAAATGAAATTAAATTTCCTCCTTGAATCATTTTAGGTTACTGTACATTTGTTTTTTTCTCAAATGGGCATTATTATTTAAATTTGACTTTTTTGAGCGTTACATCATGTTATAATATTATTCCCTCATCAAAAACATAGTTGGAGTGTCACTTTAATTCTTCAAAGCATGTTTGAGAAATTCTTTAATTTCCAAAACCATTTTGTTTGGTCTCACCAGGCACTGCCTTTCTCATTAAGCTCCTTCAGACTAGTGGCAGCAGCAATTAGCAAACAACTGATAGAACTGCATCTGACTCCTGGGCTTATCATAGGAGCTACTTCTCACTGAAATGCTGGTAAAATGTTTTAAAGGCTTAATAGAGGAATGTTGTGATGTGTGATGACCTGCTGGAGGCAGAGTTTCTGAAAGAGCAAGAGTTTCTTAAAATGGCAGAGGTCCAATTTTAAGTAAATAAATTGAGAAGTCAAATTTATTTTGAGTCTTGTTTATATATATAGCAGTTTTATAACATTTGAAGGCAGAGCTGGCCCAAGGCAATGCGAGTTAAGTGGCTGCCTTGGGCCCCAGCACCAGAACATCTTATGGTTTTATTGTAATGTTCGAACGTTGTGCATATTTTACAAATATCTTCTTACTTTTGAAACAAAAGATATTAAACTTGCTAATGTGTTTACTGTAAATTTAATATTTGTCTGCAGATGTTACTTTTAAATATTTAAATTAAAGTGTAGTACAATATTTAAAAAAGAAACTAAACCAAAAATATTTGGTGAGATTTTGTGTTTTTGCAGTGTTTTTTTTTTCTTCCAGATTTAATTAATTTGCATTTTAAAATGCAAATTAATTAGAGCACAATGAAGCATGTGCAATATGCTTAGATCATTGTAGCTAAGAATGTAGTATATGTCACATGTTATGTAGGGCCCCGAATTAAAATCTGGTTAGGGCCCCCAAAATCCTTGGGCCGCCCCTGACTGATATATGACTATAAAATGACAATATGTGCTTGGAAAATGCATAGCACTGTCCCTTTAAGCAATCTATATGCCAAGATGAGCTCCTAATAATGACTTTGACTATTTCTGACAGCAGCTTATAGGTCACCTAACCAGTCTTTACCATAAGACCGGGTCAGGACTCGGGGAGAGGCAACTTGTCCTGCAGCTCTTGTGCTCTAAAAGCCTCCATCAGAAAGACAGAGCTCCCTCTCTGTGAGAAAAGGCAGAGGGGAATCCCCTCTGGTGGATGCTGCAGAGATGATGAGAAGCCTTTTCATCCGCGCTGTTTCTCAGTCTCTCTGCGAGCTGCGTTAATTACAGGGCCCGGGGCCGCTCTTTGAGCTCACCGCGCTCCTCTTGAGAAACAGCCGCGCGTGTCATTCTCACGAGAGAAGGAGAGGAAGAAAAAACAAAAACAAACAGAAGAAGGCGCACGCGCAGGAAGCTCCAGGAGCCCGTCTCGGGGAAATATTCCTGCGTGCCTGGAGTGAGTTCAGCCCACTCTCCGCGCAGGACGTCAGCTGGTTTTAACCACCAGAACCGGGAGGATGTGGAGCGACGCAGCGCAGGAAACTTTCTGCTGGAGAGGAGGAGAGGCGCGTCGCTCCACGGAGACCATGGGAGACACTCACTAAACTCACTCCAGCTCGGTCTCGCCATGGCTGTGGACGGTAGGAAGCTTTATATTCCTCTCCTAATCATTCATTTGTTCTTGTCTTTTTCAGAAAAACAAGCTGAATTTAGCGAGACAGTGTGCAGTTCCGGTTTGTTCACTTGTCAAACCAGTTTCGTTGGGTAAATGCAGGCAGCAGGAAACAAAGCGCCTCCTGTGCGCTCTCAGAGAGATTCAGCTGAGGTCAAAGCATCCATTATCAGCCAAAAACTGGGTTGCTCTCAATCTATAGGGCAGCGTACATAAATGCCTGCAGGGCACAATCTGCTGATGGACAGAGACAGGGTGCTGAAACGGGTAAATCAGCATCTGCAACATCATCAAAGCTCTGGTCAGCTCAAAGCTTCCTTTAGAGTCAGAGCCAAGGTTTCTGAAAGGGATTTTTAATGTCAAAGTTAACCAAGAGGAGCTTCTATCTGCAGCACTCACTCCAGTAAAATTAAACAAACAGTAATCAGGCTTCACTGAAGATGTTTGCTATGGGGAAAAAAGCAATTTGTAGTTAATGAGGACATTTTCCTCCCGCAGAAGAGAGAGAGAGAAAACAAGATCTAAAAAGGGGTAAAAACAAAAACCTCTGACAAATGGGTTTAATTATGTTTTATAGCAGTGAAAGGGGCATATTAGTGTTTACATCAGCAGAAGCACCATGAGCCAGAGCTCACATTTCAGCAAAGCTTCAAAGAAACCAGAATGGCATGCAGAGTTTTCTTAGATAACCTGATGATGAAGATGAAGCCTTAATGACTGCTGGACTGCTCAGCAGGGGATCCAGAATGACAGCGAGGAGAGGCACAGCGCTAAAGAGAAAAAAAAACCTCACCAGGACACTCTTTTTATGAGCTGCTCAGAAACCAGCTCCCCCTCACTTCTCTGTTCCTTCTGGCCCTCCTTTCAAATTGTGTCAGTCAACTTTGTAGCACACACTGATACAGCTGCACGCATATTTTTCAAAGTGAGAAAATCCGTCCAATCTGGCTCATGAATCTGTAATGACCCTCGGCTTTCTGCCAGAATCTGAGCCAGTAACAGCGTGTTTACTATAGTTCCGCACGCTTTAATTACTGGATGTGGAGAAGCCACCTGCTGTTGAGGGGGCTTGGATCTCTGCCTGCAGGCCTCCTCGTAATGATGAGAAATTGGCTTGTCTCGCTGCTCTGACATCTGCTTACCAGCCTTTCACTAAAGGTAATTGTACCACCTGAGCTCTGGATTTCAAAGCCCTGCAGTGGTTAAAGGAGCAGGTCAGATCAGGTATTTCATAATGACGTCAACTGTGAGTGATACAGACTACAGATTAATGGTACAGGGCACAAACTCTGGGCTCAAAAATGAGTTTGACACCCCCATTATAGAAAGTTATTACATTTACTTGAGAAACTTTACGGGGAAAGATTTACTTTTAGGAGTATTTTTATCATGCTGTATTTAACCAAAAATTCACCAGACACAGAAACACACTGGCAGTTTTTGTTAATGTTTAACAAGTTTTATATTAATTGAAATTGTTTGGAAAAAATATTATCTTTAACATTTCCACATAATTTTATATTTTGGTCCATCTGATAATGTAATTCTTTTTAATGTTAAATGATTGATCTTTTGATTAGATACTCTGTTTTTGAGTAGTCTTGTTTTCCAAATACAGTTGTAAGCTTGAGTAATTTCTTGAATAGCCACTTTTTACTTTGAGTAAAAATATATTTTGCTGGTGTTACTATTACCTGAGTACAATGTTTGGGTACTCCACCCCATCTGAGGGTTTGTTAAGATTAAAATTGGTTCCAATCGATTAACTAATAACGTCCGCGTAGACCTTTTTTTTTATTGTTGTAGTTTCGCCGCCGTCCAGCAGAGGGCGCTGCAGGTCATTCTTAAGCGGAGCCGTTGAAGCAAAAACAAAGATGGCGGCGGGTCGTAGCTATACGTGAAAGTGGAACTGTCCAAACAGAGTCCACTGTGAGATATAAAATGCATTTTATTCGGTTCTGTTTAGACTTATTAACACTCGATAAATTCTTTAAGTTATCGCCTTAGTAGAGCTCATTGAGCCGAAGTGCATTTCTGAGCTGCATCAACTATATTAAACAAAAGGTGAGGATGTGATGAACAGAAAAGTGGAGTGTGTTTATTAATGTGGAAAAAAACCCACAGTTTTCTGTTTACTTAGTCGGTATTTATCTCAGCTGACACAAAATAATGTTGAAAATAAAAAGATGCTCACTACAAATTTACCGGAAGACGGTCGTCCCTCTTGATACAAAAGAAAATGTCCGCTTCTAAATTACGGTGGTCGTTAGTCGACCTACAACTTCAGTCAACTTTAGACTAACCCTTTAATTAATCATTTGTATCCATAGGCTTTTGTTTTTAAGGCACTCGGAATCTAAATCTGATTGCTTTACTCCTTCCCCTGTTGCCTCCCCAGCTGCCTCCAGTTTCAGTTTCTGCAGGCCCGCTGTGGAGTACAGGGCTCTGCCTGAGGACTTTAAGCACCAGCTGAGTCGGCGGACAGGTGGGAATCTAACCTGGCATGACGGCCGAGGACAGAAAACGGCTGGGGGAAGAACCGTGAAGCTTCTGCAGCAGCCGGGCACGGAGGTCCTGCAGGTACAGAGAACCGACATGATCTCTGCACGTCAAACACCTGCGTCCATGTAATACCTGCCTGATGTCATTACGCTCATGTTGGAGATGTACAGGATTTGTTTCAGCTAATATTTACAGTCTTAATAAGAAGAGAGAACTCGGTGTTCCCATTCCAGGGTTTTGGATAAAAATTGATCAGATCCCAGGAAATATGGTCTAAACCAGGTTCTAAACATGATTTAAACGTGAAATAGTTTATATAAAAGCACACAACAGATTCCATACTGTTAATATTTCTTAAATCTGTAGCTAAATGTGAAAGTTGAGAAGATTCATATGCAGTACTGAAAAATCAGTAAAAGTATTGAATTTGTTGAAACTTTGGAGAAATGTTACCATGTCTAGACTTTATCTACTATCCCAAACCAAAACTTTAATCAATCAATCAATCGTGCATGTTTCAACATAAATGTAAATTTTACTAAATGTGAAAAAAATCTTAGTGACAAAAAATTAATCAGGCTTAATGAAGTGTAAAAACATAAAAAGTAGAATCTGCTCTGATGCTGCTGTTTTATATTACATGAAATCCTTTTATTTTATTTCAATTTATAGATAAAAATGTTAGTAGGTGTGAGCTATAAGGGCTTAAAATTTTATCACAATATTTTCTGTTACCATCATCAATAAAAATGATAAGAGCTACTTATTACTGTCATATGAACAGTAATAAACTACTTATTACTGTTGTCATATAAACAGTAATAAACTGTTTATTACTGTTTATATCACATAAAGAAGTTTGAATTTTGTGACTAAGCTTCATATAGTAACTGCTTCTAATCATATTTTCAAATTAAATATTGTATATTGAACTAACAGTGAAGAAAATAATAAGACTGCTGAGTCTTATTGTTTTGAGTTTTAGGAGGTTTAAACATCATTAATTGGAGTTTATTGTGATTTTTATTCTAATTCTTATGATAAGAAATGTATCGTGATAAATGATAAACTACATGATAAATTCAAAAATGGTTTCTACATCAGGGCTGTCAAACTCATTTTGGGTCATGTCAAAAATCTGAATGTTCTTAAAGGGCCGGTGTGCCAGAATATATTGATAAAACCAATTAAATTGTTAAAAAAATCAATAAATAGCTAGTCCTCCAGGATTATGTGACGTTTTAGTGTTTTCTTGGCAATCAAAATTGCAGATTTTGTGCTGCCAATTTAAGAATGTTTGTAAAGCACTTTACCTGATGATAAATGTGAAGTTTTATCACTCACTGTGTCAATTACATACTACAATTTGACATCAAGTACTGCTGAGGCAGCAGTCACTTAAACTCAATATTTTTTGAACAATTTTGATACAGTTTGCAGTAAAATCAGAAAAAAATGCAGAGATTTGTTGATTTTGTGTGAATTTCGCAGATTTGTGAAAACAGAAGAACTTATTGGTGTAATTTGGATTTTAAAGGGCCGCATAAAAAGCTACGGCGGGCCAGCTGTGGCCCCTGGGCCTTGAGTTTGACACGTGTTCTACATCAACAGTTCTGGGCATGAATTCATAAGCAGCTAATTTGGACCGGCCATCAGATTTCAACGACCCTCTCCAGCTATTTAAACACACAGAGAGTGATGAACAAGTACGGCTAGAGGATGTTGAACCAAATGAGATGCAAATCTGATGATCTCCACTCCTGAGTTTATGGACAGAGGCTGTTACACGTGTTTTTGTATCGCCACTAGCTCAGGCTCTGGCAGCTTATTGGAGGCTTTTATGTAAAACTTTGTTGCCAGAGGAAAAAACAACACAAACACAAAACCCATTCATTCCTCCCAGAGCAGCTGCCTCTGCTCTCGCTGCTAGACTCAGACAACGCCTCTGCTGAGACATTTTTTTTTAATTTCAGTCAAATTCCTTTTCATTATGTTGTCAGAACTTATTTATCGAACTCCGCCACTCGCAAATACGAGAGATTTTTGCTTGGCTGCAGACATTTGGCTCATTATTGTAATTACGCTGCAGCTGCTTTTTTATAATCCTGGTATTTTCATTTTGATCTCAACTGATCGCTGCAGCTGCAAAGTCGATAACGTCGCTTTTCCTGACTGCTGGATGTGATTTGAACATATTTCCTTCTTTTTTTTTTTTTTCGGTCAGATTAATTGTGTGCCAAGAAGCCAAAATAAATGCAGCAATTCCCACATTTATTGACTCTCCCTGTAAAAATAAATACATTTTTGTTGGTATTGTAGCATAACTTGGAAACTTTGATTTTAAATTTGATTACATTCAAATCCCACATTAACAAAATTAATTTTTTTCTCAAAATTACAAGTTTTGAAGTTCTTACCATCTCTAACAAACAACCAAGTTCATTTGTTTAAGCAACAAGGCAGTTCAAAGTGTAGAAAAACATTATAAACACTTCATATAGTCAATAATTGTGAAAATCAGTAACAGACATTACATTTTGTCGAGTGCCATTGTTAAAATTATCAACACACGTTAAATATGTTGCTCAATGTTTTGTTTATCACGGTTCAAAATTTTAAATGTTATTTGCTAAACAAGAGGGTTTTTAGTCTTGATTTAGAGGAACTCTGTGTTTCAGCTGTTCTGCAGTTTTCTAGAAGTTTGTTCCAGATTGGAGGAGCTGAACAAGCCCAACAGAACCCATATCAATTTCTTTTAGCTGCTGGCTGTTTGGCTAGATTATTATTTATCATTTATTTTGCCTCCAGACATTGAGCAGCAAGTGAAACAGGCTAAAAAAGTAACAAAAGGTTCCTGTTAGAAACCTGAACCAGAAAGTGGCATTTCGGGGTCGCTAAGTGCTGTGGCTAAGCTAATAGCAGTGTAATTAGCCGTGCATTAAGAATAACCTAAGCCACTCTCATGGTAAATGTTATAAATAAAGAGCCTTTTCCGCTGGCGAGGAGCCTTTAACAACCTCCCATTAGGAGACGTCAGTAAAGCCGATGCTGTTTGAACAGAGAAATACTTTAATTCTTCACTACATTGATTAATTTGATTTTTGTTTATATGGACATGATAGAAATGAATTTACTCCGATCTGTTGGCTGGAGATGATCGCCACTCTATATGGCAAACCGTTTTCACATAAAATCAGTTTCACCTCATCTAAGATGCAGGAATCTGAAACTGGTTTATGAGAGACTGTATTAGTAAATTTAGATATTTATAATCATGTTTTGAATGTACAAAATATCTATAAGAGATTTGCATTTATTTTACATATTATGAGAATAAAGTTGTGCAACAATAAAGTCAAAATAGGATGTGACTAAAGTTGTAGTAATACCAGAATAAAGTAAGAATTTTCTAACTTTATTCTCATAATATTTCGACTTAATTTTTTTTTGTATTTTAACTGAAATTGTGACATTATTTGGACTTTTTTCTCATTGTTTTTTTATTTTCTAAGTGTTTCCCTAATACTCCGTCATAGAAATCAGATCTACTATGATAAAAATCTGAGGTTTTCTTTGTAATCCATGTCGCCCAGCACTAAGATGGACGGTGTGATGTCTTGTTGAGGAAAACCGTCCTTTGTGCTGGTCTGCATCTTTTCCTCTGTGCAGAAAATCATGACTAGAATAAAAATCCCAGTCTAACAAGCCCTCCTCCTTTGTGGCTAATGGACACTTTGTTAGCAGAGAATGGGAGCTGCTCTCCCCCCAGCGGCACGGCGGCTCTTACCGCCTTCTAGCTTTAAATAGTAAAGGTCTTCCAGCGCTCACACTTTTCTGCTGCACCACTGTGTCTGTTTATTGAGAAACGGAAATTATTGCGCCAGATAGCATCCAGTCGGCCGAGCCGGTCTCGTTACCCTCCTAGTTCTTTGTAAAACCCGGTCAGAAGCGTGAGCGGTTCCAGCTTAAATTAAAGTCTCTTGTTATCTGATGCAGCTTTGTCTCCTCACGCGGTCAGTGTTGTCTGCAGTCGCAGTCCATTTATGCTGTGAACTGGCCTCATTTAGAGCCCGCGGTTACAAGTCGGCTTTGTTTCCAGCCCATGAAAGGCAGTTTAAAAGGCCTTTGGGAGCTGAAGCTAAAGCTGCAAACAGAACTGGGCTGGGCTGATAACAGAGTCGCAGGCATTGCTTTGTTTGCCTCTCCTCTTCTGCAGCACACACAGAGCAGCGGCTGGTTTATTTTCGTCTCGTGGAACATGAACTTAATCGTTGCTACGCGGTTGTGCGGCTTTGTGAGCAGCATTATTACTGCTTCCACACTTCACTTTCATCTTTTACATGTCATCCTTTCATTTACTGCTCCTGCATTCATCATCGGCGCTCTTTTGTTCCTTCGCTGGAGGCTCAGAGCAACAACATGTTTCACTGTGGAATATTAAACATCCTTACTCAGGATGTTCAATATTAAGTAAGGATTAAACATTAAATCAAAATTCTTAGATTTAAGAATTTTGACTTGAATCTAAGAATTCTGGATTTAATTTAAGAATTCTGACTTTTTTTTTTCAGAATTCTGAAATTTCTCTGAACTTTAATTTCAGAATTGACTTTTTCCAGTAAATTCTGACTTTTTTCAGAAAAATTTGACTCTTTCTGAAAACTCTTCCTGAGAATTATTTTTTTTCTCAAAATCCCGACTTTTTCTTCAGATTCCTGACTTTAATCTCAGAATTATAATAGTTTAAATTATTTATTTATTGTTGTCAGGCAAATCTAATCTTAAAATTTAAATCTACCAAATAAATTTGGGACTGTCTTTCAGAGTCTATAAAATGCAGGTTTACAAATCCTATCAGCATGAAGAAACAGCTGTATCATTTTCATATACTAACATAATTGAAAAATATTTTCAGGATTCTAAATACAGAATTAGAATTCTGAGAAAGAACGTCTGGAAAGAACATTTATCTGGAGTAAAGTGTTAGATTAAACTGAAGATGTATATGTGGTTGGATTTTAAGAATGTCATTTTAAGAGTTGGCAGTACGTATATATATATATATATTTATGAAAGACAACAGGATTTCTGATGTACAGTTTTACATCCTTGACATTTTTAAAGCTACTCACCACCCAGACTTTAATTCAAACCTCATCAAACTTCCTCTAGATGTTGCTTGCAGCACATCCAGAACACGTTAGGGGCAGTTTTACTTTTTTTTGTTTTGTTTAATTGCAGGTCTCGTCTTCCACATAAAAACAAGCCTCCGCATGTGCATTCCTCTGATGACATCACATGAGGTTTAAGGAAGCTGATTGTCCTGATTTCTTCTGAGTACATCTTGTTTTGTTTCTCTCTTTATCGCTTGTTTTTTATCAAATTCCTTCCTCAAAGACATTTTCTTGTAATCTGCAACAAGAACTTGGGTTTTGTAATAAAACACATGGAGGTTGTTAGTGAAAAAGACTTTAAAAGTCAGATTTAATCACTGAAGATTTTCAGCGATTACTTGGTCAGTTTTCAACAATCACATTCATGTTTTCTGCAGAACTGAAAACAGTTGATCATCGGACATTTTCCACTGATTTCAGCTCCATTTCTGTTCCTCCTGAGATGTCATCGACTCAAATACACACCAAGAAGATTTTCATAAATTCATACGACAATAAAGTCTTAACAGAAGGAGAATAATAAAAAATTATTCATTATCAAAACGTTTTTTTTCTTTAAAACAACTTTTTCTTGTAATTTTAAGTCGTTCTTTTGGAGAAATTTTATTTTAATATGTTTACTATTCTCGCAATTAAACCATAAAAATCACAGGAGGGATTTTGATGGTTTGAAATAAAAGCCACTTTTGTCATTTCTGCTTTAGAAAGTAGAAAAAAAATAAAAACAGATTAAATTCAAACATTTACAATAGAGTATGAAGGACATACCAAGTAGCAAGTTTATGAAAAATAATGAGAATAAAGTCAAAATAAAACCAGAATTAAGTTGTAAAGTTATGACTTTACTCTTGTATTATTTCAGCTTTATTCTCGTACAGTTAAAATCGGATTTGGTCTGAAAAATATCTTAGATTTAGGTATTAAGCCTCAGCACTGTTGCGTACACTATGTACGTCTATACATCATGTAAATGTTTGTGTTTGATCCCAGTGGCCCATGCTGGATTTTTCTGCCGCACCTGCAGAGACTCGGCATCATAAATACTGATTCTGGTTGTCAGAGTTCAGCTTAAAGTTAAATTCAGATCCACGAAGGATTGAAAACTCTTCAGAGACGTTTTTGTTTCTGCATACATTTCAGATGCATTTCCAATATCTGGCAAAAGCTTTTAAACAGCAGCAGCTGTCTTCAGGACTGTGTTGTGACCCGTTTCTGCAAGTCAATATTTCTGTTAACTGTTGGTCAGTCCTGCAAATCATCTTTGAACAAAGCAGTTTACATTCTGAAGTGTTGGTGGTTTCTCTCATGAAAATAAATAACTTTTTCAGCCTTTATTCTCAGCTGCAGCCGACTTTTCAACAAAGCGTGAGGCTGCAGTAAAGATTTAAAAATTGAGCTACATTTTCTCGTTTTGTCCTGAATGTTTTGCTGCTTGTCTGTTTTTTTTTTTTTTTTTTAGTACCGCTCCAGTGACAATTACGGCATCTATCACACGAGTCCGACGCAGCCCAGCCTGATCCGGCCCGTCGTTCTCTGGTCGCAGCAGGATGTCTGTAAATGGCTGAAGAAACACTGTCCACACAACTACCTGACCTACGTGGAGGCGTTCTCACAGCACGCCATCACAGGTTCACCCATCAGAAGACACATAATCACCTTTTTAAAGTGATCTGACAGTAAATCAGACTAAACCTTTCCTGTTTTAGCTCAGTTAGAATTTTAATTTCTTTAGAGAATTGATAAAATTACATAAAATAAAGGTGTTTTCAGGATCTGTTTGATTTGGAACCAGAATTGGAGCATTTGTTACATTTTCAGCTGCTGTGATTCACTTTCACACCACACTGTCAAATGATCCAAACTAATTGAAAAACCTGTTCCCCTCCTTGCCTCTGGGGGCGCTACAACAAGAACTACTGAAGGAAATTACATATAAACCTCAAAAGCAGACGTTAAATGTAAATAAAAATGGAGTAGCGGTTGTAGGATTTATTTTTTGTCTTTTGTGAAAGACCACAAGTCATTTCTCCCTCTAACGTCAGACTTGTGGTAAGTCTAACATTTGGTTATATTTACCCAGAATCCTCTGCGCTGTAGACTACTTCCTGCTTTTGGTGGGATCTCCTTGTGATGAACCAGAACCAAACGAGGAGAAGCAGCATTTAGCATCTATGCACCACAAATCTGGAACAAACTTCCAGAAAACCTTAAAACAGCTGAAACACTGACCTCCTTTAAATCTCAACTAAAAACCCACTTGTTTAGAGTTGTATTTGAAACTTAATCAATTGCAAATTTATTGATGGAACCTGACTTGATGTTCTGTTTTGATTGATGATTCTATGTTGCATTGTGTTTGATTTGATGTAAAGCACTTTGAAATGCCTTCCTGCTGAAATGTGCTATACAAATAAAATGTGATTTGATTTGATTGATTGATTACACTTGAATTCAAACCGCACCAGAGTTGAGTTCAACCGAACAGAGACCTACGTTACTTTGCTTTTTTTTATTTGTATCAGAGTTTGACTTCACATTCAGATTTCCCCTCAGGAACCTGAGTTTCTAGACAAATGAACTTGAGTTTGATTAAAGCCAACTAAACAGACCCTTGCGGTGTTTTCACACCAGCCTCGTTTGGTGCTCTTTAACTGAACTCTAGTCTGGTTCATTTGGCCAAGTCTGAACGTGCAGTCAAACTCTGATAGAACCAAAAAAGAAAACTCTAGTCCAGGGGTGTCAAACTCCAGTCCTGCAGTCTTTAGATGAGCCACAGGTACAAAACACTGGAATGAAATGGCTTAATTACCTCCTCCTGGTGTAGATCAGTTCCCCAGAGCCTTAATTATTCTATTCAGGTGGTGCAGCAGAGGCACATCTAAAGGTTGCAGGACAGCGGCCCTCCAGGACTGGAGTTTGACACCTGTTCTCTAGTCCATCTAAAAACCTCGGTCTCAGTTTGGCTGAAGTGAAGTCTGGTGCGGTTTGAATGCATATGTGAAGACCAAACGGACCAGAGACTCATCCAAAAGCAGGAACTGGACTATAATGCAGGGCATTCTGAGTAATAGCAACCAAAACAAACGTGCCAGTGGGAGGAATAGTCTTTTATCAGACAAAAGAGAAAATCCACAACCACTAAAATCTGACGCTTCTCCATTTTGTTTAAATTTTGTGAAAAAGAAAGTTGTGCTCAGTGTCTTCTGGGAGTTTTGTACTGTTTTCTTCAGTGGTTCTTGACACAGCGCCCTCAAGGGGAACAGGTTTTTCCAGTTAGTTTGGATCATTTGACACATGGTGAAAGCAAACCACAGTAGCTGAAAATGTAACAAATGTTGCAACGTTGGGCCCCAGTCAAGCCGAGTCTACCGGACTATCAGGATGTGAAAACATCCTCAGTGATTTTGTTCAGAATTGTGGAAAAGCCTAAATGATGATGTAAAGACTAAGATGTCTGAAAGCAGCTTTCACTTTGCAGGCCGAGCTTTGTTGCGTCTAAATGGGGAGAAGCTGCAGAGGATGGGTTTGGTGCAAGAGACGCTTCGGCAGGAGCTGCTGCAGCAGGTGCTGCAGCTCCAGGTGCAGGAGGAAGGGCGCAACCTGCAGCTGCTCAGCAGAGGTAAACAGGGGCGTCTTCAGGGGCTTGCATACATTTTCACACAACAAAAACAAAAATCTAGTTTCTGCAGCCATGTTAATTAAAATAAAAGTAATATTGTGGCATTAATTGGAATTAGTTTGGCTTTTCAGACATTAAAAAGAGAAGTTCTCCTGTATTTTCTCTCCTTCTGGATGTTTCTCCTGACACGTCTCCTCTCTGGTCTCCAGCGGTGAGCAGCTCAGGCTCCCTGCTGTGCAGAACATGATCGAGCTGCAGCTGAACAAAAATCTGGACAAAACCTGAGAGAATAACTTGAGATGCTGATCGATTCTTTTTATCCTGTGTTTACAGTTTTACCTTCATTCTCCCATCTTATCAGACTCAGACAACACAGGTGACTTAGAAAGTTTAATGCTGTCGTTTTAATTTACCAGATAGAAACGAAAAGCATTAATTTCCCTTTTTTATTTTTTAATTATACCAGACAGTCAAATATGTAGACAGAAGGCTTTTTTAGTTGTTTGACTCGTTGTTTTGCTACAAATTTAAATTTAACAAAAAATGAATAAGTAACTAAATTAAACATTTATATTGTTTCTATTAAGCTGAATTAGTTTACCCTGACTTCTCGGCCTTCATTTGATGTTTTGTTTTGTTCTGGTTTTATGGTCACTAACACTGAGGAAATAGCCTGATTTTATTTTCTCAGAACGTCCTGACAAAGAAAGGAGGAAAAAATCTGTCCTACACAACCAAAAGCTGCAGGAGCATCTTAATAAAAAAATAAAGGAAAATGAACATTATTATTTTATTCTATGAACTAAAAGAACGTGTCTCTGAAATTCCAAGCAACATTTAGTTTTTATTTGCAGAAAATGAGAAATAACAAAAAAGATGTAGTGCTTTCAAACCTCAAATAATGTAAAGAAAACAAGTTTATATCAATTTAGAAACAACAATACTAATGTTTAAACTCAGGAAGAGTTCAGAGATCAATACTTGGTGGAAAAACCAGGAGGTTTTCAATCGGGTTCACTGCAGTGGCTCTTTTTTCCAGAGCTGTCTGTAAAGCTTAGTGGAAGGAAGAAATGTGTACAAGCAACAAGGATAACAGAGGTATTGAGGTATTTGATACAAGAGGATTCCTTGTATCAACGTTTCCCTGACACAGAAACGATGACTCTGCTGGATATTTTTGAGGATTAAATGTAATGCAAACCTCAATTTTGTTACATATGCGAATGAGGTAGAGCACTATAAAAACACAAAATATTAGTGTAACCGCAACGTAACGTTCCAGTTCTACTGGCAGATTATTTATTATTATTTTTGAAATAATCTAGCAGTAGAACTAGTAGTTTTTCATCAGTATAAATGAATTACTAACTTAAAACAAGCTGATATATCTTGCTGAAAAGTTACTTGTCAGTTAGTTTTGTCTTATTTCATGTGTACTAAGATATTTGCAACAGAAACTGGACCAGAAATACTCTGTAATATTTTGTTTTTGCTGTGAGCTTAGAGGCTCAGGGTAAAGTTTCCACAGTCTGTGATGATGTGGGGAGCCGCGTCATCAGCTGATGTTGGTCCAGTGTTTTATTCACTCCAAACTGAGTTCTGCTTTAAAGTTTACAGCGCTTACATTGCGGTTACACTCTGAAACAATACCAAAACCCCTTAAAACACTGAAGAATTGTGCAACATAAACAGATCTGTATATTTTGCACTGGCTTAATAAATCATTCCACACAACATGTCCGACATAAACGCTGTAAGGCATTTTAATATAAAAGGTTTAAGGTTTAACAACTAACAGACAGAGCCATACTGTCTGTAACATCTTATCTGTTTTTACCCTGGCAGATACAGTAGATATGAAATGATGGGGGCAGAAAAAATGTTTGTACAGTTTATCTTTCATGTACGGACGAGTCAGAAAAACAAACGTCTAATCTCACTCTGCTCAGCCTCACACAGGCTCTGCCTATAGCGCCTGAACTCTCGTTTGATTAAAAATAATTGGTCAGTTGACCTCATCATAGCTGTTAAACTACTGGTAGAATAAACAACAGCCATTTAAAGGGAACCATTAAGTACAATTCTAATTTTTTTTACGTTTTTATCTTTATATTTGGATCTCAGCTGCTTCTGAAAACAACCCAAGTGGTAAAAAAAAACACCCAGATGTTTCCAGGATTAAGTTAAAGTTTTTTTGGTGTCTGGAAAATGAGCCGTTTCAAAACCTTCCCAATTATCGAGTCACGCTCGACAGACACTGTGCTGTTACCTAGCAACCCCAGCTGAGCTCAACCTGGTTTGGCAACACAATCAGAGCTCCAGCGTATTTGGACAGCCGGTTTTACCTCCGTATCTGCTGTACACTGGCTGCTGGAAACGACAAGAAGTTTTTTTGTTGATTTACCATTCAGAAGCCACTTGCTGCATGTTTGTGCAGGAGGCTCTACTAATGCTTTTCAAAGACTTACGGTTTTATAATTGCGCATCTGTTTGCAGCCATTTTCATGTTTGAGTGTAAACGTTGAGTTTCAGGGCGTGGCCAGCAGCAGCTTATTTGGATTTAAAGTCACAGGATGCCATAAAACAGCTTGTTCTAATAGGATCTCAAAACTGAAATCTTAGAATAAATTTGTGGAAAAAATGTGAAGAACATGTTTTGTATAGACCATAGATCTTTCCTAAACTGATCAGGGAACCATAATAGGTCAGCTTTAAAGAAAAGCGAACATTCAACAGTGATCACTTCTCATCCTGTGGCTTTTCTTCAATGGTTTAAATAAAAAAAACAACATTGTGCTGTTTTTCCAGAATTCTGTAAGCTTGATTGTTTTCTGTAAAACTGTTTCCTGGCAACTGCTCAGAAACAAACCCCCCTTCTTTCTTTTTCAGTGACAGCAAATTGTTGTTTTTACACTTTGTTACGGCGCAGGCTTCACCAACAAGCTCCAGCATGTCAGACGGGTCGGTTCCTTCCTTTGTGTGTGAAACCGTCCCAGCTGTTTCCAATCATACTGCCTGGATGAAATAAGAAGCAGCTGCTTACAGCTGGGATACCGAAAAATGAGCAAGTTAGACGCCACTGGATGTTTCTGACGGTGTGTTTATTCTTCTAGGTTCTTTTGGAAGAATATCTTAGCTGGAGAAACTGGACGCTCCGGTGAGGAATAAATCCATCCGAGCTGCAGAATGACGTTGAAAGACTTTAACTCAGCATCGACATGACGGACAGACGCCATCTTTACAGACTGTGAACTGTGATGAAAAAAGCATCATGACAATCTGATCTAATGTTGTACTGCTCTGATTTCTGCTTAATTATTATATTCATGTGTATCTTTAAACATTGTCTGATTTTTTTTTTTTTTTATGTCAAAAATTTAATTATTAAACAAAACTATTAAAATACTGGTGCTTCTTTGTGTGTCAGTTGTTTTGAGATATGGGATGGACAGAGTTGGGTAGTAATTAGCTACATTTACTCAATTGCATTTACTTGAGTAACGTTGTAGAAAAAATAAAAAATACTTTTAGGAGTATTTTTACTACGCTGTACTTTTTGCTTTTACTTGAGTAATTTGTTATGAAGTATTTCTACTCCTGAGTTAAATTTCTGGATTGTCTACCCACTGAATGGGGGGAAAAAAGTAAATAAAATTCATCACACACCTACAATTTAAGTTCTTTTTTATTAAATTTTTATTTTAATTTACTTCTATGAGTTATTGTCATTTTCATCCTTAAAATACCAAAATATCCACTTATATTTTGGTCCACCTTATGTAATATTTAAATATTAATCATTTAATAATTTGTACTCAGTACATAATTTTTTTTTACCAAATACTTTTACTCGAGTAATTTCTTGGATGGCTACTTTTTACTTTTACTTGAGTAAAAATAAGTTGAAGTAGCGTTACTCTTATTTGAGTACAATTTTTGTCTGCTCTGCCCACATCTGGAGACAGATTAATGATGATGGTTCTGATTAACTACATTACCCATAATCCCCCAGCGTCCCTCAGACGGACTCCCTTCAAGGCTGCAGTCGATGCAGGATTCCGGCGGATGCAGAGAGACAGAAAATAATGACTTCCCGCTCGGACAGGTACACCCCGCTCCCATTCGTCGCTTTTACTTGTTTTTAAATGACAAACACAGGAAAACAAATAATGACGTGTTTATTAACCGCATCCATTCCGCAGCAGCTTGGTTATCCTGTGACGTAACGCTGACCACGTTCACACTGACCCCCTCTGTTTCTGCTACTTCATCCAAACAAAACAACTATCATCCATATGTGACAACAGCTGCCACTAAGTACTGATATTACTGTGTATTTATTCACTTATATCGTTGTTGATCAAACACGGAGTTAAAAGTAAGTGAGGGGAATTGCGTCACGGCATACGTCACAGATTGGTAGGAAACCTCTAGATCTCCATCCACCAAGAGAATAACATGAATCTGTCTGTGTTCTGGGTTCATGATTAAAATATTCATTCAGATTGAATTTGTTATTCTGTAGTTACTGCTTGTGTAACATTTTTTTTTATTTTGGTCTTTTAAATAAACCAATTTGCTTATAACTTCATAGTTTTGTCTGATGACGTTTTAAATATTAAATCAGATGTTCTGAACATTTGAACAGAATACTTTACTTAAGTAAATATATGTTGATATTTCTCCTATGCTCTTACCTGGTTACAATTTTTGGTACTATACTAGTAGTAGGTGACATTGGAATTTTATCACAATATTTTGTGGTACTATTTCCATTATCTTATTATTATCATTTGGTCTTTTTCATTTGTTGTTGTACAACAGATTATGAAACACGTACATGGTGTACATGGTATATACACCATGTACTTTAGAAACTTTAAAACAATGTACTTTTACTGCGCTGTACTTTTTACTTTTACTGCGCTGTACTTTTTACTTTTACTTTAGTAATTTTATTATGAAGTATTTCTACCCACTGAATGAAAAACAAACATGTTTTAGCCAAAATTTCACCAGACACAGACACACACCTGCAGTTTTTGCTGAACATTTATTAATTTTTTTATTGGAATACTGATTTTGAAAAATCATTCCTGATTTTGTTTTTTTTTTTCTTACTCCTATGAATTATTGTCATTTTCATCCTTAAAATACCAAAATTTCTACTTAACTTTATATTTTGTTGTATGTAATTTTATTAAGTGATTGATAATTTGATTGGTTACTCAGTACTGGAATAGACATTTTAATAAAATACTTACTTGAGTTATTTCTTGGACAGCTACATTTTACTGCTACTTGAATAAAAATATTTGGCTATAACACGGTGACAGTTTTAACAAATATGTAATAGTCATATTCTTTATAAAAGTTACATACTGCCGTTTTAAGTGGTTAAAATTATTTTTAAAAATGCGATTAGTTGATTAGTCATCAGAATAATCGATAGATTACTAAAATAATCATAGCTGCAGCCTTAATCTGATGTGTTCTGGACTCATCCTGTGAAGAGCACCTGGTCCTCTTTGCGTTTCCAGGTGTCTCTATTTATACCAACCGAGCGGCTCTTTTCCGTCAGTGATCCTATTAGCGTCCCACGCTGTGGCAGCAGCGTGGAGCAGCTTTACCGATGATAGTTCAGGCTGCGAGCCGAGCTGTATCTGAACTGCACACAGCAACAGGTTCCTCCACGGCCGAGGGCCCACCGGGTGTTGTTTCGGGGAGGTTGCCACGGTAACCGACCTGCTAGAGAGTAGCGAGATGTCAAGCGGATCGGATATGTCTCTGCTTGACTGCACCGGAGCCCGAATCTCCGGGTGCTGGTCACTGAGAAGCGACCGCAGGTAAGCGCTGACTGGGCCGTGTCGTTACTCATCACCGGTGGGAGGAAAGCTAACCCCCCCACCCCCATGACGGCTTTCATATGTGGAGACAGATTTAAACGGTCTCCAAACGCGCGGTGTGTTCAGAGGTCAGAGGTCAGGGGAAATGCAGGATCTGGAATTAGGTGTGGGATTAATTTGGCTCGGTGTCAGATTCAAATGGGTAAGTCATTAATTTTCATTTCCATTCATGTCTTATTAAAAATTAGAAAGAGCCTGAATGTAGCTAGCAGGGATGCTAGCTACATTCAGGCGAACTGTAGTCGCTATGAGGGCTGGGCGATAAATTGACTATATCGATTGATTGAATATTTGTCTTTTGGCAAATTTATTTTTGTAAAATCTGGGCTTTTTTTTTTTACTTTGGTTTTATCAACGCACTTCTCGGATTTCCAGAGTTCATAGCAGCACTCCCAGGTCGGCCATCTTGTTTGGCATGCGTGTTTTTATTTTATTCGGACTTTATATTCAGGTCAACTAATGAAATATAAGTCTAAGATTACTGTTCATCCATCCATCCATCCATCCATCCATCCAATTATCCATTAAACTATCAATCCATCCGTCCGTCCATCCATCCATCAAACTATCAATCCATCCGTCTGTCCATCCATTCCTCTTTCTCTCCCCATCTTTAAAAGCCTTCCAGAAATTTTACAAATTCATCACAGCTGTTTAGATTTAACTAAGAAATTTGACATTTCAGTCTTTAAGTGTTTTTAATTTTGACAGAAAAAATGCATCATAACGCTGAGAGAATGAGACCAAATCAAATGTGACTTGTGTTCGTTTTAGAGAGAAATATTAAAAACTAACCTCACAGCATCACCAAGCATTTGGATTTATTGTATGAAAAATGTCATCAGAAATCAGAGCTGAAGTCTTAAGATTTTCTGGAAATGCTGCCATAGATGATAAAGCTGGATCAGATCAGATCTGTTGCTGCGCCGTCTCTGACCCGCCTGCTGCTTGCTGTGCTGCAGTGGGAGCGGAGAGGACTCGCTGGACCGGCTCCTGCCTCACGCCGGGGCCCCCCGCAGGAAGAGCGCCACCTCTCTGAGTAAAACGGAACCACCTCTGCTCCGCACCAGCACACGTACTATCTACACCGCTGGCCGCCCTCCCTGGTACGACGAGCACGGCGCTCAGTCCAAAGACGCTTTCGTCATCGGTATGACGCCGTTTCTCCTCCTTCATGTTACAGAATCCACTATTTTGTACCGTTCTCTCTTTATGTCCATCAGGGCCGGTCCAAATCTTTTGGGGGCCCTGAGTAGATTTTCATTTCGGGCCCCACATAACAACATACCAAAATCGGATCCTTTATCATTTCTGACATAGGAGCTATGAGCATAATTTGTAATTAGCTTACATCGTGCCAGTCTGATTACAGCTGTTGATTTTACAGGAGTAGTGAACTGAAACAAATTATTTTTCTTTTTTCCTTGGTCAGAAATCTGCAACACACAACAACATGATTACACAAAAGTGAGACAAATTAAAACATATGCACAAGTTTAAAACCAATGTAGAATGGTTTTAATGTTTGCATGTTTTTAAGAACCACTGGAAAAAATTCTAACAAAATAAGATCTGACTTTAGTTCAGTCTGGAGCTGATTCCACTCTGAAAAGGAAATGCTTGTGTCCATTCTTCTGTTTGGACATTTTAAAATGCAGTGTCGTATTTAAGTCTGCCTTATTAGCTTAACTATTTGAAAGTGACATAAGCTAACAAAATGCTAAATTTACAGTAAACAAGTGAAACAACTATAACAATAATACAAATTGTTTGTCCATGTGTAAAGCATTAAGACTGTATTATTTTATGCTACGCATCTGGTGTTGACATCTTTTAATAAGTTGACACCCATTCCTTTAACATGTATTGCTTATTATGTTGCTGTACTTTTATTTGTAATTTGGAGCATTCAGTAGAGTCCAAAAATACAGAATTATTCTAAATATGCAGTTTTTTTATCATGCTAGCTTGTTGTTTTTGGGGGCGCCCTGGTGGTGTGGAGGCCTTACATGGCTTAACTCTCATGTACCTTGGGCCGGCTGTGATGTCCGTGAACACTTTAATGTATTCACACCACCAGACAACATTAGATTCACCCAGAAAAGCTGAGATCTTTGTGTCTGCAGGGCTGTGTGGGGGCAGCGCCTCAGGGAAGACCACCGTGGCCAACAAGATCATCGAGGCGCTCGATGTGCCGTGGGTTGTGCTTCTGTCTATGGATTCTTTCTACAAGGTGGGCAGTTCTTCCACTTCTATACGTTGCTCATGCTTATATGTGGATTTCCTGCAGGAAGAAATCGTCTTTAGAAGGAAGTATTTTCATCCTCATGCTGTTTTGTTATGCCGATGTTTTCAGTCACAGATAGAACCATTGAACAAGCCGTCACGCTTCCTGTTTGTCTGCATGTATCATATATGTTTATGCTATTGCTGCTATTAAAAGTGAATAAGTTATGATAGATCTATGAGCTTTACAAAGCATGTTTGTTATATTTCTTTGCACAAAATTATTCTTAAAAAATTAGATTTTACTCTGCTCAGTTTGAGCTCCTTTCAGAATGACCTGTTTTGCAGCATCTTGTCATTTTAAATCATAATAAGCTGCTGCTAGCAACTCAATGTTTACACTAGCACGTGAAAATTGATGCAATTTGATGCCCAATTATACAGCCGTACATCATTGAAAAGCATCAGTAAAGCCTCCTGGACAACCAACAAAAATGCAGCAAGTAGTTTCTTTCTGGTAAGTCAACAACGAAACACTTATCTTTTTCAGCAGCCATTGTACAGCACAACAAAACAACAACAAAAAAACAGCCAAGGCCCAAGAGCTGCTGTTGTTTTCATCTAAAACCTGATCATCATTTAATTTATTTGTTCTTAACCTCCCAGTTCTTTCTAAAAAATAATAAATCTTTATTTTTTAGATTTATTATTATTTTATTTATTTATTTGACATGCCTTTGAGGGTTTCTATTTTTGAAATTTCATTGTACTTTCTTGCACAATGAAAGAAAGGAAGGAAAAAACACAGTTGGCCCCGGAACTCGGCTTTGGTTGCTAGGTTACGGCTGGGCTTGGCTGTGGTTGCTAGGTGACGGCCAGTGCCTGCTGATTTGTGACATTAGATTCCAGAGGTTTCTGAAATGGCTCATTTTCCAAACACCCAAAAACATTAACTTACTGACAAAAAAACGTGTGGATGTTTTTTTTAAGTGCTTTGGTTGTTTTGAGAAGCAGTAGAAACCCAAACGAAGGAACAGAAACGTACAAAATGTGAATTTACGTTATAATACGTCACTTGATAGCCCATTAGACTCTGTTTGATTGTGGACCAACTAGCAGAGATTCTGGCGTTACAAATAGTTAGAATGATTTGCCAAAGAGCTGCTTGTTTTCCTGAGGCTTCACGGCGTCTTGAAGAGGCCTCCATGCTGTGTTTGCTGCAGGTTTTATCCCCAGAGGAGCAGCTCCTGGCAGCGCAGAACGACTACAACTTCGACCATCCCGGGGCGTTCGACTTTGAGCTGCTGGTGGCCACACTGCGAAAGCTGAAGCAGGGAAAGAGCGTCAAGATCCCGGTGTACGACTTCACCACACATGGGAGGCAGAAAGACTGGGTACGTGTTGCTCTGATCACGGATAAAAGTGAATTTATTACTGCACTACAAAAATACAAAATAGACCAAATATTTTTGTCTAGTTTCTACTGCAAATATCTAACTTCTATGTAACTTTTCAGCAAGATATAGGAGCTTGTTTTAACTAAATAATTCCTTAATATTGATGAAACCATTCTAGCTCCACTGGATGATTATTTCACTTATAACAAGACATTTTTCCCATGTTATTAGTGAAATAGTCAGCCAGTGGAACTAGTACTTTTTTATTCAATATTAAAGAATTATTGACTCAAAACAAGCTCATATCCTGCTGGAAATTCAATTATAAATTAATTTAGTCTTATTTCAAGTGTATTTGCTCTAGAAACTAGACCAAAAATACCTTGTAAGATTTTGTGTTTTTACAGTGTAGTGTCTCTTTCTGATGAGCACAATGAACACATTACAGCTAGAAGGGTTAGCTATTTCGCTATGAAGCAAAAATAAACAAAAATCAATTTTTCTCACTTTATATATTAAAAATAGCTACAATGCATGTATATTGTTTCTTTATCCTTATTTATTTCCTCTAAAGTTAATAAATTTATCGTTTCCCTGTTTGTGCACACATTCTTGGTCAATGAATCTGATTCTGATTTTGGTGAAATATCCACAGGTGATTCACAAATTTGCACCCAATTAATGCTTTTAAATTTTATTCAAGCCCAAGATGAGTTCATGTGAACTTGTGGATTTCTCCATCAGATTAATTCAAAGTAAACATTTTTTCCCTCTTGAGAGCACAAATATTTCCACCACGTTATAAGTGAAATAATTTTCCAGTGGAACTTGGACTTTTTCATCGATGTTATGGAATTCTAGATTAAAATAAACTCTTACATCTTGCTGAAAAGTTTGGTATTTGCAGCAGAAATTGGATCAAACATACTTGATTTTGTGGTTTTTTTTGCAGTGTGTAGCAACTAAATTAAGAATTTGTCTTATACTTTTATGAAGCAGAAAGTACGGTTGTATGTTTGAGGCCTGAATCTTTAAATTTGAGATTATAGAAGCAAAGTGAAATTAAATTGTCAGATTTGTCGCTGCTTTTTTCTTTTCTCCTCCTCATACTTCAGCTTTTTCTCTTTCTGCAGAAAAATGTGTACGGCGCGAGTGTTATCATATTCGAGGGAATAATGTCTTTTGCAGACAAAGAGCTTCTCCAGGTATGGCAGCACATCTTTCATTCCTCCACATTTGAAGAACTCTCTGTGAAATAATCAGAAGCTGCTGTTTTTGGCAGCCGCTCTGCTGAAGTCGGAGCGACTGAAGATGTTTCTCTTTCTGCCCGTCTGCAGCTGCTGGATATGAAAATCTTTGTGGACACAGACTCAGACATCCGACTCGTCCGCCGGCTCCGCAGGGACATCACAGAACGCGGCCGGGACATTGAAGGCGTCATCAAGCAGTACAACAAGTTTGTGAAGCCTGCCTTTGAGCAGTACATTGAACCCACCATGAGGCTGGCCGACATCGTTGTGCCTCGAGGTTTGCGTCGCTGCGGCCATCTTGAACAGGGAAAGATGTTTCAGCAACGTCTAACTTATGTTTCCCTTGTGAAGGTGGTGGGAACATGGTGGCCATCGATCTGATAGTTCAGCATGTCCACAGCCAGCTGGAGGAGGTTAGCATGTGGCGCCCCCATGTGTTCAACAGATGTAACTTACACACTTTTATTTTATTGTGGTTCACTTGTGACTATAAAACAGAAAAACTCTTTTAAAGCTGTAGAAATATTACAAATCAACATAATATTTCCCATTTTAAATTTATAAATTTTATTATTAACTTCAGTCATCACCACACTTTACAAATACTAATAAATTTTCTGAATTTCTAAAAAGCTTTTATTAGTTTTTTTCAGAACAAAAGTTAATTTGTATATTTTTTATTATTCCAAATATGTATATTTAAATTTTTGTAGTGTATTATTTTAGCCTGTATGAAAAATTGGCTGCAACACTGATTCTAAACATTTGTTTTCTGTACAACAGCGTAGAAAATAATAATTAAAAGCTTAATTCTTTCCTTCTTTTTTTTTAAATGCAAATTGGTAGATTTACCAGAGGAAAACAATATGTTGCATTGGTGGAAAACAATGAAACATGAAATTTAAGGCAATTTTGACAATATAATGAAAAAAGGCAGTTAAGAATAGAAATTAATTTGTATCTATTCAAAATAACAAAATGATTTTTGATTGTCTGACAATGGCTTCAAAAAATCTGATGGGACAGATTACTCTGTTTCTTTGTTAAAAAACAAAGAAAAAGAGGGAACAACTAAAATTCAAGCAAGTGTCCAGGTATTTATTATATAAAATTATTACTATAATTATGAAGAAATTAATACTTTTAAAAATGGTTTGAATGTGTGAGCTAAAGTATTAGAATATTACCTTTATTTCAGATTTAGTCAGTTTATTGACATAGTCAACTGATTTTAGTGGCCTAAAAGACAATTTTTTGTTTTTTTAAAACTGAAGAAAATCAATAACTTACTCAAAAAAACGGCATTTCTACGAGTACGGCACCTTGGTGAACCCCATATGCAGTTTAAAAGACATGAGAAAAACATGAAGAAAAAGAAGCAAAAAGCGGAGCGAACGAGCTAAAATGGCGGTGGAGGAAATGGACCAGAGGACAGACGAACGTAAGTCCGGGGGGGAAAGACAAACAAACGTAATGTATGACCGGTAGAAAGTAAGAACGCGGGGAGCAATACGGGATATTTACGGCACCTTCGTTCGTCACACTCAGAAACTCATCTACGCTACCATGCGCTCGCCACCAGTTTGTCCAGACCGGGAAGATTTAAAATGTATTGTGCGGTTCGTCCATGAAGCTACATTTACACAGTACCATCAACTACACAGCAGTCCGCCCTGTTCCGTCTATCCGCTCACCTGTATTAATACTCCCGCGGCTCTTCCCGCCGTTCGCTCTGAACCAGCAGCTCCCGGAGGAGAAAGGCTGCCGTACTGCAGGCATTGTGTGTCAGTCATTTTAAGGATGTTTATTGGTCCCCCAAAAACGATGAAAGCCCGGGCGTTATCATTAATCAACAAATCCCCACGGGCCGAACTTGAAAATTGGACGTTATGCCGCTAACACTTAGCTTTTGTCAACAACTCAGAGGCGGAAGTCAGAGCTCCGCGCAACGCAAGTAATGGACCTTACCAGAGGGGCCGCTTTTCATTGGCTGATGCTCATTCTACGTGGTCACGTGGGTGGCAGTCTCACAAACACGAGCTTTTCGTTAGCTAAGTACAGCATAATAGTAGTTCTGATACAACTTCTACACCTTGAAGCCTGTCTGCTACACAGTCTAACGTTAGCTAAACAGATCAATATGCAACGTGTATCTGACACACACTAAAGATTTAATTTTAGCAGAAAAGGCTTTGGACTAAATTGTTACTCGTGTTAGCCTCTCTAGCACCAAGTACAGCTAGTCAATCAACCATCGCTGTGTTCAGGGAAGCGCTGATTAATAATCCATAAATAAATATCAAGCCTGGAAACTTGATATCGTAACGGACTGGATGTTATGTTTTTAACGTAATCTTTGCTCATCTTGCGGGGCGCAGGCGGTTGATACGGTAACAAGTGTGCTTAAACCACAAAGAGAGAGAGACTAAAAAGGTACGAATGGTTTTGAGTTGATCACCTGTTCGGGTTATTTTACTTTTGTTTACATTTGCTGTGGCTCATTACAGCCGCTGTAGTTTCTAAACGTTGGACCAATTACCCTGTTCGTTTGTGAGTATACGTCATTCATAACAAACATCAAAAAGAACAAATAGATTTCATAAACTTTTAACAAACAAATGGCTTCTTTAGAGCTTTTAGTTCCTCTTATCAGTCTGTAGCTTCTCATATTGAGGTCATCAAACCAAATTTCAGATCTACCATAACTGACTGACTGACACTTGCTGGCCTCAGGTTTGCAACCAGCTTGTGACTGAGAAACCAGTAACCTCCTCCCAGATGATGACATGAACTTATTAGTTCCTCTGTCCATTGTAGTAGCTGATATATTGTGAAAATCAGGTCGAAATTATGCACTAATGGAGTCAAGTTTACATAGAAACAATGCGCTACGAGGCTTTGCTTGTGAGACTTGCGGTCACGTGGGTCGGTTGTGGGCGGAGCTTGGTAAGGTCCATGTTCCGGCCGGAACTATGCGCTAAATTATAAAATATAAATTAATGAAGCTTCGAGGCAGGTAAATTTTCCTCGAGGAATTTTAATAATCGAGGCACTGGAATCATTCGAGGAATCGTTTCAGCCCTAAAAGATTTTATGAACAATATGTAGAAACATAGAAATAGATAGAAAAATTCCCAAACTAATAACCTCTGGATGTTTTCCTTCCTCAACACAATCTTTAGCTTAGGTTGAGTGAGTTTCACGCCGTTAAGACTGGAACTGGGCCTTTAAACACATCTAAATGTCCATCTGATCCAGGAGTTTTGTAGGATTATTATGTTTTAATGAGGGATTTTGGGGGGTAAATTTTAGAGGTTAAACAGTTTTCTATTCCTGACGGTCTTTACTTCTTTGCCTTGATTTTCTTTGTCTTTTCATTTAATTTCTTTTCTCTTTGTGCAGCGTGAGCTCAGTGTCAGGTACGCTGAAACATATTTTAGCTTCCCCATTAACTAAAACTTGATTCGATGGTGTATTTATTGCCTCTGTGTGCACTTTGACCTTCACGTAGTCAGAAGTTTACACATATTCTTCATATGCACAAATATCTTCTTAATTTTGAACGTTTAAGGATTCATTTTCTTTTGAGTGATCATGAACGTACATCGTTGTTTTTGTTTCGTCAAACCATTAAACTTTTCTCAGAGGGAATTTGTTGGTTGCTTCTGAACATCCAACAAAGAACAAAAACAATTTTTTTCCCTCCGTCCAGGAGTTGTAGAGGTCTAGGGTCAGGAATAGGGCCAATAACATCCCTGCAGACCCCACACATTCTGGACACATTCTGGTTGGACATTTGCCTTCAAATCAGTGCTACACAGATGGCAGATACACTTCAAAAACACTAAATCTTACCAAGTTGGGTCGAGTTTCTGGTGAAAATATCTTAGCAAATATGAAATAAGACAAAACTGAATTAAAAGTAACTTTTTACCAAGAGATTGGAGCATTTTTAAGTAAGTATTTCCTTAATATTAATGAAAAAGTAAAAGTTCCATTGTCAGATTATTTCACTTATAAGTGGACATTTTCCCAAGTAAAATAGTCTCCCAGTAAAAATAGTTCTTTTTCATTTATAGAAAGGAACTATTGATGTATGACAAGCTCCTATCTTGCTGAAAAGTTACTTGTTATTTTGTTTTGTCTTATTCAAGTGTATTAACATATTTGCACTAGAAATTAAACATAACATACTTGTCAGATTTCACTTTGGTGAACAGCTAGAAGGGTTAGCTACTCTACCGGGAAGCGAATTAAACATATTTGGACAACAACAATCCTATTTTACTCATTTTGTGTATAAAAATGGCTGCAAAAGGAACAATATTAGCATATTGTTCTTCTAATCTCACTTTATTTCCTCTGAGGTTTATATATTTATAATTTAGGCATGGGCGCTTTGAAACCAAAGTCAGATTCCTTGTTTTTTCACACAATCTTGGTCAGTAAATCTTATTCTAATTCTGCTCATTCTGATCAAATATCCAGTGGAAATTCAAGCATTTGTATCCAATTCATGCTTGTAAAATGTACTGAGTTCTAAGATGAGTGTATGTAAACTGGTGGCTGGACTTTGAGTTTCTATGAGAGTAAATAAAAGTAAAAACCTTTTTCTTCATATTTTTTTCTCCAGAGCTCTGCTCGCCTCGGTCCAGCAGACGCAGCCGCTGCCTCAGACGCTCAGCGTGCTGGAGAGCTCGCCGCAGGTCCGCGGCCTGCACACCATCATCAGGTACGACGACACGCAGGTTCACGTGAAGAATTACGTACTTTAAGCTGAAGGTTGTTTCCCTGCTGCAGGAACAGAGAGACGAGCCGAGATGAGTTCATCTTCTACTCAAAGAGATTAATGCGTCTTCTCATCGAACATGCTCTGACTTTTCTTCCCTCTCAGGTGGGTTTAAATTAGAAAACGGATGTTCAAAACATGCAGCCTTGCATTTTGAGCACCTTGCTGTCCTTGAGTTGACTGATTTTTTTTATATTTCTTTAACCAAAGTATCCTGGAGTCAATTCACTGCAAAAACACAAAACTTACTAAGCATTTTTGGTTGGAACTATCTTTAGTACACTTGAAATGAGACAAAACTAATTTACAAATAGCTTTTCAGCAAAGATATAGGAGTCTGTTTTAAGTCAACAATGACTAAAAATTGATTAAAAAGTTCTAGTTCTACTGGTAGGTTATTTTATTTATAACATGGTAAAAGTGACTAGTTTTAAATGATAATTTGTCAGTGAAACTGGAACTTCTTCATCAATATTAAGCAATAATTAACTTAAAACATCTTGCTGAAACAAACAGACTGCAGTTTTTAAGTTTCAAATTTAAATAAACTAATTCGGAAAAATGTTTCTCTTGCCTGATTTTGTTATTTTGTAGTTATATTATTTATATGAATTATTTTCACTTTGATCTTTAAAATGTCAAACGTTCAACATATTCTTTTATTTTGGTCCGTCTGATTGTGTATTTTTTTATACTAAATGATTAATCAGAGTGATAAATTTTTACCAAAAACTTTTCATTTTTACTTTTTTGAGTTTAAAATGTTGAAGTAGTGCGTTTTTACCAAATATTTAGACTATTTTACACTTACTGGGTTCATTTCTAGGACGGCGACCTTTTACTTTCACTAGAGTAAATTTGTTGGCTACAATCCACGTCAGCTCAAAAAAACAACAACTTTTCTGTGTGCTTCTCTTTTTGTTGTTTCTTTTTGCAGCCTTGTGTGGTTCAGACTCCGCAGGGCCCGGACTACGACGGCCGCAGCTACAAGGGGAAAGGAGTGAGCGACGTCCTCTCGACTTCCTGTTGAGCGTTCTCTCCTCGCCGCACCTTCACTCCTCTTCCTCTTCCTCGCCTCCGCAGATCACCGGCGTCTCCATCCTGAGGGCAGGAGAGACCATGGAGCCCGCCCTGAGAGCCGTGTGCAAGGACGTCCGCATCGGGAAGATCCTGATCCAGACCAACATGGACTCCGGCGAGCCAGAGGTAGCGGAAACCCTCCACCCGACCCGACCCGACCCGATCCGACCCGACTCGTTTGCTATTCAACACAGCGTCTCAAAATGACTTTCCACCATTGTATATATATATATATTGTATATATATATTTAAAAAAAAATTCTTCCTGGTGATGCTTGTTTCCGTGGTAACTACCTGTCCTGTGCCTGTAACCGTGGCAACCGCTCTGGCCTGGCCAGCTGCACTACCTGCGCTTGCCCAAAGACATCAGCGAGGATCACGTCATCCTGATGGACAGCACCGTCTCCACCGGCGCCGCGGCCATGATGGCGGTCCGGGTTCTGCTGGTGGGTGGAGATTAGCTATGAGTCAACCTCACTCAACCCCGACACGCTCGTCTGTGTTTGGTTGGTGATAGGGATGCAAGTTATTGATTAATGAGTTCATCTAAAGTTGATTGAGCTTATCAATCGAATGATGGTTCATTTGGGCATTTGCAGATAGAAAATTTCCACCAAAAGACTCAAAAACTTTTAGTTTAATCTCAGAAATCTATGAAAAAAGGACATTTCTGAGCTCCAAAAGTTGAAATTCTTACATTTTTCATAATAACGCTGAATTTCAAAAATATTCTATAAATTTTAACATTATTTTGTGTCATCCTCTCTGGCTGAATAAATAGAAAATTGTGTGGGGGTTTCCACATTATTAAACATAGACATATTTTTAAAAAAATCCCTTAGGTTACAGAATAGAAAAACGATTAAAATAATAAGTGAAACAGAGAGATGTTAAAACAGAAGTTCTGTCTCTGGTTGCTCTTGAAGGAGTGTAAAAGATACTTTCCATTATATGAATTAACTCACGACAGCTCTCAAAATCATCATGTTCCCCCCCCATCATTTTACATTTTTTCTGCGTCCTCTGCTTTTCTGTAATCACATTCTCGTCTTTGTAGCACATTTATAATATTTGATTAATAAAGTTGAAGCAGCTCGGCTGAATAAGAGCTATTAAGGTGTAATAGGAACTCATAAACAACTTTATGAGTTTGTCGAGAGATTATATTTCAAACCTTAACATCATAAAGCGCATTTTCCGCCCCACACCGGACCGTTTGTCTTTCCAGTTGTGCTATAACCCCGCCGCCATCTTTGTTTCTATATTAACGGCTCAGAATGACCAGCTGCGCCCTCTGCTGGATGGCGGCAAAACGACAATACCAAAAGAAGGTCTAAGCGTATCTAATGAAACTCATTTTGATATAATAAACTGTTAATCGATTTGCATCGTTAGTTGGTGAGTTTGATTAGTACAATGTTTGGAATTAATTTTTAAAAAGAGGATTAGATAGGCCACTGACCGCTGTGTCCCTCTGGTGTGTGTGTCTGAGCAGGATCATGAGGTTCAGGAAGAAAAGATCATGCTGGTGTCGCTGCTGATGGCTGAACTGGGAGTGCACTCTGTGGCCTACGCCTTCCCAAAGGTCAAGATCATCACCACCGCTGTGGACAAGGACCTGGACGAATCCTTCCACGTTATTCCTGGCATCGGTAAACAGCCACATACATTCAAGTTTCAATTCACCCATTTCATTTTAACAGAGATGTGGAGTAGCTAGTAATTTTTTCTCAACTACATCAGTAACTTTTTTTGAAAAGATGCACTTTTATTTGAGTAATTCCATTATGAAGTATCGCTACTCTTATTTGAGTAAAATCTCTGGATTTTCTACTCAGTGAATGAAAAACAAACATGTTTTAACCAGAAATTATACAGACACAGACACACCTGCAGTATTTGCTGAAGTTTCCTAAGTTTTTTTATTGACAGAAACTGATTTGGAATAATTTTCTTTTGTCTTATTTTGTAATTTTTTGTTACTTTTGCAAATTATTGTCCTTTAAGTTCTTAAAATACCAAAATTTAAATTTAAATATGTATATTTTGTTTCATCTGAAGATCTAATTTTTAAATATTAATTGATAATTTGGGGACAATGGTGAACAGAAAATGGATGGATGGATGGATGAACTGATAATTTTATCAGTCAGTACTTGAGTAAACTTTTTACCAAATACTTTTTTCTCTTACTTCAGTACATTTTTTAAAGCAGAAACACATCTTGTATGTTCAAGATCCAGTATTGTTTACCTTAACACTGTCGGAAAATGACAATAACAACTAAAAAGGAAAACTTTTATTCATATCAGTTACCATTAGTAACCCCAAATGCTATAATTAGTAAAACTAAATATCCTTTAGAAGAACGATAAAAAAAGGATAAAATAAAACGTTGCTAAGATTTCAAACGTGACGTTTGTTAACAAAGCTGCTGCTTTTTGTGAGATTTAAATAAAGTTTCAGTCTGAGTCCTGGAGGTCTCGTCCATTATAGACCTCCATACGGAAATCTGAATTTTGTCATTTTAAAGGACTAAAATCAAGACATTTTAGAGCTTTGCAACTTTAAATATTGAAAATATAAATTGCTAAAAGCCGTTCTTGACAACATTTTTGTGCCTACAAAACTCTAAAAAAAACTAGATCTGACTGCAGCTTTAACTAGGAATATGTTGTTGATGAAAAATAGATTTTTATTGAGAATATGTTGAATAAATGTGGGCCTGCTTATCGGCAACACAGAAAAAAGAGAGTGCAGAAATTGTGACTAATCTTCAACCATCTAAAACAGAAATGTTTGGATTGGAACCGTCTTATGTAAAAAATAATTTGTTAAATTACGTTCAAACGTTTAAAGCATTAAAATCCTGTATTTATCTTTTTAGTTATGCTGTTCCTAAATAAACAGTAAACTGGGGTAAAACTCTAGAAAATACAAAACATTACTGTAACCATAATAATAGCAAACATTACAGTAAAAAGTAGCCGTAGAAATAATTATTGTTTTTCTGCTTTACATGAAAGGGATTATAGGTTTTATGTTTTTGTGTATTTTATGAAAAACTTCTGCATGTGTTTAGTTTAATTTCTTTTTAATGCTGCTCCTTTTCCTTTCTGTTTGATGTTTCCCCGCTGTGTGTTTTCAGGCGACTTTGGGGACCGGTACTTTGGGACGGACGGGTCGGTCGGTTAGAGTGATGAAGAGAACCAGGAGTCAGTGTGACTCTGATTAATGCACAGACATCAAATATATTCTTATATTAATTTTATACACTGTAGACCATTTTTTGTATTATAAAACAGCTACAAATGTGCTGAATGTTTCGATAAAGATTGGTGCCATCACCTGTAAGGTTGCAATAATTCCATTTGTTTCATAATCTAAACCAGGATATGAATGAATTAAACTGAACATGCTTGAAATGTGCAGATTTATTTATGTTTAAAGTTTAATGTAACAGAAAAAATATCAACAGGAAAGACATAGGATCACTGTAATGTTCATTTTGATTTTTGTTTAGCATGTTATAATAAGTGTCTTAATTTACAAGAAATGCTGCACCTCCATGTAACATACATTATTTTAAAAAAACAAAGCTACACAAAAATATTAAAACTTAGCTGCTAAAGCTACTTACTAAGTATTTATGGTCAGAGAATTTCCAGTGAAAATATATTAGTACACTTGAAATAAACAACTAATTTGTAAATCCTTTCAAAAAGCTTTTATATCAGCTTGTTTACAGTAAATAATTCCTTAATATTGATGAAAAAAGCACTTCGATTATTTAACTTATAAAATGTCTTTCTACAAGTGACATAATCTGCCAGGGAACTAGAACTTTTTCATCAATATTAGGGATTTATTGTAAGTTAGTTTTGTCTTATTTCACGTGAATGAAAAATATTTGCACTAAAACTAAAGCAGAATTACTTTGTAAGCTTTTGGGGTTTTGCAGTGTGCTCTGTCTGCTGTGCGCTACTCACAAAAAGTTTGGGATATTTGACTTTTGTGTGAAATTTATTTGAGACTTAAAGATTTCAACTCATTCCAATAAGATTAAATAATGAAAAAAAGAGTATTTATATAAAAGTTTTCTCATCTCCAGCAACATATTCAAATGAAATGGTTCAATAATGTTATAGAATTTAAATTTTATCACAATATTTTGTGGTGGTATTGTGATAACGATAGAAATAATTTAAAAAACTATTTTTTTTCTTATTTTTTAGGTAACTATGTTTTTGACTGTATTTATGGCACCACAAACTCAAATATTGTCCTTGAAAACATTCCCATTAGACTCCTTCAGGACGCTGCTTACTTAAAAAAATGAGATTTATATCACTAAATTTCACAGTGTCTGCATTTAGTCATATTTTTTTAATTTACTGATATTTATTGATGCTCTCCTGGGGCAAACAAGTGGAGAAAAGAGCAATAGAAATAGTTCTGTAATTTGCAGGAGATTCACATCAAAATTGTGGTTGCAAGAAGCCTTGAATCTTGCACTCGCATTGCATTCTGTGTGTGCATCACACAGCAATTGTTCAGATATTTCAGGAGCCATGCATTCATATAAAATGCAAATCATGCATGCGGCCGGTTGCTATGGACTCTCAGCGCCATTGATGCCGACTCTTGATAAAACAATGTTGTGACCCTGGCGCCAAAACTGAGAGATTTGGAGACACAAAGATGCTGGAAAATAAAGAGAAGAAAGAGGAAAATGTGAGTTTAAACTCAGAGTTCTAATAAACGAACATGTCAAGATGCAAATGAACAAACATTGTTAATTTTATGTCAATTGTGTTGTTAGTACATGAAAATAATCGCAAAGCTGTTTATTTCTTGTTACAGAATTTATAAACCTGCATTTTATCCACTCTGACAGCCTGTCATAAATTTATTTGGTAGATTTCAGTTTTAAGACTAGATTTGCCTAATGGTGAAAGATTTAAGAAATTCTGATTATTAGAAAAAAAAAAAAAACTGAATTCTGAGACCAAAAAAAATTCAACACTGAGAAAAAACTTGGAATTTTTAGATTAAAATAGGAATTCTGAGGAAAAAAAAAAACATAATTCAGACCTTAATCAGAATTCCAAAAAAGTTAAAATTCTGAGAGAAAAAAAATCAGAATTCTGAGAAAAAGTCAGAATTCTTAGATTGAAGACGGAATTTAGAGGAACAAAAAGTTGGAATTCGTAGATTAAAGAATTTTAATTTTTAGTTGAAACCCACAATTCTGACATTATTTGAAATTCCGAAAAAGTCAGAATTCTGACAAAAAAAAGGCATAATCCAGAGAAAGAAATTCAGAAATTGAAGTTGGAATTCTAGAAAAAACTCCTAATCCTTAGATTAAACTCAGAATTCTTACATTAAATCCAATGTTGTTGTTTTTTTTTTTTTTTTGTTTTTGTCCTAATCCTCTTCCGTAGAGCGAGAGCGAGGGGTCTGAGCCTGCATTCAGTTTTCTTTGCACACACACATGAGTAGAAACCACTGAGAAGCTCCCATCTGAGGTCACGCAGGGTCACAGGCTGGCAGCTGAATATTTTAAACCTCCTCAGACTCTCAGGGTTCACACGCAGGCCGCCCTGCTCTGCTGCAGTACGCTGTTCGGCCTGCAGGGGGCAGTGTCGCTCACACTAATCCCTCTTTCCAGGGAGAAATCTCCTGCTCTCCCTGCTCTTTCCACTAATGCGTTCTGTAAAAACATAGAAGATACACGTACACACCCGAATTACATATGAAACATATGGAAATATATTTAATTTGTTATTTTAGGTGCTAAATTTTCTGTTTTGTGCTTTACAAACTGTGAAAAGCTTGACTGTAACAACATTCAGGTTGTTTTTGGGGGCTTTTATGATCAGCACTGTTTGTTCCACTCTGCTGTGTTCACGCCATAAAACCCACCTCTGGTGATGGTCCCTGTTATCGGCTAATCTCCCACTTTAAGGCAGTCTCAGCTCCTCATTCATACATTCATTCATTCAACCATTCAACCATTCACGCTGCTCACAGGGAGATTATCGCACATCACCGGAGCTGTGAATGTGGTCTCGTCTTCACACCTACAGTCTGAGCGGCGCCCCGTGTTTTGTTTTATTTTTGTTTTGTTTTGGTTTTTTCCTCCAACCCACCGTGACTGGCTGGCACCGTGATCGGGGATGTCACACGACGTGCTCTGTATCCTCCAAGACAGCAGAAGACTCGCTCGCTCATGTGACTACTGCCTCAAGGTTAACCTGTTACCATGGAGACAGGCCAGCCAATGGAAATTCAGCAGACGGTTACGATGTTGACTGCAAGCTTTTTGTTTTAAGGGGTGACCTATTTTTTTTTTCTTTCTCCTTCCTCCCTTCCACCCTCCTCGGTCCGCAGCAACACAGAGGCAAACCCCACTATTCACACACACACACACACACACACACACACACACACACACACACACACACACACACACACACACACACACACACACACACACACACACACGCGGGAAATCTAAACAGATTTTTGCTAAATGTTAGCTTAAATTAAAAGCTTAAGATTGTTAAACTGATGTTCCGTTAAAAGGTTATAAAGTCATGTAAAAACTGGGTAAAATTAAAAATTTAAAATACTTTATTGATCCCAAAGAGAAATTAAATGTTGTTGTAACTCATATCAATTCAGATTATTCAGAGTTATTGTAAATAATGATGGCTGTTGGCAGGAACTTGATGAAATATTCAAATTTCTCTTAAGAAATATTCACATATCTGTGTTTAATCTATTGTTTATACTACATTTCTGGACAGGAAAGTAATTTAATTGGAATTAAACAACTAAAAATAAAGTTCTTTTATTTAGTAAACAAAGGATATAAACAAAAAAGAAAAAAAATCTAACAAATCTAGCTGATGAAAAAGTTAGAACCTCCTACTTCTGTCTGCAGCCTTTAGGAACCAAGGAGTAGAAACTCGTTCAGACAAAACCTTTTATCAAAATACATCTTAAAATACAAAATACATTAATGTTTACAATACGAAATTTGTGGCTATTTTTAAAGAATCGCCATTTTATTTCTGGTTTTGGGTTCTAAAACAAAGAAAAACATTTACAAAAAGACAATTGATACATTGTCTTCCATGAGATGTTGATGGTTTTGGAAATTCAAATTCAAAAATACTTTATTGATCCCAAAGGGAAATTAAATTAATTGTAATTCCTATTAATTCAAGAGACTCCAGAGAGTTCTTGAAAATGATGCAAACAGAAAACATTTAGTTTCCAATGTAAAAGTTTTCTGTCTGGCAATAAGTCAGTGGTTTTTGGTGTCTGGAAAACTAGCCTTTTTGTAAACCGCCTCACTGTTGAGTCACATTCCACGAGCACTGCGTCGTTACCTAGCAACCCCAGCCATACCCAACACAGCCATACCCAAAGTGGTGAGCTGCCCAACCAGAGAGCTTCCCTAAATTCCCTAAATTTGATTCTCTAAGAATCATTTTGTTAAAAAATGAGTGTTAAGTCTTTAGATGTAAATGGTGACAATTGGTTGTCCAGCTGTTCCCAGAGAAGTCAACGGTAAAGCAGACAATCTCAAAAAACACCATATCAGTTTGTTAACTTTAGTAACCATCCTGGAGGTCATTTACAATGAACCTGATGATTCCCAAATATGGAGATTTTTTCTCATTTTACTTTCAAACAGGAAAAGGACTGACTTCATTTCCTTTGTAAATAATCATCCAATGCAAATGTAGTCACAGTTTAAAATGGCCAAAGTCTGTTTTGGTTTTAGTCACTGTTAGATGTTAGCTTGGTGCGTTCTCTTTGAATTTTCTCACCTGAAATGCGTCAGGAGAACCCCCTGAAGTTGGAACACTAACTGGAAAAATTGGACATTATGAAACAACACTATGTTCAAAATCCAATATGGCTGCCGTGCATATGAAAATAGTGAAAGTGCATCTGGGGATTATTGTGCAAAGAAGAATTTTTTTAAAAGTAAGAAAATTATTGACACTCTGCAGCTGCTTTGTGAGATGGCTAAAAAAACAAGAGTGTCTTCCAGCAGAGGCTTCTAATCGACAGTAACACAGACTGCTACAGGAGATCCTTTCTGAGCTACATTTAATTCTCTTAAATGTTGATCAGAGCTTTTGAATTGAATTGAACTTAAAGCCACATGCCATTATATTTCTGGGCAACTTAACTTTTGTATTTGTGCATAAAACGAATTAGACAAAAAATCCTTCTCTAGTTGTTGGCACAAACAATTAGCAAACCACATCAAGTCAAGCTCAACTCAGGTGTGATCTTATTCTGAAATCTGATTTCCAATCATAAGTAGACGTCAGCCGCTTACAACCTTTAAACAAAACCTCACTTCAAAACTCCTGATCTATCCCATTTAAAGTTGTGCAGAAGAGAAGCATTTCTAAAATGATGCCAGAAATAGAAATAAAAAGGTTTACAAATAGTTTTCCTCCTTTTAAAAATCTAAAAATAGAAATCTCCTGGCTGCTTTTAGGATCAGAAAAGCTTTCTGTTTGTTTCTCCCTCCACTTTTTAAAAAGCGAGACTATGAGATAAAACGTTTTTTTTTTTAAAGTGCCACTTTATTACAAAAGTATAAACTTGACTTGACATTTCATGAATAGTAATCTTGATATAAAACATTACAATCTTTTGCACTTTAGCACTTAAATTACACGCTTTTTCGAATACAAGACCCTGTAGTCTGAATAGCAAACACACAACATTAGCTGCCACATTTAAAACTTAGCAGGGCTTTTTCCAAGAACACACCGTAGCTTCATGGCTTCGATAAAACAACAAACAGAGAGTAACACGGAATATTTTTTACATTGCAGCTGTTTTGCAGTTTTGTGTCACAATATAAGTCATTCCAAAAAACACAACTAAACATAATAGAAAAAGATAGATTTCTTGACACTGATGATATATTTATTATTCTTTCTCTTTTTGTCATGTACATACACGTTGCATCAACATTACAGTATAATCACATTGTTTGTTGGGGGATATTTGGTTGAGTGAAGTCGCTGTTATTGTTCAGGTTTTGGATGAGAATTTATGGTTTTGTAAGGGGGATGGCTGATGCTCTTTCGGCTTACGTCTTTATTTTTTTGCAATATAATTTAACACTGATAACAGAGAGAGTGTTCATTGATGGAGTGATGATGAGACGTGACATTTGGTCACACAAGTCAGTTCCTGCTGTAGCTCTCCATGCTGCACTTTGATGGAAACCCAAGCGGATTCCTATGACCACAAGGCAGGGATGATCCACAGATGTGACTGAGCAGACAGGGGCGTGTTGAAGTGGGGGGCGTGAGGGGGCCGCGGACCGTTCTCCTGGATTCATTTGGGCCGCAGCAGAGCATCTAAACACCACCAAGCCAAACACATCCTTCATCAAACCGGCTTAGAGCTCCACAGAGAAATAAAGCAACACAGTAAAAATAAACAAAAACGGTAAACAACCAACTACAAAGAAAATAAAAACATTCATATAGAGAAACCACATGACAGTGCTTGTTTTTTGTTTGTTTGTTTTTTCTTTTTTTTTTTTTTTTTAGGCATGCAACTCGTAGCAGGCAAAGTGCAGGAACAGGATCAACAAAGTAAAACACTTCATATACAGACAGCAGTGGAGACGGTGTTCAGTCCATGTCGAGTGACACTTCATGGAGGGAAGAATCCGATTGGCTTTTTTCTTTTTTTTCTGTTAAGGTGAAAATGGTCTCAATTTGTCGAAGCTTTTAGGAGGAATGCAAAAATGTGCAATTTTTCATGATAATGCTCTTTATAATTTGTTTTTCTTCTTTGTCCCTGAGCTTTCAAGTGTTTTGATTAATATTTAATTTGATTTCTATCCTGGTCAAATATACAGGGAAGGCCTGTTCACCACAGACTAAGTGCTACTAAAATATTTCCCCAATTAGAGGTCCAGCTCGGACCGAACATGGAACTATTTTTATCCGCTAGAATTGAGGAAGAATTTAGGCTTTTGACTTCATTGTGCTTTGCAGAGATGTATCAGTAAAACTGAAGTGCTACTGTTTACCTACAGATCACTCTGCAATGGTCTTGTGCTCATTTATTATTCACTACCTTTGGATTCCTTTAAGGTTTGCAGACAGGACTTTGTATTCAGCCCAGGTCATAACAGATCAACATTACCACCCAAGGCCTCTGCACTGCAAAAACACTAAATCTTACCAAACACCTTTTTGATCTCGTTTCCAGTGCAAATATTTCACTACACTTGAAGTGAGAAAAACTAACTTACAAGAAACATTTCAGAAAGATGTAGGAGCTTGTTTTAGGTCAGTAAGGTCAGGACACCTTAAAATAATTATTGCCATTAAACAAGCTGCTCTATCTTGCTGAAAAGTTACCTGTACGTTTGTTTTGCCTAATTTCAAGTGTACTAAGATATTTGCACTAGAAACTGGAGCAAAGTACTTGTTAGTATGCAGTGTTTTTGCAGCCTGGCGCCTATGAAAGTCCTGATGTCATGACTTTAATGTAAACAGTATGTGTGGTGAGCATGATGGGACCCAGCAGTGTCAGCTCAGAGGGGGGTCACAGTGCAGCCGCTGCCTCAGAGCCCTGTAACGTACATCTCCATGCCGTCGTTGAAGGTGAAGATGGTGGTGGTGCTGGAGGTGGCGGAGCCCTGCTTCAGGTCGCCGATGCTCTCGTACAGGTTCTCCCCCGGCAGCAGCAGGGCTTTGGCAGGAAGGTGTTGCAACTTGGGCGTCTGCTGCGTGGGCGGCGGCGGCGGCGGGTGCTGCTGCTGCAAGGGCTGCTGGGCTTTCTTCCTCCTCGGCCGCAGCGTGGCACACGTGTTCGGAGGCCGCTCGCGCTTCCAGGCGCCCCCGCCTTCCATGTTGTCGTACGCCGGGTCGCAGTCCTCCGTGCCGATGGACTCGTAGCAGTGGTCGTCCAGGGAGCCCCCGACCGCTTTGCCCTCTTGAGGGGCCCATGTCTGCGGTTTGACCACAACGCTGAATCCACCGTCTCGGTCCCGGTCGCCTCGACCCAAGGTCCGGAAGCCGAGGTTCGCCGGGGGAGAACCCGGCATCGCTCTCTTCTTCTTCCCAGGTTTGCACACTTTGGAGTACATCTCAGCCACCTGGAATCAGGCAGGAAAATGTTTTTTATTTAGAGACGTTAAAAAGATGCTCACAGATCCTGGTGCAAACAGCTGCTTCACTGCAAAAACACAAAATCTGTCCGGTTGTCTTCTCTAGTTTCTAGAGCAAATATCTCGGAGCGCTTCAAATAAAACAAAACTAATTTAATTTAATTTCCAGTAAGATATAGGAGCTTGTTTTATGTCAGTAATTCCTTAATTATG
Organism: Gambusia affinis; assembly: GCF_019740435.1. Classification (NCBI taxonomy): domain Eukaryota; kingdom Metazoa; phylum Chordata; class Actinopteri; order Cyprinodontiformes; family Poeciliidae; genus Gambusia; species Gambusia affinis. Next base: position 35,147,276 of record NC_057868.1, on the reverse strand, counting down.
ATTTTAAAACTTAAAAAATGTCTTGTTATAAGTGGAATAATCTGCCAGTGGAACTTGAACTTTTTCATTAGTATTAAAGAATTATTTACTTAAACAAGCTCCTATATTTTGCTGATGTTACTTCTAAGTTTGTTTAGTTATTTCAAGTGTACTAAGATATTTGTAACAAAATTAGACCAAAATTACTTGGTAAGATCTTGTTTTCGCAGTGTGACCAATAATGTTCTGATCGGTTGCTCTGTATCTGAGAGGCCTTTTTACTCCTACTTTAGTAATTTCCTGCTACTTTTTACTTTTACTGCAGAATAAATAAGTTGAAGAAGTGCTGCTCATACTTGAGTCTAATTTTTGGATACTGCCAAAAATTACACTGTTTTGCAAAAGTATTTGTTTGTATTCAGCTCTCTGCAAAAATAGTTCAAGTCCAGTGAAATTAACTCTGGACCTAACAGGATGATTATATTAAAACTGTTTTCTGCACAACTGCAAATATTTTTCAATCCATCCATCCATCCAGCAATGCAGTGAAAAAGACCTCCAGGGAGCTGAAAGAAAATAAAATACTTTGTGGCAGAAACACCTGCACAAATATGACCTCCATTAAAAGTAATCACCAGCAAAGGGAAAGAGGAATCCTCTCTTCAAACCCGAAAACCAGCGGCAAACAAACAAACCTTCAAACGAGAAAAGGCGGAAAACACTGGAGCTCATTGACCGGTTTTCAGCTTTTCTTAAAAAGCTTCATGAACACTAACATTATGACACCGTGTGTGTTTTCATCAGCGTCACCAAGTAATTAAAGAAACCTGACTAATTTCAGCAAAGCCCCAAAGGGCTGAAGCTAAAATAAAACATCTTTAGTACAATTAGTAAAACAAATATTTGTTGACAACGTCTACAATCTTCAACAGATTTTACACTTTTTTCATGTCAGATACTAAAATGTACAAAAAAATGTTTAAAACTTGATATTTTTGATTGTAAGGAAGAAAGTCAGATATTTTGTTTACATTTCTATAGACTAGGGGCGTTCAAAGTGCGGTCCGCGGGCCGTTTTTGGCCTCTGAACTGAATTTGTGCGACCCAAATCTGCCAAAGAAAGAATGGTTCAAATCCTGTTCTTACCTCTGACAAACAAAAAATTTAAAACCGCATGTTTTAAAAAAATTATTGTTAAGGAAAGGCTACGATAATATGCGCTTGTTGGGAGACTGGGAGATTAATTTACTTATAACATGGGAAAATGTCTCATTATTGGTGAAATAATCTGCCAGTGGAGCTAGAACTTTTTAATCAATTTTAATGAATTATTGACTTAATCAAGCTCATATTTCTTGCTGAAAAGTGACTTGTAAAATGGATTTGTCACTAAGATATTTGCAACAAAAACTAGACCAAAAATAGTTGGTAAGATTTTGTGTTTTTGCAGCGTAATCTTCTATCCATTTCCTTCTGCTTCATAATTGTGCATTACTTTGACTGGGCCATTAGTGTTGGGGACAAAAATCTGAAAAAGTTCAATGGGAATAAATACTTAACTACATTGAATGGATGTAAATAAATTGATTTGTAGATGCATTAGAGGTAGAGAACAAGTCGTCGTCACTCACCACTGCGGCAGACGGTTGTATATTCTCCACTAAATGGGCTCCCAGGGGACCCAGCGCTTTATTCTGGAGCATCAGCACGTCATCATCCTCCGGAGGCTTCCAGATGTACTGCTCTCCATTGCCCATAAACATCACTTCCTGTCAGCACAGCAACAAGCCACGCTTTAGGACAGAGTTGGTCACATGTTCAGGCATGCTGCAGCAGAGACGGGAAGACCTCTCCAGCTGTGAAAACTGCATTTTGAAACGGACTCATGGGTGACAAATTAACCTCTCTTAAGAAATGGCGTAGTGTTGGAGTCGTGTGGAATGGATTTCATGCGGCGCTGAAGAGATTTTCCCTGAAAGGTGGAGCCTGTGAGGAAGCAGGTGCTTTTATTGTAGATGACTCAATTTCAGCGAGTTGCATCATCCAAAAGGAAATCTGCGGCGGCCAGACCTGTGAGCAAACTGCGTACGCTTGTAAGCCTGTGAACTGTGCGTGTAAATGAACTCGGGTCACAGCAGACAGCGCGACCTTTCCGACCTCAAACGGGGGCAGCAAATGGTGTCCCACTGTCACCTGGAGGGGAGCAAAGAGCCATGCATGTACAGTAAAAACCAGCCAGCCAACCTGCAGCCCTGCTGCTGCGAACATATGGAGGAGGTGACACCGCTGAGGGCAGAAAGACAAGAACCCGACCACAAATAAACAGGTTCATAGCCTGGACTTCAAAGAGGTTTAAGCAGAAGTGCCAGAGTATGAGAACAGCCGGGGGAAACTGCATCACTGGCACAATTACAGCCACGCAGATCCTCCACCAAGAGGAAACCTCACAGAAATGCCACGATGCAAAAGATTACAGCGTATTCTGGTCTAGTTTCCAGTGAAAATACTTTAATACACTCAAAATAAGACAAAATTATTGCTATTGTTTCTGAAAAGCAACTTTTCAGAAAGATGTAGGAGCTCATTGTAAGTAAACAATTCCTTACTATTGATGAAAAAGTTCTAGTTCCACTGCCAGATGGTTTCACTTATAAGATATTTTTCTCATGTTATAACCAAAATAATCCGCCAGTGATTTTTTTTTTTACTTTTTCATCAATATTAAGGTATTATTGACTAAAACAAGCCCCTTTATACTGCTGAGAGGTTACTTGTAAGTGTATTAAGATATTTGCACAGGAAACTAGACCTAAAATACACAAAAAAAAGATTTTACGTTGCAGTATCATACGATTCAAACTAACTGAAAAAAAAACGTTTCCCCTCCTCACCTGTGGGTGCGGTGCAATAAGAACTACTGAAGGAAGCGACACAAAAAACCTCAGAAGACAATGAGCACAACCTCCTTCCCAAAACGTAAATAAAAACGGAGTGGCGTCAGAGTTTAGCGGTTTTAGGGTTTCTCTTTGTTTTTTTGCAAAAGACCGCAAGCCATTTCTTCCACTAGCGTTAAACTCTCGCGTCTGTTTTGGTTGTCTTTACCCAGAATGCCTTGCGTTGTAGTTTGCTTCCTGTTTTCGGAGAGTTCTCCATCAGTACGTGTAGTTAGCCAGAACCGCGATGTAAAGTTTATGTTATGTTCCGGTTGTAGAATGAACTGGGAAATTACGACTTCCCAGTTAGAAAACCAACTGTAATGCCCGACCTAATCGGATTGTCCACTGGGAAACTGGGAGAAACTCCAACTACCCTCAGTTACAGCTAGCAAGGCGGACATCACGTTTCAACATGACGCTCCTCACACATAAGTAAGAATGGCTCTAAAATCAGCGTTACATGTAGCGCCTTCAACTCTGAACTGAACTAGCTAGAACTGGTGTTTGTTTATGGAAAGTAAAGCTTAAACTGATGTCCGTAAGAGGTATTGCAGATCATGTTTATGGGCGTCGCCATGTTGAAATTCCAACATCTTAACTAGAAGGCTGTTGCCTCGGGTCTAACGTCAAACCCAGATCTGAGTTACGGTTTACCGGAACGCAACATTAGATGTAATTTGCGTCACGCAACGTCAGTGAGAGTAAATTTCAACATTTCGGATGAAGTTTGTGGCGGGCTTCTCTCATCTTTCTAGAAAATCTCTGAGACTAACATCAAAAATTATAACATTTCTTTCAGGGAGCTGAAAGAAATGTTTTTTCTTGAACGTTTTGGACTTTTGAAGCTCAGAATTGTTCGAGCTTTTTTTAAAGAAAATTTCTGATATTAATCTCAAAATGTCTGAGTTTTTTTCTTGAAAATATTTGACTTTTGAAACTCAGCAATAAAAAAATGCTGACATTAATCTAAACATTTGTTTTTTACTTGAAAATCTTCTACTTTTTATACAAAAAAAACCTTTTTTTCCAAGAACATTTCTGAGATTAATCTAAAAATTTCTGAGTTTATTTTCTAACAGATTTTCAACTCTTCAATCTCAGGAATTTCCTTATTTTTTTCTAGAAAATTTGGTGTGGTACTTTAGTCCTCTTCAAAAGGAAATCTGAGAGCTGAACATCCAGGTAGGCAACCTTTTTCAAAGTTTACGCTCTAGAAATGTAGCAGAAGATTTCAGCAACCTAGTAACCAAACGATGGAATAAATTGTACCAACCTTTGGGAATGATGGGACATTGAAGGCCTCAATGTTTCTACGAGGCAACTTTGTGCTGTGGGGGTGAGGCGGCGGGGGGGCGGGATGCGACGGCGGTCCGTGGCGTGGAGGTGGGGCAGGCGGTTCTGCCATATCCGTCCCACTGTCCCTCTTCTGAGGCGCCTTTTCAGCCTTCCTCAGCTTCCTGACGCAGGCGTACTCCGCCGTCTCCGGAGGGTGTGGGGGAGACATGACCGGGGCCTCGGGTTCGGGCAGCGCTCCGTCCACCTCGCCGTCCGGATCCGGGGGCGCCGGGGTGTTGGCGGGAACGGCCGGAGGGGCCGGAGTGTCCGTCTGCCCGGCCCTGCCTACCATGGCGTAGAGGGCATCGTCAGTACGTGCAGTGGAGGAACGTTGGCCCACTTCTGAATAAGTGTGCTCGCTGTCCTCTCCAGTCCCAGAGGGGATCTGGGGAAGCTGCCTGCCTTGAGAACGAAGGTCAGAGTTAGACCAGCGGCTAGGCAGCGGCAGAAGGTCCATGCTGGCTGGACGTTTCTTAAGATGGCCCCCCAGGGCTCACGCTGCCGGATGTTATACTCTCTGTTCAGCTGACACCCTCCAGAAAACAGAATTCACATCCCTCGATTGACTGATCCTCAAAGGGTTTACAAACATGGGAGAAAGGAAAATCTGACAGTAGGGCTGAAACGATTAATCGAACGAATCGTGATTAATCAATTACTGAATTAATCACCACCTGGTGATGTAGCGGCGCCCTCCTGAGAAGATGGGGAAGTGAAATCAGAGGACTATTGAATGGGAAAAGGAATAGTTCAAAGTATTTGAAGTAGATCTGAAATGATTAAACATGATTAATTAATTAGTGAAATAATTGTCAATTAAATTAGTAATTAGTAGTATTTTCTTCAACTTTGTATTTTTGTGTTTTTATGATGTAAAGCAGTTTGAACAGCCTCGTTGCTGAAATGTGCCACACAAATAAAATGGATTGGTTGGTTAATCCATTAATCGCTAACTGGACGCAGAGTCATGTGACACAGAGCTGGAGACCACCCAATTATTAACATGGCTGTTCTTTCCTATCGCCCCCTTCTGGGAAGAGGGAGAAGTGCAATTAGAAGCCTAATCAATAGAAAAGGAATAGTTCAGAGAAATAGTAGTGGGGCTGAAACACTAACTAAATAATTGTCAACTAATTTAGTAACAGATTAATGGCTGACTGGATAACACAGAATGGAGACGCCCCAATCTTTTCTAGCGCCCCCTCCTGGGAAGATAGGGAAGTATTTGAAGTAGGACTGAAATGATTAATCGGATTAATCGATTATTGAAATAATTGTCAACTAATGTAGTAATTGATTACTACATCAACTGGACTACACTGACGCTTAAAAAAGCCTTTTGCTGAGATAACAAGCTTGGAGCGGTAATAAGCCAAAAATGTACCAAAATATACACATTTTCCATCTACGATGAAAAACCTTCATTGCCTGTAGATAGATTCAACCTGAACTGAAGTGTCATTTTTAGCTTCACCTGTTTCAAATTCTGTAATAACAAATATCCTATTAATCACCTTTGCTATCCAATTATTAATAAAAAAATAATCAACAAATTGACAGTATTTTTTTTGTTGCAGATGCATCTTTTGCTACAAATGATCAAGCGTATACTAGAGGAATGTTGTGGCATGTTTGGCAATAAATTAGTTATTTTCTTATTTATAAAAGGTCTTATTATTTGCTTATTTGCGTCTTTTAATGTATTCCGTATTTTGTAAAAAATAAAAATAAAAAAGACAAAAAAATCTGAGAATATGCCTATTCTTTACCCGATTAATTGATCAATTGTCTGAATAATTGATTACTAAAGTAATTGTTAGTCGCAGCTCTGTCCGAGAGAGACGGCAAACTGGGAACTGACATAGATGTTTGAGTATATGGATCCAAACTGGCTTCATCACTCTGCAGTGGAAGCGGGACAAATATGAGGCAGGACATATGTTTCTATCTCTTCAAATCCTCCTGGGCGCCTGTCACGGTGCCCACAAACGCAGCTCCCTGTTGACTCCGAGTGATGGAGCTCCAGGAGTCGCCTTGGCGCTCTGATTCCTTCTCTTTGAGAGAGAGAAATGCTCATAAATTAGGTCTGAACAGTCTAATTAAATAAAGCTGAATCTTAACTACGATGTGAATTCTGTTTGCGGGTAAATTTCTCATCTTATGTCCTCAGATTTTCTCATATTTCAAGGGAATTTGGGCCAGAACGTGTATTAAAGAGTCCAGGAAACACTGCAAAGACCTTCAAACTCAAAGTTTGGTGTTTTTAATGGTTACAAATAAATGATACTTACAGTGCATACCCCGATGCTTTGTGTTCATGTCCCAAAAATCAACTTGAATGACACAGAAATTATTTTGTCATGCAGTTGAAACAAGAACAATAGTTTCTCCATGACAACAATGAGGTACACTTTACAGGAGCACACAACAAGGTTTATATGTGAGAGATGCACTCACTTTTGCCGTTGCAGTTCATCTTGTTCATCTCCGTGTCAGATTTACTGATGGACCGCAGCTTTGACTGCTTGAGTATACCCTAAAAACAAACACACACACACACACACACAGAAACCAACAACGCTAAAGAAATGTCCTCAGAGTGATTTTGGTGAATTATGTTGAATTAAATTGAGCACAAAACTTTAAAAATTAAGTTTGGTTGATTATTTCTTTATTGTAACAATATGTTTTGGCAGTAATTCATATACCATTGGAAAACCTTCTGATCTCTCCTTAATTGGCACAATGTTTGTGAGGAAAATGTATTTGTAGATAGAACTGAGTCTGTGGCTCACAACTATAAAAACCATGGACCCTTCTTCACCAAGCAGCTGGTCCTGGTGACTTGTTTCGAGCTTCTGGTAATCCAGGGACTGACAGTCGTGTCAAAATGGTCACTGAAGGTGTTTCCACACCTGGAGGTCCAGTGGATTTGGTTTGATTTGGGACTAAAATTGTAACATTTATTACATTTTCACTTTTACACTACACTGTCAAATAAACCAAACTGTTTGAAAAACCCATTCCCCTCCTCGCCTGTGGGGGCGCTGCACCACTAACTACTGAAGGAAACAACTCAAAAACCTCTGAAGAATACACTGTACTTTTTCTTTGACCATATCATTGCACAATTTGACATTTTGAAAAGAAATTTTCTAAATGGGAACAAAACTGGTTTTTAGATGAAAAGTTTTGGTTTGGTATTTTTTTGGCTGCATTGACATTGGTTTATTTCGCAGAAACGCAACAAAAACACTTTTTTTCACACGATCCACAGCAGGTTGTTGCCACATGGAAGACGACGACAGGAAGTAGCTGGAGAAAGATGGTGTCCAAGTTTTTAATGTCTTATTGCGTGAATTCATGTGTAATTTCAGTTGCATTTTTTATTTAAATGGAAACAGACCAATTGCAAAATTGTGTTGTTTTTTTGACATTAGCGGAATATGGGCAAAGTTTTGCACACATTTGCAATGGAGCACAACTTTCTTATTCACAAATGTTCGCCATTGCAGGATTTCTGTTTCATCTTTGGTAAAAGATCATGAGCCATTTCTCCTGCTAATGATAGACACATCGGTTTGATTTTGTTGTATTCACCCAGAATGCTTTGCGCTGTAGTCCACTTTCTGCTTTTTGAGCTTCTCTGGTCCACTTGGCGAACACTGATGCATTCGAACAACTCAAAAGTTTCCTTCAACCAACCCAAGACCGAGGTTTTTAGACGGACCAGAGTTCACTTCTTTGGCCCACATTAGAGTTCAGTTATGCATTCACATCTCCCCAAATGAACCAGACTTTCTAGAGAAACGAACCTGAGTTTGATGAAGATGACTGAAGAGTATGAATGCACCTTAAGTAGCACCACAGCTGTAGCATGGATGCTGCTACTTGTGCAAGTCTTTGTCTGCTGTGGAGTGACCTCTAGTACCATCTCAGAAATAAAGACCAAGGTTCAATTAAAGGATTTAGCCATTTTCAATCCACATACCCAACTCTTTCAGGTTTTTTAACTTTATAAAATACATTGCCAATAAGTAGGGGTGCACCAACTGCAGTTTTCTGACCGATTGCTGATTGTTTTAAGAAGTCTGAAGTGCCAATTCCAATTTTGACTAATACCAATTTTTTTTTGTCTGAAATGTCGCTAAATATAGCAAGAATGTCACTGAGTTGGCAACAGTGAGGTGATTGTTGTTAACTGGAAGCGTGCAGTCATGACCCGGTGGGCCGGTCCATCAGTCAAACGTCTCTCACTGCAGAGCAGAAGAGGACAGTGGCTGATTTTTAGACCTTTGCTGAGAAAAATAAGACTGGTGGATAAGATCAGCTTCACATGCAAGTATCAATCTAATCGCCCAAAAATAAGGAAATCGTCTGGCTGATAAATTGGTGCACCCCCACTAAGGAATATCAAATTGCTCTTACTTTTTCTCCTAAATGTAGATATGTTGGCTGCAATCCAATTAAGATATTATGATTGTTTTGATACCTACCATGTCCATGAGCCGGTGTTTTCCACCTTCACCGGGGACATTGTGCGTCTTCCCCTTCCTGTGATAAAACACAGCACTCTGTCACACAGGATGCAAATCTGATGCTCTGATAGTGTGCAGCGTTTGTGCCTGAGTCCTTCTTTTTTTTTTTTTTGTACAAAGCTGAGTCATTGTACGACTGCATTCAAGAGAACAGCACTGATTCACATTTGCACATATGCCTGCCAGTGGTGGGAGTAGCTAAGCACATTAAGCCAAGAGCTGAATGCATTTCCAAAGAAGAAATGATTGTTCATTTACAAATAATGTTTCTGTCTCTGAAAAATCTGACAATTCATTACAACTCAGTCACAGCAGGGAGAGAAAAATGTATTTTTAACAACAACAAAAAAGTCTGGGAGAAAAAGCCAGTTCTTGTAGGGTTGATAAATTGTAAGTAGTTTAACTTACATCAGCTAAAGAAGAGATTTGAAAACCATCTCCACAGATCTATTTCATTATCAGTCTGAGGAGCAGCTTTGTTGGTTATTCCACAGTTTTTTAAAGCTTTTCTCTTTTTATATTTCTATGTATCCGTTAGGCATGTCAGAGCATGAACATGAGTTTGATTTGATCTTTCACCTCCTACTTTCCAGATCACTTTCGACGGCTTTGCCAAACAACATAGTTGCAGCTAATTTTCACGCAACCAGGCAACGTCCCGACATTTAAAAACCATGACCAGTCTGTTGCCAAATCCTTTTTTAAAGTGTACAGTATTCAAAAGGTCATTGTGTGAGTTAAATGTCAACATTATTATTATTTGGTTTAATTTAGATATTCATAAAGCTTTAAATCAAATCATAACTTTCAGTGATGCAGATGTATCAATATGCTTTGAATATGATCCTCTTCTTTATTTCAAAATGGTTAAATGTTGCAAAAGCCTCAGTCATGATAGGTAAGACAGAAGTGAAAATGTTTTGATAGTTTTTAGCTGAGAAGTCGTCGCTCTATTTGAATAGAAAATGGTTTCATCACAGCTATAGTTCAGCTGCTCCTTCTGTAGCTGAACTATAGCTTAGGCTGCGTTCACACTGCTGATCTTGATGCTCACTCCCAATTTTATCTTAAATACATTTTTTTTTTGCTTTACAGCTACAACTAATAATTATTTTAGCTATCGATTGAGCAATTATTCTGACGATTAATTAGTTAGTCAGATAAACCAATTAATCTAATGAAAAATCAGCAGATTTTTATTAAATGATTTATAAACAAAATTAAAAATACTTTAATAGATGCAAATAAACAAATAATTCTTTTCATTTTATTGCCTAAAATGAAATAACATGGCATTCCTTTAGTGAATGCTTGATCATTTGTAACAAAGGTGCGTTTAGAGTTAAATAAATGCTTTTAGCATCAACTTGTGGAAAAATCACAACTCTTTCTGTTTAATATCAATACAGAGTAGAGATGATCTGTTGGTTATTTTTTAGATTAATAAATGGAATCAGCAGATTGTTGTTTTTTTTTAAAGAACCTGAACCAAGTGAAAATAAAACTTTACCAAGAACCATAAGGATTTCTTGGTAGAGCGTGTTTGCAGACAAAGGAGGTTTAATTTTTTCTCTCAAGAGCAAAAAGTTGTTATTTTTACCGTTTTGGTTTAGTATTTGATTGTGTTTTTTTAATCGTTTCATAATGTGAAGTATTTTGAATTAATGACTTAGTACGACTATGTCTTTTCAGGATTTGGAGTATTCTGCCCACCTCTGGTGCATTTTTAACTAAAAGTGGATTTACAAGCAGTGGTTAAAATGCACGGATCATGCAGTGTTGCTCTCACCTCTGGCAGCCCACGCAGAGAACCACAATGAGGATGGTAACAACAAAGGCTGAGGCAGCAGCGATAGCGCCCAGCAGCAGGACCTTGCCGTAGGGAGGAGCCGTGAAGTTCAGCCCGTCCTGCATGGAGGCCATGTGGGAGCGCTGGCGCTCACTTGCTCTCACACACACACACACTTACACCCTTACACTCATGCACGCAGCGAAGTGCCACGGTGTCACTGGGATCTGCAGACACAGAGAAATGCTTAATTACAACGTTATCTGACATTTCTAAATCATTACAAATAAGGATGCAAGTTATTGATGAATGAATTCATCTAGGATTGACTGATCTTATCTATGGACTAACATTTAATTAATAGGCATCCATTTTCTTAAAGACCTGGATTTTCTCTTATCAAGATGGCTTTTCATGCTGAATAAAAAAAAAAAAAATTAATATCAATATTAAGGATGCAAGTTATCAATGAGTTAATCTAAAGTTGATCTTATTGCTCAACTAACAATTAATTGATAACCGTCCATTTCTTAAAAACCTGAGTTTTCTCTCGTATCAAGAACACGAAGGGCAAAATGTTTCATAATATGCTGAATCAAAAACAATTTATTTAATTTTGACACCCTCAGCTGTATAAAATACTCGGTGATTTTACAGAAAATTATGTTTTTCTCAAACAGAAGACATATTTATAAAATACAACGCAAAAAAGATTAAAAGAATAAAATATGTTAAACATTTCCCCATGAACAGAGATATTAATACAAAAGTACCTTCTGTATTTGCTCTTGAAGGGATTTTAAAACTTCGCTTCGGTGAATTAACTCACCACAGACCTTAAGATCAACCGGGCTCAATGGCGTCATGTTAAAATGTCTCTGTTATGGCCGCTTTTCAAACGATCGAGACGAAGCGTGCGTGGGATTAAAATGCACTTTATGCGGTTCTATTTTAAAATATAAACACACAACAAACTTCTTATTTTACCACCGTAATATCGCTCATTCAGCCGAGCAGTGTTAGCTTCTGTTATGCTACGGCCCGCCGCCATCTCTGTTTTTTCGTTAAAGGCTCCGCTTAAAATGAGCAGCGGCGCCCTCTGCTGGATGGCGGCCAAACTGCAACACTAAACATTTAACGGATTTATTGGTTAGCTAATAAAAATCAATAGTTCGTAGCCCATAAACAGCGCAGCCAGAATTAAAAATGTCCTCTCTGTGTTGAAGGCATAAGGAGAGCAGTGGTTTGAAAAGAAGGACAGTCTGATTTCCCATCCAGTGCAGGAGCAGTGAAGTGAATAGACATCCAGCCTGAGGCCCCTGCTTCTGCTTTAGCATGTTTAGAGATTACTATGTCACAGTTACAGACATCAGCAGCACAACATCCCACTAACACAAATTTTCATGTGTTTATTTTCAGCAAACCAACAGTAAAATGACGCCTTTGAATCTGAATCTGGCCGAGGGAAAGATCGCAGACTCGATCACACAACTGTTGATCCATATGGGTAAATAATTACCCCCTCTACATTTGAACCGCTGTAAAAACAACAAACATGCATCGGAGCTGCAGTGAGTCAGAGCCGAACATGCCAGCAGGCAGAGGAACCTGAAACACTGACGGAGACGAGTGTGAAAGCAGAATGAGCATACAGAAACATTTCGCCTTTCTTCCCTCCCCCGACTCTCTGTTCCTCGCCGCTTGCCACGTAATTTCTTCTGGCAGCGTAATATGTTATAAACAAACAACAAAAAACACAGAACTGCACCAAAAGACCAAGCAAACAAGTCTGATCTCTGTCAAATCACGCCATCTGTCTACCATGACACTGTGTTTTCATGTGTGTTTCTCACTTGTCTGTCAGAGCCAAGACGGCTGCGTCCTGCATAAGGACTGCTTCAGATCAAGCTGCATATCTTCTCTTTCTCTCAAATGTTTATTTTGTTCTTAACTGACTACAGTTTGCATCTTATCCCTTAAGGAAGCATATTTCTTAAAGTATCAATTTAGAGTGGCCTCCATGTTTATTCTGGTATTTTGGCTTTTGTCAAAATGAAAAAACTAAAGTAGAGGTAATGGCTCAGTCAGAGTAACATTAAACATGTTGTGTTGTTTCAGAGTAATGCCAGAGAAAAGTTTTTATTTCTGTCCCAACATCACAAATGTAAACATGTGAAGTTTGCTAAACTTCAGTGGGACTTTAACTGGAACCACATGTTTTAGTCAGATGATGTTAAAATTGAGCAAGAAATAAAGGCAGGAAGGTTTGGAGAAAATCTATAAATTAATACACAAAAAACTCCACATGCCCAGTATGGATATGTTAATATTTGAAACAACAAAAAATAAAAGATCATTTAGTTATTGAACGGGATAATGATCCAAACATATGGATGGATGGATGGTTGATTGGTTGGATGGATGGATGGATGGTTCGTTTGGTTGGATGGATGGATGATTGATTGGTTGGTTGGATGGATGGATGGATGGATGGATGGATAGATGGATGAACGGCTGGATGGTTTGTTTGGTTGGATGCATGGTTCGTTTGGTTGGATGGATGGATAAACGGATGGATGGTTCGTTTGGTTGTACGGATGGATGAACGGCTGGATGGTTTGTTTGGTTGGATGCATGGTTCGTTTGGTTGGATGAATGGATGGATGGATGTTTGGTTGGATGGATGGATGGTTCGTTTCGTTGGATGGATGGATGTTTGTTTGGTTGGATGGATGGATGTTTGTTTGGTTGGATGGATGGATGGATGGATGGATGGATGGATGTTTGGTTGGATGGATGGATGGTTCGTTTGGTTGGATGGATGGATGTTTGTTTGGTTGGATGGATGGATGGATGGATGGATGTTCGTTTGGTTGGATGGATGGATGGATGTTTGTTTGGTTGGATGGATGGATGGTTCGTTTGCTTGGATGGATGGATGTTTGTTTGGTTGGATGGATGGATGGTTCGTTTGGTTGGATGGATGGATGTTTGTTTGGTTGGATGGATGGATGGATGGATGGATGGATGGATGTTTGGTTGGATGGATGGATGGTTCGTTTGGTTGGATGGATGGATGGATGTTTGTTTGGTTGGATGGATAGATGGTTCGTTTGGTTGGATGGATGGATGGATGGTTCGTTTGCTTGGATGGATGGATGGATGGATGTTTGTTTGGTTGGATGGATGGATGGATGTTCATTTGGTTGGATGGATGGATGATGGATGGATGGTTTGTTTGGTTGGATGGATGGATGGATGGATGGATGGATGGATGGATGGATGGATGGATGGATGGATGGATGGATGGATGAATTACCTTTTATTAAATCCTGTAGTTCTGAATATTTTCCCATATTTTTTATCGTTTTCTCCAGAACAGAAAAATATTTAAATCAAAATCACTGATTTTTTTTCTAGTCAAAACCTTCAGCGATAGAAAAACATCCTCTGGTTTGTTTGACTCCGTCTGACAACCAGCGACTCCTCTTCATCTCCTCCCACGCCGTTACTGTCACAAATAACCAAGTAATCTCAATTATTTGGATCATGTCTGAACAATTATCAAGGCTGTCTTCATTCACAGGCATGAAGCAGCATCTAACGCCAGCAATAACAGGTTATCATAACAGATACACACAGATACCACAAAACGTGATATAAGAAGATAATGATGCAATCCTCAGGAAATGTTTTATAGTTTCATAGGCAAAGGGCTGTAAGCTGTTGTTTCCTAATGATAATTTTTGTCTCTGTTTTGGCTTCATTGGCTTCTATACATATAATACACTTATTTTGGATTTTATCACCAACCAATAATACTATTTCCTGATTGCTGATGAGACTCATTCTGGATAGAAACACTAAATATAAATAAAGGTATATAAATGTATCAAATCACTGACGTATTGTTTGCAATATCTCAGTTACAAAACACAGTTTGGTTGCAATGTTCTCGTATTCCAAGAGCCTGAAAAAATTAATCTTGAATGTTTCAGAAAAAATCTGGCATTTCTGAGTTTGAAAAGGTGGAAATTTGCTATTTAATTTTGAGATTAACCACAGAAATTTCTAGAAAGAAACAAAAGTTTTTTTTTGTTTTTTTTTTTTTTACTTTTTGAAACTAATTTTTTTCTAGAATATTTCAGAGATTAATCTTAAAATTTGTCAAATTTTTTTTCCAGAAAATTTTTCAGAAATTTTCTCCTTTTTTTATGTTTTCTAGAACATTTCTGAGATCAATCTGAACATTTCTGGATGTTTTAAAAGCAAATTTTCAACTTCTGGAGCTCAGAAATGACTTTTTTTTTTTTATATAAAAAACATACATTTTTTTGCAGAAATGTCCAAATATTTATGTTTTTTTGTAGAATATGTTTTAGATTAATCACAAAATTTCTGTTTGTTTTTTTTAAAGCAATTTTTCAACTTTTGGAGTTCAGAAAAATCCTTGTGTTTTTTCTAGAACATTTGAAATTAAACTTTTCTGGGTTTTTCCTCCAGCAATTCTTTGACTTTTTGAAGCTCTGATCTTTCCTTGTTCTTTCTAGAAAATTTGTGCAACTTATTCCAAATTTTCTGAGTTTCATTTCTAGCAAATTTTCCACCCAAAGCTCTAATATGTCGTCATGAATAAGTGACATTCCAGGACAACTATAAATCAAAATTCTTACCTTGAAAAAAAAGCATTTTCATGTTAAATGATATAATCAGCCTCACTTACTTGTTGTTTTTTTGCTATATTTAATCTTTATAAGTATTACATCACAGCATATGGAAGCAAAACTAGCTTTCTGTTAGCATAATAAACACATTAAAGAGACGCTGAAAGTTTGCTCTGCTTCCTACTGCTGCGGGTTTGCAGACTTTTTGGGTGATTTGCATTTCCCTCAGTAGACATCCAGACATGAATCCAACTGTTCCCAGCATGAAATCTAATTTGCAGCAGATTTCCCACACAGGCCTGTTCGGTTATTCTGTGCACGCTGATCTGAGCTTCCTCGCTTTGTTCAGGGAATCCTAACAAGTGGGAACACAACAGCTTTGTTTTCTGCTTCAAATCACTTTGATTATCATCATTACTATTATTATTATTAAGCTCCATAAATAAGGGACGTTTCAGCAGCAGATGCCCAAGTATTATAATTACTTCTTTAAAGCATGATTTGTAAAAGTGAATATGTTTTCCCAGCATGACTATCAAACTTGTTTTGATAGCTGTAGCTGTCTGCGGACTGCTTTAAGTGTCACGGCGGAGAATCCATCATGCACGGATCATGAAAAGTCTGAAATATCCGGCTGGATTTAAAGAACAATATGCATCTTTTCTCGACCGTGTCAGGATAATTGTATCTTTGCTCATTTGACAACAGAGCTGAGTGGTGGAGACAGAGAGGGTAATGAGAGAGAAGGAAGGAGGAAGGTGGAGGTGTGGAGGAAAAGAAAGAAGACGGGAGGAAGGAAGACATGCGTGGGCGTCGTGTGGCAGGTGTTTGAAGATGATGAGAACAAGATGTCACATTTCCCAAAGAGGACTCCGTTCCTTTACTCCATTCCTTTTCTTTAATTCACTTTACTGCTTTGATTCTTTTCCTTTCATAATTTCCCTTATTTACTTCCCATTCCCATATTTTCCCTTTACTTTCTTTTCCATCATTTACCTTTTCTTTCCAGATCGTTTCCCCTCCCACTGTTGAATATTTTCTTTCCTCTCCCATTTTTTCCCCAGATGAACCTGAATTAAATAAGTTCAGTCTAATTTTCAATGGCTGCCTAAAACTGCGTCATTTAATCTGAATATAAATCCAGCTGTTCTGTGACGGCGTCAGGGGTCTGTTAGAAAATATCAGAGAACAAAAGACTGAAAACCACAGCAGAGAGGTCAAAGGTGAAGTTTAAAAAACTGTATCTGAATGACTAAAGTTAAATCTGTCGTCTGAAAATGAAAGGTTATGCTTGCAATTGCAAACCCTAGAAGTGATCTGTAATGTTTCCTCGAACAGATTAGGATAGATCTACGGGCGTTACAGAACGAGTCCAAAATCATTTTTACGTAATGAGATTTTAGTTTGCTCTGTTTATTTTGAGCTGTTTTAGGGCGTCTTGTCACTTTAAATCCAAATAAAATGCTGCTGGCCACGCCCCCAACTCCACGTTTACACTTGCACATGAGAATGGCTGCAAACAAATGTGCATTTGTACAATCATACATCTCTGAGCAGCATTAGTGGAGCCTCCTGCACAACCAACAAGGATCCATGAAGTGGTTTCTGAACAGCAAGATAAGAACAAGACACTTGTCTTTTCCAGCAGCCATTTTACAGCATTAAAACCAGCTGACCAAACGTGCTGGAATTCAGCTTGGTTACTAGGTAATGGGCTGGGCTTGACTGGGGTTGCTAGGTAACAGCACAGTGCCCCTCGAATGTGACTCAACAACTGGGAAATTTTTTAAACGGCTCACTTTTCAGACACCAAGAAAACACTTACTTAATGCCAGGGTGTTTTTTTTTTTTAGAGGCTGAAAAAGACTAAATCTAGGTTGGACCTCATTAATTATTTGCGTTGTTAAAAAACAAAACAATAAAAAAATAGCCTTTGTTTAGGTTTTTTCTCACACACTGTTTAAAAGTGTTGAAATAAAGTTTGCATAAATAATGCTGAATATAACTGAACTAAATGCATTTCGATTAAAAGTCTTAACATATTTACAATTAATTTGTACATTTTTATGAATCGATGGTTAAAATGTTGTGGATCTTAATCTAACTGAGAATCTGTGTGTTCCTCCAATCTGATTTTACCAAAAATAAATGCAGAAAGAATTGACTCAGTTTAAGACAAGTAAATGAAGTTTTTCAGATTTTATTTTATATAGAAAACATATAAAGCCATGTATAATTCTCTTCCTCTTCGTCAGTACTTCATGTCTTTTTGTTTGCGGCTGTAACATGACTAAATGTGAAAAACTGAAATTATGATTCAAGGAAAGCTTTACGATCAAGTAGTTAAACATGTTTCCCTTCTTAAATCACACAAAGTTGAATTTCTGTATTTTTTTTTTAATTGAAAACTAAGCACCAGCATGAAGCATTCTGGGAATTTATCTTTTGTTTATGGAAATTAATAAATGAATCTTAAATATAGCTGTTTGTTCCAGCTGACCTGTTGACTTGGATCCGTTTCATCCTCTAAACGCCTTAGGAGGAAGACTGAAGAGTCGCGGACAGCACCTTTGCTTGACTGCACACATTTCGTATCACATTTAAAGGTCACCATAATCTCCTTTAGCTGAATGTTTACGGTTTTGTTCAGAATGCCGGGCGAGGCCTTGAAGGCAGACAAGCGTTTAAGGTGTAATCCTCGTGGAAAAGGCACTTTGAGGAACACGTTCAGCCCTGGTAGCAGTCAGCGGGAGTTTAATTTTCTAGGAACATGTTCTGCGTTTACATGCGTTTTCATTATTAATAAAACCAGAACCGGTTTGGAAACAGGCGGCCCAGGTTTTTATAAACCACCTGGGAGTTGATGTGGAGCGAAATCCTCACCCTCAGAGTGACACAAATAACAGCGACATGGTTAAGTGTGTGTGTGTGTGTGTGTTAGGGGGAGGAAGGGAGAGCAAGCGAGAGAGAGAGAGAGGGGAGGATGCTATTGTGTGAGAATGTGAATTAGGTCAAATGTTTGCTTGCAAAGATTAACCATGCCCCTGTGAGGAAGAAGGCTGAAGCCTGCATGTGCAACTCGGGTCTGGTGTTTACAGCGCTGCCTCTCAAGCAAACACCGCCGACACAAATATAACAGCTCAAATATTAAAGCTCCTGCTCGGACTTTTCCACAAAATCAATTAAACTCACCTCAGACTTCAGTTTGTCACCTATAAAACAATGTGTGAGTAGCTGAGTTTCCATTACAAATGTGTGCAAAATCTTTGTCTATGTTCTGCTAATGTTGGAAAAATACAATTTCATAATTTCAATGTTTTCATCAAAGTGGAAATAAATTAAAATCACACGTGAATAAGCTTGCTCATGCAATTAGTCAATAAAAATCACACCAGTGATGGATGTAAACAGTTTCATGAGATGTAATCATAATTCAACGAGACGTCAGCGTCTTTTTCAGGCGTTGGAGCGACAAGCCCCGCCTACTTGGGAGCGGCTACGTAAGTAGCGTTTTGAAGATTTAACAGAAGAGCTATGGATTTAAAATGTTTAAATGACACAACGACTTTGTGAACTGTGTGATGCTGGGAGAGCTCTGGAACCAGCTGTCCAAAAAACAAAAACAAACCATCATCCTCCTTCTACTTCCTTTCCTCTTCTTCATCGTTTCCGCCACTATTAACATCCGACTGCTCATCATGTGACGGGTGTGGTGCGAAAAAAGTGTTTCCATTTAAGTTTTACTAATTAAACCAATTTTGATGTTGCCGAAAATAAAAAATTTTTTTTCCGCCGTGTTCTCAGTAAGCAAATTTATTTTAGAAATGTCAAATTCTGCAATTAATAGAAACACAGCTATAGTTAAGTTTTCTGGTTCTTTTTGTTGTAAATCAGTAACTGCGTTTTCATTACAAATGTGTGCAAAAACTTTGTTGATATTCCGCTAATGTTGAAAAATGGCTTTAAAAGGCATTTTTATTAAATAAAAACCCAATTAAAATCATATGTGAATACAATTTTTCAGGCGAAAAGTCATTAAAAAGCAAGACATGCCATGATGCTGCTACCACTTCCTGTCGTCTTCTTCTACGTTTCCGCCAGTAGTAACATCCTGCTGTTCATCACATAACTTTTGCCACTTTTTTGTGATGCAAAAAGTGCTTTCATTGAAGTTTTGCAAAATACAATAGACTTATAGCTAACTTTGGCGTATTGACAGAAATGTTATTACCATGAGTCTATTGTAGACTCATAGTCATGTTAGCTGTGACGCTAGTTCTCATAGTCAACTCTGTATGGCTCCTTGCAATGCACAAAGGGATTCCCCCAAAGTCCAAAGCAGGATGAATCCGTGTTATTTACTGCAAATTCTGACTCCAGCATCTGAATGATGCATCTAGAATCGAGACTCAACCAACAAAAAAAGATTTTTCCAATCTGCTGATACCCAATGTTGATGAGCCTGGATCTGGGTGTGGTCTTCTGCTGCTGTAGCCTGTCAGCTTCAAGGTCCGACATGTCGGAAGGAGAAGATATTTAAGCTAAATTATTGACATCAGCAAAGAATTTTGTCTCTGATTGCATAATCAAAGTCTAGTTTGTTTATCTAGACACTCTGGTTTGATGGAGGAGGTCTGAATACATAATCAAACATTGATGCGGACCAAAAGTGAAAACTGGTCCATCTTAAAACCTCAGTTCAGTTGAAGTGAACTCTGTTGTGGTTCAAATGCATATGTGAACGCCAAGTGAACTAGAAACCACACCAAAAGCAGGAAGCGAATGCTAATTGGTTAATTGAGACTTGGTTGGGGGTTTTTTTCTAAATACGAAAGAGAAATCCTACAACCACTAAAATCTGACTCTACTCCATTTCTATTTATATTTTGTGAAGAAGTAAGTTGAGTTTCTTCATGAAAAGCGTCTGATGTCTTCTACAGAGGTTTTTATGTAATTTCTTTCAGTAGTTCATGATGCAGCTCCACCACAGGGGAAGTGAGAGACAGGTTTTACAATTAATTTGGTTTGTTTGACACAGTGAAGCGCAAAAGTGAACAACAGTAGATCAAACTGTAACAAATGTTACAAATTTAGTTTTCAATCGAACTGAGTGTACCAGACTATGAGTTATGAAAACACCCATAGTTCTCGGTTTGGCTGTATGAACTCTGTTGCTGTTCGAATGGATATGTGGATCCAAGAAGACCGAAGAAAGATCCAAAAGCAGGAAGTTTACTACAGCGCAGGGCATTCTGGGTAAAACAAACATGCAAAAATCTACTTTTAGCAGGAGAAATGGCTTGCGTTCTTTTTTTCTTTTACCAAAGAGAAACAAGAAATCCTACAGCTGCTAAAATCTGATGCTACTCCATTTTTGTTTACGCTGTTTAGAGTTTTGTGCTTTTCGTTCAGGATTTTGCTGCAGCGCCACCACAGGCGAGGAGGGGAACAGATTTTTCAGCGTGAAAGCAAAACAAAGCATCTGAACATTTAATAAATGTTTCCATCCTTATCACCAATCAGCAGACAATCAGGTGTGAAAACAGTCAGTCAGCTGGAAATTTTAACTATATTTTCAGTCAGAACTTGTGTCCTACCAACGCCCCTGCTCAGTGTGTGTTTTCCTTTTTTCTTCATTTGCTAAAATAAAGATATTCATGCATGAAGGGCTTCTCTGTGTGTGCGTGTCCAGGGAGGCTAGCTCATGATGGTAACAGCTCAGCAGGCATCAATCACACTCAGCCTGCTGGCTGGCCGGCTCGCCGCGCCTCTGGGCTCAAGCTGCAGCAATGCTGCTGACAACAGGTTACAAACCAGCACTCCACTGATGCCGACTGACACCGACCTCCATGCAAGGGGATTTTGTATTTTCTTGTCTCTGGGTGCAGGTGGAAGCTTAAAAAAAAGAAAATCCATTATGATGCAGTGCTTATTTTCAGGGTTTTGCTTCACTGAGCCTGGAGCCCGGTTTCCTTTTCTGCCTCCTTTAATCATCAAAGCGTTTCCGATTAATTTCCAGATCAAAGTGAGGATGCTGTGTCCCCGAGGTCAGCTGGTAACTAACGCGACAAAGCCAGATTCCCCTCCACACCCCCTATTAATCAGCCACGATGGGGGTGAAGGAGGAACGCTAAAGGAGGGTCCAACATTAATGATCTTTATTTGCTCCACATTCAAACACACACAGAGAAAAAAGATCACCTGATCACCTCCGTCTCATTAAAACACAATGAAGTTCTCAGATGAATGCGCGTTAAAGCCCAAAATAAAGAGGCGATGCGGTGATGCTGAGGCGGCTGCGCACGTGTGTTTGTGTTGGATGGAGGAAACACAAAGAGACGCAGCTTATATTTCCTAGAAGAATAAAAGATGCTTATCGAGCTGAATCTATATGTACATGAATGACCCCCCACCCCCATCCTCTCCTCTCCTCCTCCTCCTCCCTCCAGCCTGTCACACTCTGCTTTGCGCTATAGCAGCCCCCCGTACTCACTCAGCTCAGAGGTTTGGAGAGGCGCAGCATCGGCTCCGGTCGCTTCCTTCAGGTTCTGCTTCCCCTCGGACTGACTCAAGCTCCCTGCGAGCATAATCACCGCCAGACCTTCTTCACGGGCTTCACAGAGCGGGGATGCAGCGCACTTCATGTGGCATCCTGTCCGCGCACCCCCAGCCAAGAGGGGAGGCTGGGAAGAGCTCAACCTGCGCGTCCGCGTCCCCCCCTTTATCCTTATCCTTATCTGATGCTGCTGCTGCTGCTGCGATGATGATGATGCGACTCCAAAATTATCTCCGACTGCCACGTTTCAGCTCCTCGGTCCCTTAAGCCCCCTCCATCTCGGCTCGCATCCCCTCAGCTCGGCTACCGCGCTTCCATGTGACACAGGCAGAGCTGGAGACCCCCGAATTATTAACCTGGTTTTTCGTTTCCAGCGCCCCCTCCCGGGAAGATGGGGAAGTGCAATTAGAAGACCAATGAATGGGTTGGAAAGGCTATGGTTCAGATTATTTGAAGTGGGGTTGAAACTATTATTATTTATCAGTCGATTAATCGTTAACTGGAGTTTACAAACTCAAAAGCATGCTGAAAAAAACAACTTTCTCAGAACATCAATTACGCCAAAACTCTACAAAAAATGTCACTTTTGCATTCTAAGGGGACTTATTATAAACAATTTGCATTTTTCACGTTTTTGTTTTTCCAATAGGGTCTCATCTTTAAAGAAACAACTCAAGTTTTTTTAAAAGCACACATCCAGTTTTTGGCAATAAGTTCATGTTTTATGGCCTGACAATGAGCTGTTTCCAAATCCTTCAGATTGCTGAATGACATTCCAGGGGCATTGCTCCGTTACTTAGCAACCCCAGCAGAATTCCCGCACGTTTGGTCAGCTGGTTTTAATTATATGAACTGTACACTGTAAAAAAATAAATAAATCTCTAATTTACTGTAATATGGCGGCTGCTGTGGTTGCCAAAATTTTACAGCATTTATACAGTAAAATTTACTGTAAATTAGAGACACTTTTTTACAGTGTACAATGGCTGCTGGAAAAGACAAGTGTTTTGTTGTTGACTTTCCATCTGAAAACCATCTGCTGGATTAGTGTTGATTCTACAGGAGGCTCTACTAATGCTTTTCAAAGATGTACGGTTGTATTACTGCTCATCTATTTGCAGCCATTTTGACGTTTAAACATCAAGTTGGGGGCGTGGCCAGTACCAGCTTATTTGCATAAAAGTGACAAAGCCCTAAATTGTGAAAGGAGCTAAAAATATGCTGAGCAGGTGAAATTTCTTTTTGTAATTATAATTTCATGTAACGAACATATTTTGTATAAAATGGACTTATCCTAATTTGCTTAAAATAAGGGAATGATAATACGATAGGTTCCCTTTAATGTTGTTGCTCTGGAGTTATTTAGACTGAAATACAGTTAAATACCAATCAAAACACCTGAAATATTGTTATATATTATTGAAATATTTGGTTGGAAAGTCCAAAATGAATTAAAAGTGTAATGAATATTTAATTGTAACAGTGAAGTTTGACTACTTTGACTCCTGCACACTGAAACTCAAATCCTGTGTAACCAGAAAACCCCCCACAGTTTGTTTGTGACTTGTGGTGTGTGTTTCTTTTGCTCTAGTTTGGTTTTTTAACACCTTTGAAGCCTTCAGCTCCACCGCTGTCCCCACCTGCTGGAGTCTTCAGAGCACTGAGGATGAGGAGCCACCTATCAGAAGGCAGCGGATGGTGTTGCTGTATGAGGGCTGATCCATGCCGCGCTCAGAAACAAACAGAGAGGTCTTTCGAAGGACTGGAATCCAGTGTCCTGCCAAGAAAACACTTATGTATGTGTACTGCATGCGTATACATCTCCACATCCATTTAAAGGTGAACTACTGTGCTTCCCTGAACAGCTTAGGACAGATTTATTGGCTACACAAAACACTTTCGTCACATTTTTTCACAAAATCATAGAGATTTTAGTCTGGCCAGGTTTATTTTGAGCTCCTTTCAGAATAAGATAGTTTGTTCTGTCAAATTAAATCTAAATAAGTTGTTGCTGCCACGCCCGCCAACTCAACATTTACACTCTTGCATGAAAATGGCTGTAAATAAATGCACAATTATACAACCGTACTTCTTTGACAAGCATTAGTAGAGCCTTCTCCACACCCAACAAGAATGCAGCATGTGGTTTCTTAATGGTAAAAAAAAACAACCCAAAAAACACTTGTCTTTTCCAGTAGCCATTGTACAGCGCATACAGCTGTAAAACCAGCTGACTGAATGTGCTGGATCTCCTCTTGGGTTGCTAGGTAACGGCGCAGTGCCCATCAAACGTAGCTCAACAATTGGGAGGTTTTTCGAACTGGAAGGGATCAGCGCCACTAAACTGCCATCTTAGTAGGAAAATGTACCGAAGAGCAAAGGTGAACGATGGTTTGAAACCAGCAAAATGAAAGTATATGAAACAAACAGCACTTATATGTATGTACTCATATTTTTCTATAAGGTAGAGAGGAACGAGGTGAGAGCTAGTCTTGAGCTTGTTTATTTTTGTCATACCAACTCCATTGGCAATTGCCAACTTACCAAGATGGCCGTCAGCTACAAAGTTCCTGGAAGCGTGACGTCACAAGAGAACTACATATAGAGTAGAATGGAAAAGAATCTTTATTGTCAAAATAATCAGTAATTACTGATCTTCATATTGGCGTTGATGACGTCGTGGTTTGGCCATTTGTAGCAGATTGACAGTCCTTTGAACATGATAGCGGTCAGGTTGAGGAATTTGATTCTGACCCAGTTGGCTTCTCCTAGGCGGTAACGGACAGTCTGAGGTGTGACGCGTCGCTGTGCTGACCGATGGTCTCATCGGTCGTGTGAGTCGCTGGTCTTAGCCGACCTCACAGTCGGATGTGGCCACCTTGTGCTGGAGTGGTCACACGTAGCCGACCAGGTCGATTTGCCGTTGTGCCAGTCTGTTGGAAACCATCTCTTAAACGGCCGATAGTCCGATAATGGACGTTAGCAGCTACTGCTCTGGTGGGCATCCCTGCATCCAACGTACCAATGGCACGCTCCCGCATAACTTGCGACCTCTGAGGCAGTATGACTTGTGACAAAATTTGACATTTTGGGGCGGCCTTTTATTGTCCCCAGTCCTAGGATTGTCCAGCTGTTGCTCATTTTGTCTCTGGACATGCTCCACCAGGCACTGAGTGAAAAACAACTCACGGAGTAATTCTCACTGAAATTTATATGTTGGAGCTATTTATTCTTTATTTCTTTATCCATTTGAATTTTGTTAGTTTATTCTTAAGTTTCTATTTTTTATATTATTTACACAGTTTATTTGCAGGTTAAGAATATTTGATTCTTTTTATCTTTTGTTGTATTATTTTTCAGTTATTCTTTCTGAGTCAGACAGGAAGTCATGTGGGTCAGTCCATTTCTTTCATTGTAGGGGTCTAGTAGAGGACCAGCAGGCATTTGGGTTTGGGTCCTAAGATTTTTACCAGAGCAAGAGAAGTAGACAGGAGAACAAAGGAAAGTTTGAACATTGTAATTGTTTGATGAAAAGGAAAATAAGGCAACCAAGACAGTCAACAAGTTTGGATATTAAACTTCTTTTGCCTGCGTGAAGAATCTTGACCCCAGTGCCTCATAGTGGCTGAAGGAGCTTTTATTGGATGTATAGTTTGGCAAATAATCACCACTACATTATACACAAATCAAGAGAAATATTACTTTTCTACAATAAAATGCTCATTTACGGTTGTTAACTCCACATGGCAACAATATTTGACATGGGGTGTTTATATTTTTGTTCTGTAAGTCCACTACAGAATATGTTGAGGTTCCTCCCCCACCGGGGCATGAATCACCCGTCATACCTCCCCTCCCCCTGCTCCATGCAGGGACGGCCTCCCGTGTTTTCCTCCAGAGGCTGAACCGCACTGTGTGCGTCTGGTCATGGACTTACCATTCAGAAAGCGCGGCACTTGTGCCTGAGGAGAGAACTGGAAATCCGCTGCTGTTCTCGCTCCATCGCCAGGCTGATCGGAGCGGAGGAAGATGGGCTGCTGCTCCGGAAGAGGCATACTGGTCCTGCTGTGCTGCGTGCAGCTGGTAAGAGGTTTTCATTTTTCATTCTGCATCCTAAACACGTCACACCAACTGTTGCTTGTTTACTTTCTGTTCGTAAAGCTGTATATAAATAAATAATTAACAAAATCTACATCAGAATGTCATTATTGTACAATTAAATGTGCAGCTTTTTGCACTGCAGAACACTAACTCTTATCAAGTGTTTTTTAGTCTGATGAAGCGCTATTATTCTAATGGAAATAATTTTAAATAAAACAAAAGTAACTTCTCAGCAAAACATAGCAGCTCGTTTTAAGTCAGTTCTTTCTTAATACTGACTGAAAAAAAGAAAAAAATTATTCACATTTTTTAAGACATTTTTCCCATAATCTGCCAGTGGAACTGATACTTTTTAAAATCAATATTAAGGAATTATTAACTTGAAATATACTATGCCTTCCTGAAAATGTACTTCTAAGTTAGTTTTGTCTTATTTCAAATGTATTAACATCCTTAGAAACTAGAAAAATGCTTGGTAAGATTTTGTGGTTTTGCAGTGTGGGGTTATCACACCGTAAAATACTGACACTTTATAAAATATTCAACTTGAGCACCTGTTGATTATGTTTAATAATACTTTACTAGAAAATCTTCAGCTCAAAACACAGATGCTGTTATATTATAAACTAAGTTAATATGGTAGAAACAATAGAGTTTTCCATCAAATTAAATATATGTTGCTAAAACATTACCTGCAAAACTAATTAGTTGTTACTGGTTTGAATATAACAATTTACTGGTTTGCACAGTGTCTTAGGAAAAATGTAATATCTTTTAAGAGTGCACTTTTCAGTTTTATAAAGGTTATAAAAAATAAATCAGCAACCATTGCAGAAATTAAGCGTTGTGAATAACATAATATTCAAATAAAACTACAAAAGTATTACAAAAAATATAGAATTAAATGTAAAGAATATAATACATTAAAAATAAAAAATACAGAAAACATCAGTTTTATTTATAATAACATCTAAAATAGAGTAAAAATAATTACTTGAGATAAGCAACAGTAAAATATTGAGATTAAACTGAAAGTAATGTTGAACATTTCTACAACAGATGAAAATGAAATATAAATAATAGTAAATAATGAGGAACGAAATGTTTTGAAAATTAGTTTTCTTTTCATACATATTTTGGAATGATATTTTATTATTACAAGAATATCTTAAATGGCAATATTGATTTGTTTTTATTTCTACTTTGTACAAATATTAGTTATTTTACCCCAGTTTTAGTTCTTCTATCAATATATTTCTAAAACTGTTTTAGAAATATATTTAGAAAAGTCCTTCCGAAATAATAAAAACAGACATTTGAAATAAATACACTTAAAAAAACAAATAAAATAGTTCCAGTGAAAGCTAAAACCGCCAGGTTTGTTGTATTTGGCTGACATCAAGTTCAATAAATCCTGCTAATTAATTGCGTTTTATCTGCTCCTTTTAATAAATTATTAAAAAGCAGAAGCAGGCTAACACAATAAAATCCTGGTTTCCCACCCTGCCCCCATGTGACCTCAGAAGACTCCAGGCTGCACCCACTGCTTGCTGCGTCCCCCCTGTGGCCCGGTTGCCATGACAACACACACACACACACACACACACACACACACACACACACACACACACATGGATAATGATAATGGGGTGCAACAGCTGCACATTTTGTTTTTGGTAAAGTCTGCTGTGTCTGAATCAGTGTTAGACAGTAACTGGTTACATTTACTTGGGTAAAATTTTGGGTTCTCTGCCCACTGTGAGTGCACTGCAAAAACTCAAAATCACCAAGTATTTTTAGATTTAGTTTCTAGTGCAAATAACTTATACTTGAAATTAAACAAATCTAATTTACAAGTAACTTTTCATCTTGTTTTAAGTCAATGATTCCTAATGATTTAAAAAGTACTAGTCCCACTGGCAGATTATTTAACATGATATATTTTTTCCCAAGTTATAAGTGAAACTGCTATTAATATTACTAATTGTTTACTTAAAATAAACTTGTATATCTTGCTGAAAGTTACTTGCAAACTAGTTTTGTTTTATTTAAAATGTTCTAAGGCATTTTGACCAGAAACTGGACCAAAATTATGTGACAAGATTTTCTGTTTTTACAGTGTAACTTCCCTGAATTAACAAGAATCTTGTTTAAGGTAAATAAAAATAAGAAATAATTTAAAAGAAATTCATCAGACACATGAATGGAGTTTTGTTAAAGAAATCGATTCAGAGAAATGTTTCTTTTGCCTTTATTTTATGTTTTGTTGTATGAATTATATGAATTATTATAATTGTAATCATTAAAATACAAAAATTGCACATAACTTTATATTTTGGATCCGTCTTCAAATATTAAATGGTTGATGTTTTGATCAGTTACTCAGTACACGAGTAGCATTTTTCTCGGATTTCAGTAATTTCTTAGATATGTTTTGATTTTAGTTGAGTAAAAATATGTTGAAGTACTAGCCTACTCTTATTTCAGTGAAGGTTTTTGGGCTGTAGAGTCCACAGACTGTGAATTATTGTCCTGCTGACAGATAACCGCGGTGGAGCGGCAGGTGTTCGACTTCCTGGGCTACCAGTGGGCTCCCATCATGGTCAACTTCTTCCATATCATCGCGGTCATCCTGGGACTTTTCGGGGCCATCCAGTACCAGTCACGCTACGTCACCATGGTAACGCCTAGAAAATTCTCTCAAACTGTGTTCTCATGGCACCCCCTGGCGGTCCGCAGGGTACTGCATGTAAACGACCGTTTGGTTAACCGTGACGTCATCTCAGAGTGCGACGCACACAGCTAGCTTAGCTGAAGATTGTGTTTAAAAATAATAATGGATACGTGGCTTAAAACCGGGTTACACAGAGAAAAGATGAAGATACAGGTGGAAAGAAAACAATGCCAAGACAACTTATAATCGGAGGAAGCTAAGTTGTATCTGCTGAGAGAATTGGTAGTTTACTAGCAGCGCGATTCTTTTGAACGGCTCTAGGCTGTGAACGAGTCTCAGTTGGTGAGAACTTGCTTATGGCCAGTCACATTTACAAAACAACACCCTCTCCCTCTCATTGGATGAACAAATAAAACAATAAGAAGTGCTTTAAGAGACAAATATTTTCACTCCAGGTGGTATTGTTACGGAAAATTGTTATTTTTAGTGCTTAATACAGCTAATCTTACCCCAGGTGTAAAAGGTATATTGAACAGTCTGATTTTGAACAAATTTCTTAACAGTTAATCTTACGTCATGTGTGAAGGGTATCTTGAGCATTCTATGTTGTATAAATTTCTTAGTTTTAAACAGATATTCTGTGAAGAATTTACAGGAAATTATCCACCAGAGTAAATGTCAAAGGTCAGGAACTAGATGCAGATCAAAGGAGATCTTTTAGGATTGTTATCAGGGCTCAGGAAGCCACGAAATTAGCATCTATTGCAGGGCAGAAACCGATTGGGTTCACAGAACATCAAAAGGTTTTATAACCACATCTGGCAGGGTTTGAAACTAAAATGCAACATAGAATGTTGAGATCATTAACATTTTTCTAAGTATTAATAGCAAGTTTATAATTAAAGTGCATTATCTAAGTTTAGAATGGTGAATGCTGAATGTATTTGAAAATTGTACTGTCTATGATAATATCTGAACCAAATGGAAATTGTTTCAATGAAAATGTGTTGTTTAGTATTAGAAAACTGTTCAGGATGTATGTGATAAGGCAAAGATTCAAATCTTTGGAGAGGCTCAATGCAAAACTAGGTTTGTGAAGATAAGCTTTCCTTAAACTAAATTACTTGATTTGGGCGGGAGGCACTCCGAATTTCACAGGTATCTGTGAAGTCTTGTTTTATGCTTTTGTTTGCCCAAATGGCCCGGGGGGACGGAAGACCAGGGCGCAGCTGCCCCTGCTCCTTTGTCCTCTCGGAAACCAAATGGCCTTTGATCTCTGGCGTGAAATTAGGGGAAGTTCTAAGTTTTATTGGCGTCCAAGGTAGCGTCTGATTGGTCATACAGAGCTCCTGGTTGGTCGAACCAGGGGTACGCCTTAATTGAATACATTAACAAGGAGAGAAACGCCTTCACTATAAAAAGTTAGTCCACAATGTTAATAATTTAGATCGCTGTTATTTCCTGCCGTTTTGGCATCAGCCTTCTCCAAAGACATGTCTTTGCTTTTTCTTTCTCTGTCTCTGTCTTTGTTTTAATTCTTTTGTCTCAGGTAATGAATGTATGTCTCTGTAACTCTGCAGTTTTCTTGTTAACTCATACGTTGCTTGTTGTGAGATTAAACGCTGTAACTCTGTCACGTCATGACGCATTGTTTCTCCTGATTGGCACACACGCGGTTTGCTGGAAGAACCCGGGAAACAGGAAGGAAATAGAGAGAGCCAAGCTTTTTCCAAATTAAGCTAACATAGTAAATTTCTTCCTTTAACAGTATGTATTCAGATTTTGTTTTAAGTTAGGTGGAGTGTTTGTGATGTGGTTTTAAGTCTAAAAAAGTTTGAGAAACACTGATCTTGACCTTCTTTCTCAGTTACTTTGCTTCTTGTCTTTATGAAACAAATCGTTTTTCTGTTACTGATTTCCAGTACCTGCTGTGGATGTTTGTGTGGATTGGCTGGAACGTCTTTGTGAGTTGTCTCTACCTGGATTTGGGAGGCCTTTCGAAGGTGAGGCCCGGTTATTTAGGAGGGATAATTAGAGGCTCCTGCAGTGACTGAAGTCTCTAATTACCTCAGTGTTTAAATCTGTTTCTCTTTTGATCCCATCTGACAATAGGCGCAAAAAATGATTTTAAAGTTGCTGTCTGTCATCAGATGCTAAATACCTACTTTAAAATATTTATTATTAGGTTTGAAAATTTGAGCAGATATTAATATTTGATTTTAATATTACCTATATTTCAGCATATATATTTGTCTACGCTTTTAATGCTTTGGGGGAAAAAAATTCCAGAATCAGAAGGTAACGAGATGGAGATAAAGATCAGCTGTTAATATTGACTCACTTTTATTTATTGGGCCAATACCGATTTTTTTAAGAAACGACTAATATCAGCCAATACTGATGTTAGTGCTGATTTATTGTGTTTCCCTGCTTATTATACTCATGTCATATTTGATTTTACTTAAATATGACGTTATTTACTTTCTTTTGAGTTTAATAATTTATTCTAGTTCATTTTTTCTTCACTTTACTCTCAAAGTACTATAAAAATATATGTATATTGTTTTATACATTTTTTTTTGTTTATTATGATCAGTAATACCACTGTGCAGTACAAAATAATACAGAAATGTAATGTTTTTGCATTGAAGACAGTATTTCTGTTTTTATTTTCACAGTTTTTATTTGAAATTATTTTATTGTTCTGTTATTGTTTTCATTTTTGTTGCTTTTATCATTTGGGTTATTGAACTATTTTCAATTCTATGTACAAGTGTATTATTCTATTAATTAATATTGTAGTTTATCTATTGAGTTTTTATTAGCTTAACAAAAAAAACACTTAGCAAAACAGACCTAAAGGGGAAAAAATAGAATAAAAATACTAATTTAGGTTGTCAGAGAATATTTATACATTAAGGAAAGTTCTAATGTTTTGAATCAGAAAATCTGCCATTTTTTTTCACAAGTTTGGTTACAGTCGCTTGCAAAAGTATTCATACCCTTTGACCTTTTCCACATTTTGTCACATTACAACAACAAACATAAGCATATTTTATCAACACAAGTGGTGGACATCTGTGAAGTGAAAAGAAAATTATACATAATTCAAAACATTATTTACAAATAAAAAACTGGAAAGTGCGGTGTGCAATAGCAAGATTTTCCCTTTATTTATTTTTTTAATGACATAATCATTTTGGTCAATCATCTTTTATTTGTTTTGTTTGAAGTAAGGTTTTCAAAAATAATTTCTCATATTTTTTTTAATGTTAAATTTAAAAGCTAATCCAGGAAATGCATCTTTCCAAATAAAAATTATTTTATTATGTTTATCGGTTTATATGCTGTGCATTAAGACCATTCTCATTATATTTTAACAGAACAATATTAATGTTTAAGTGACAAAAATCAAGTGACTCAGCACTGACCTCATAGAGAAAACGTTACTTTAGGAGAATTTGGTTTAACCGGGTCCGTTTCTCCCGGTCTCGCTGCAGGACAGCCACATCCTCTCCCTGGGAGTTTCCTCACATTCCTCCTGGTGGAAGGACAACGGGCCGGGATGTCAGAGCCAGAACCCGCCCTCTGACAGGTGGAGCGAGCACCAGAACCCCCAGCTGGCCTCAGTGCCGAGCTGCTGGCTGCAGTACCAGTACCTGGAGGTTCTGCACTGCGCCGCCCAGCTCCTTCTGTCAGTGAGTCTCACATGTTCACCAGTTAGACAAACTGACAGCAAAACTTCCTCTGTCAGGCCTTTAAATTTTAACTCAAACACATTCCCTTGGCTTTGAATATTTACTCTCTTCACTAATTAATGAGTTTAAAGGACAAACATGACCAAAAAGCTTAAAATTCACCTCAGTTTAAAAAATATAAACCTTTGCACAAATAATCAGAATTTTGATTATGTTGTGTAACATTAGATTACTCAACAAACAGAAGAAGGTATTTTTTATTATCTTTATTTTCAAATACAGTAATCCCTCATTTATCGCGGGGGTTACGTTCCGAAAATGACCCGCGATAAGTGAAATCCGCGAAATAGAAAACTTTTTTTTTTTACAATTAGCAACTATTACATGTACTGTATACAAATACAGTGACTCACGTGTAGGCCGTTTCACTGCTCTTCAGACTGCTGCATCCTGACTGCGCTCTGCAGTGTTCTCTTCTTCGAAATTACAAGATAATTTGGCCAACTTAATGTTAATTTGCCAAGCTGTTTTATGTACGTACACATAACTGCACGAGACGACAAAATGATAGCACAATTCGTAGCATGTTTTGATACAAGAAGCGGGAGTGAGTTTTTAGCGAATCAGAATGCAGAGCACAATGCACCAAAAAAAAAAAAAAAAAAAAAAGCATTATGAAAATCTGCGAAATAGCGAATCCGCGATAAGTGAACCGCGAAGTGGCGAGGGATCACTGTACCACAATTCACAGAGAAATTCAGCAAACACTTATTCACCTGGGACATTGTGATGTGCTATTTTATCTTTTGCTGGCTAAAAGATCAAATCTGCAGTAAGCAGGAAGCTTTGAAACCTTTTTCTTGATGTTCTTGATTTTGTTCTCAGCTCCTGGGAGTCGTTTGTTCCTGTTATGCAGTCAGCAGATTTCCAGAGGAAGAGAGCTGTAAGTAAAACCAATCTACTGTAATTTATTCACATTCAGTATGTCATTAGTTCATAGGAAATTGCCATAATATGTTCTGTTGCCTTGTTCTTTTTTATTTTTTATGAATTTCTTTTGATTTTGGCTTTGTCTAACCTTCACTTATTTAATTGTTGTTGTTGCTGTGGGTGAACTGAAGCGTCTGAGTGTTGATTTAGATAAAACTGCTTCAAGAATAATTCTCTAGTCAGGTCATTGTGTTCTCTTCTTTTTCTCAGATATAAACTGTATCAGAGAAAAAAGAGTCAAACAGCAGATAAAATGTTTTTCACATTATTTTTTGTTGCCAAGTTGCAAAATTCTAAGAAAAACTTTTGCTCCCTTATGAAAACTGAAAAATAAACTTACAAAAGTCAAGTGACGCCTGTCAGCTGGTGCATGCAGATCTTCCACACACACTGCATGCAGCCTGTATCTAATAACAATAATAATAAACCCAAACAAATTGGCCAATCAGTGTAAACTGGCAAGAAAACACAAAGGATGAATAAACACACACGCAGCACTTTTTTACATTTTATTTGGCAAAATGTAAAAAGGTTCAAGGTTATTTTGCAAAGCCATGGAAGATGCTAAGACAGAGGATGAGGATGAAAAACCGAATTATAATTTTAATCCTAGAATTATGAGGGTTTTTTTTTTTTTTTTTTTTTTTTTACAATTATGAGTTTTAATCTAAGGAAAATAAAGTCATATTTCTGAGGATTCTCAGAATTATGACTTTAACCTATAAATTCAGATTTTTTTTTTCTCAAAATTCAGACTTTTTTCTGAGAATTCTGTTTAATTGTCAAAGTAAAAATTTGGACTTTAATTTGAGAATTCAGATTTTGAGAAGTCTGAGTTTTGATCTCAGAAGATTAAAGTCCTTAATCCTCCACCATTTCATTCCTTCTTGTTTGCATCCAATTTTATCTCTACTTGCTCTTACATCTCTTATGCACATTTCTTTGATAATTGTTTTTATTTTTTCAGATTACAAATGACTGTAAGGAACATCTGTTCAAAGATGCTGAAAAGAATCCAGGCAGAAAAGGTCCTCTAAGACCCAATCATCATCTTCATCATCTTAATTTTAGTTGTGAAACCAAAAACCAAGGCAAGAATTGAAAAATGTGTCAAGGACATAATCTTCCAGTCCTACTCTACGCCTCTTCTCGTCTGTAAAACATTTAAGATGAGCTCGATGAAAGCTCCTGTTTATAGCTCCGTTTTCCCAATACTGAGTGTACTGCATATTTGTTACCACTAGGTGGCGCATAGACGTTTCTTCACCTCAAATGGGTAAAATGAAGAAGGGGAATCATTTCTCTAGAAACATTTCATAGATAACAAAGATGGTTGAGCTAAGTGCAGCATTTTTATTGAACATTTCATTTTTGTTGTAAAAAAAAATGTATAAAGGAATGTGTGGTTAACAGTAAAGTAATAATAAAATTAAACATTTTTGGCTTTTGTTCCCATATACTGTGGCTAACTTATAGAGAATGAGCTATAAAAATTATGTGAAATAATAAAAGCTGTATCTAGCAAATGACCGGTCCAAAAAAGTTCCAGAACAGAATAAAGTGAAATAATGTATCTGTAATGTGTTAGAATTATAATCTGTACTCAACATGTGGGTTAGATTTTGGAGGGAGTGTTTTAAATGTATTGCCCCATTTTGGTTTAGCTCACTAAACCAAAAAACAAAATGGGGCAATACTGAATACTCCCCAACTGATTGGGGAAAAATGTGATTATTTTTAATGGACTTTTCATTGTTTCTTCTTGCTGATTTTGTTCTTTTAATTGTTTTCTGCACCTCAAGACCTAAAGTGAAACAAGCCAACCTGGAGTAAATGGTTTTATTTTGAGTTATTTGTTGCTTAAAAATATTACATTTTGCACCAGTAACCTAAATATGATTTACAAGAATAATCCTCCTTGAAAGAAGATATAACATAAAAATACCCTAAATTAAACGTATTTACAAGTCTATTCAGTAGAGGCATTAACAACTTCCTTCTAGATGTGGTGCTGCAGTATTCTGCCTGGGTCAGACTTTAGAAAAGGTTTACAGCAGCCCAGAAACCTAATTTTTGGGGGGCCCAAAGACTTAAAAAAAGTATTTAGATATTTTTTATGAATACACATTTTACATTGTAAGATAAATTATATAAATATTTTTGGATTTTTATAAACATAAGCCATGTAATATGTGTAAATGTATACATATGCATGTACATGCATATGTATATAAGTATATCTAAATGTATGTGACTACATCTAATATATATATATGGTTAAATAATTATTTCACTATTTCAATAACAATGTTTCGTTATTTAAATTACTATTTATATATACGTAGCTATCTATATGTGTGTATATATATATATATATATATATATATATATATATATATATATATATATATATATATATATATATATATATATATATATATATATATATATATATATATATATATATACATAACTTTTGTAGTATATATAAAATGCTGAATATAATTTTAATTAAAGTCGCGAGCAACCTCGTCCGGTCCTCGCTCCGGCCTATTGGCCACTGCGGGGGTTCCGGCACCGCCGCCCTCCCGCCACCGCAGAAGCTGTTATGCAGTTTCCCCGCCCGTCCACCAGGCGACACACATGAATGCGTTCGGCAGTGCTCCCCGACGACTCACAATAAATCTGGTGCAAATCGGTCGATGCAGCGACGAAATAAAGCTGATTTATTATGTTAGGGGGCGTAGTGGAGTCAAATTACATTTCAAAACTTTTGAGCTCTTTAGAGGTGAACTCTTTGAATGATTCAAAGTTTGATAACTTTGAATCGGCCATGCCTTATGATCAGACTGACCGAGTTTGAAGCCCATCAATCGAAATCCCTAGGAGGAGTTTGATCAAATACAAGGCTGTAAACGGCAAAAATGGGGTCAAAATCGGAACTTCAATCCAAAATGGCCGACTTCCTGTGATATGGTAAGCTTTATGACATTAATTGTAAATTCTGAGCATCTTGGTGAGCTCTACAACTGAACCAAATTTCATGTCTCTTCGATGAAGTAAGGGAATAGCAAAGGGTCTTTTGAAAATTGCTAGATGGCGACGTTGAGCCATTTTTTCTGCGATTTTTGGGATGACTTAAAATTCAGAAACAGGCTCGATGCGTCCGCCAAGTTTGGTGAGTTTTTGAATATGATATAGGTCCCTCT
This sequence comes from Gambusia affinis, assembly GCF_019740435.1. Taxonomy (NCBI): domain Eukaryota; kingdom Metazoa; phylum Chordata; class Actinopteri; order Cyprinodontiformes; family Poeciliidae; genus Gambusia; species Gambusia affinis. The sequence continues at coordinate 35,110,807 of NC_057868.1, read as the reverse complement.
TTGATGGGGCAGAAAAATAAGAATAAGAAACGGTACAGAAACAATAGGCCTTCGCAGCGCTTTGCTGCTCGGGCCTAAATAGCGGTATGCATTTTTAGAAACTAAATCTGCCTTTAGTTGACGTCTTTGATTTTGCCATTGCGCAGTCACGTGACCCAGCTACGTCATTTCCGCTCCTCAGGCACTGGAAGAAGCTGCTGTTTTGGGGCCAAATGAGCTGCGAGGCCGCCGGGGCTGGTCTAGTTTAGCTTTGAGGGGCTCGGAGCGGACTGAAGCCCGGCTGGATTAATGCGGACAGGGCGGCGCGACCTGCCAGCAGGGCCACGACAAGCGCAGGCGAGCCGAGTCGACAGTCCGGCTAACAGCCGCAGCTAGCAGGGCAGAGAAAAAAGCCTCTCCGTAGCTCGTCCTGTCGGGGCTCCATTCCAACTCAACACCTGGTGGATAAATGATGTCTGCCGCTAGCATAGACCCTCAGGTGAGCGGCGAAAATGCTTCAGATTTCCGTGTAGAGAGGTGAACTAAGCCGTGAAACCGGAGCTAGGAAGTTAGTTAGCCCAGAGAGAGGGGAGGTTAGCAGCTAAAATCATCTGCTGGGAACCAACCAAGGCCTGGACCACAGCTTCCAGTTGCCGTCTGACTCCTCAACACTGCTTAATATTCCTATTAGATTCCATTTTTAAAGGCGCAAATTAAACTAGAGCATGCTAAATGTGCAAACATGACCAAAACATGATGTGTTTGTTTTCTCTCTCTTTAATGTTACCGTGAAGACATCGAAAGGACAAGATGCAAGCAAAGGTAAGAGAATAATGTTCACTGCAAAACCAGGCGTTAATCTATGTAAATATTAAACACACACACACACACCTGCCTCCTTTCCAGGTAGATTTAAAAAAAGAAAAGCGGGCTTTATATGTTGATGATTGACAACACAGCAGAACAACAGGAGGCTGTGATGTAAACAGAGCTGGGTAGTAACTAGTTACATTTACTTGAATAACTTTTCTTTTGGAAAAATCTTACTTTTAGGAGTGGTTTTACTGTGCTGCCCTTTTACTTAAGTAATTTTATTATTTAGTATTTCTACTTTTTCTTGAGTAAAACTTCTGGATTTTCTTCCCAGTGAATGAAGAACAAGCATATTTTAACCAGAAAACTACCAGATACAGACCTGCAGTTTTTTGTTAGTTTTATATTGAAAGAAATTGATTTCAGAAAAAAAATATTTTGCCTGGTTTTGTTATATTTTGTTATTTATAATAAATACTGTCATTTTTGTCTTTAAAATACCAAAATTTCCACTTAACTTTATAATTTGGTCCATCTAATTATTTACTTTTTTAAATTTTAAATGATTGATAATTTGATCAGTTACTCAACACTTGAGTAAACTTTTTACCAAATACATTTTTCAAATATGTTGAAGTAGTTCTACTCTTAAGTAAATGTTTTAGGTACTCTGCCCACCTCTGATTATTACATTCAGATTTGACAATATATTTCTTAAATTACGTTTTGTTTAGTTATTATTGATTCAGTTGATGGATGTCAGATTCCTCTGACTTTATGGAAAAGGCAGAAAATCCCAGAGCGGTTTGAGGCTAGCAGTTTGTCAGCCATTTTAATTAATGTTAGCAGTTCAAAACAAGCCAAGTTTAAAATATGTACCATTAAAACTAGATTTATCAGTGTGAATTTCCTTAGTTTTGAGAGATCAGACAAAACTTGCATGCGAAACTGATCTTATCTGCTTCGCCAAAGGTCTGAAAATCAGGCACTGTCCTCTTGTGTTTTCCTGTTAGAGAGGTTTGACTGACAGACCGGCCCACCAGGTCATGTCTGCATGTTTGCAGTTAACCATAGTCTCTCCACTGCTGCCAACTCAGCAACTTTCTTGTTATATTTAGCGACATTTCAGACAGAAAAATTGCATCGACCAAATTGGAATGTGCAGGTGAGGCTTTTTAAAGATCGGTAATCAGAAATTGGCCGTAAAACTGCAATTGATGCAGTTTTCCTAGTTTGGCTTGTTTGACACAGTGCAGTGTGAAAGCGAACCAAACCAGCTGAAAATGTAGCAAAAGTTGAGACTTCTGGACTGTGAGGTGAAAACAGAGCTTTGACGTGACATCAGTTGAACTTTCCCAAATTGTTTCAGGCATTGTGATCAAAGTGTATGTAAACTTCTAAATCTGTATGACAGTGAAGAAAACAAAGGTAGTTTCATCTGTTTCAATCATGAAACCCTGTTTGTGTGCAGAGGCTAGTGGATCAGTTCTCATTTGTTTAAGATAACGTCCTGGTGTTGAGCTTTCATGCAGATGATGTCAGTGTTTTATCTCCATCATGTTCATCATCTATTAGCTTCAGAATAAACATGGCTCCATTTGCCTGGTTGGAAGTTTATGCAAATGATGGTGTCCGGTTTTAACAGTAGTTTGATTTTATTGCAGCCTTTCCAGTTTCAGTGCAGAACGGCTCCCTCCACCAGAAGGACTCTGTGCATGATAATGACTTTGAGCCGTATCTCACTAGCCAGTCCAGTCAGGTAGGAGCTACAGAGGGATATTTTAAAGATCTGTGACACTGAAACGCTTCTGTAGGGCTGGGCGATGCGGCTTAAAAATAAAATCTCAGGTTTTCTGACGCCAGATCTGATTTCTGATCATTTTCAATACATTTTATTTTCTCAAGACATAACAGAAAATTTGACAAAACTGTATTTCGATTCCACTTCTATGAGTTGTATGATGGCGTTTAGGGCCAGGTTATGATCATTTTTGTTTAATAACAACAATATAGTCATAATAACAAAATATAGAGAAATTTTTACCAGAACATTGAAATATTAAAGTAAAAATATAATTTTAATGAGAAAAAAGCTTCTCACATTTGTTGCATGATCATTTTAAAGTCCTGTTCTGATCATTCTGATGTTAAAAAATTAAGTATATCTAATCTATAAAACCAACACCAATTTATAACTTTACAATATTCCTCATTTAAATATTTTGTTATTGTTTGTGCAGGGGTTCTCCTAAAATTATGACTTTATTCTAGTAACATTATGACCTTTTTCATATCCATTTAGGTCTGATACAGTAATAATTTTTCCTAGTTAATATTTTGCTCTAGAAATTATTGTAATAAATGATAATATTGTCATTTTGAGACTATTTTCAACTAACATAAAGCTAAAGACATAACAATGCAAGTTTGCCCTCGCAACGACTAATATTCTTTTAATTTCAAATGTGTAAAATAAGACACAACAATCAAAAACAAGGAAACAAGCAAAATCATGAATAAAATGAATTGTAAAATATCTAAACAAAAACAGTTTAAAAAAATTAATGGAAATTGAGCTCACTTTAATTTGTCATGTAACTAATTTAATTGCTTATTGCGACAGTCTTGACTCTATAGCCATAAGACTTTATTCTTGTAATTAAAAAATAAAATCTTAACCTGCCCCTAATATTCTGTCGTAGAATTCAAAATAAATAGAAGCTGTAAAACAAGATGGCCACCCTCGCATCACTCTGAACTATGGTCACCCAGTTAATGGAGAAAAAAAAATATCTTCAGAAGTTTGATTAAATTATTAAAATCGATGAATTGCCCAGCCCTGCCGTTTGTTTGGTTTTATCTGGTGATTCATCTTGAATCTGTTTTTCCTTGTAGAATAACAGCTATCAGTCCATGACGGACCCCTACCTGTCCAGCTACTATGCCCCCTCTATTGGATTTCCTTACCCTCTTAACGAGGCGCCCTGGTCCACCGGAGGCGACCCACCGATCCCCTACCTGGCCCCCTACGCCCCCCTCAGTAATGGAGACCACCACTTCATGCCTGACACCGTGTTCGGGCAGCCCGGTGGGCTCAGCAGCAGCATTTACCCACACCGCTTCAATTTTTTCCCAGAGAACCCGGCGTTCTCTACCTGGGGCACCAGCGGCTCCCAGGGCCAGCAGACTCAGAGCTCAGCCTATGGGGGCAGCTACAGCTACCCTCCCAGCTCCCTAGGGGGCACTCTAGTCCCTGACGGCCAGACCGGTTTCCATAGTGACACCCTGAGCAAAGCCCCAGGCATGAACAGCTTGGAGCAAGGCATGCTGGGCCTGAAAATAGGCAGCGATGTGACAGGAAGTGGCTCGGGTGTGAAGAGCGCAGGCTCCGTGATAGGCGGGGGTGTCGCCATGGGCAACGGCGGCACGCCAGTCGGAATGCCGCCTCAAAAGCCGACATCGTGGGCGGCGATCGCCAGCAAACCGGCCAAGCAGCAGCAGCAGAAGGCGAAGAACAAGCCTGGGATGCCGCTAGCCGGCGGAGTTCTTCCGCCACCGCCGCCCATCAAGCACAGCATGGACATCGACACGTGGGATAATAAAGGCACCGCCGCCAAGATGGCGCCGCCTCTACACCACCAGCACCACCCGTCCCACCTGCACTCCCACACGGCAAGCCTCATCCCGCCGCTGCAGCAGTCCCTGCAGTCCGTCCAGTCCCTTGTTCAGCAGATGACCATGCCAGGACCACCGCAGTCCTACCAGAACCACAACTCCGCCCCCACACCCCAAACCAGATGGGTGGCGCCACGCAACCGTAACCTCTGCTACAGCGGCGGAAGCCTGGACAGCAGCGGCTCGTCCAACGGTGGTGGTGGTGTAGGAAACGGAGGCATCGCTGGGTTTGTTCCCGCCAATCCTGGCTCGGAGTCCCACCCGGTTCTGGAGAAGCTGCGAGCGGCCCACAGCTACAACCCCAAGGATTTCGACTGGAACTTGAAAAACGGCCGTGTGTTCATCATCAAGAGCTACTCCGAGGACGACATCCACCGCTCCATTAAGTACTCCATCTGGTGCAGCACAGAGCACGGCAACAAGCGGCTGGACGCCGCCTACCGGGCCATGACCGCCAAAGGTCCTGTCTACTTGTTGTTCAGCGTCAACGGCAGCGGCCACTTCTGCGGCGTGGCGGAGATGCGCTCCCCTGTGGACTACGGCACCAGCGCCGGAGTCTGGGCGCAGGACAAGTGGAAGGGCAAGTTCGACGTGAACTGGCTGTTTGTTAAGGACGTGCCCAACAGCCAGCTGCGCCACATCCGCCTGGAGAACAACGACAACAAGCCGGTCACCAACTCACGGGACACCCAGGAGGTTCCTCTGGAGAAGGCCAAGCAGGTGCTGAAGATCATCGCCCAGTACAAACACACCACCTCCATCTTTGATGACTTCTCCCACTACGAGAAGAAGCAGGAGGAGGAGGACGTCGTGAAAAAGGTAATTATCTGATCCAGACCAAGCCATATGCACAGTTCTCATGCGACGTGTCACACCGTGAACTCTGTGATTGACGGCCATCTTGACAGTTGCTATGGTGTTGCTATGACAACAATAAGCCACAAAGTTAGAACTAGTTCATCTCATTCCTATGTAACTTATAAACAACATAAGTACATTACTACTGTTACTCGGTTACCTTTTTTGAAAACTCTATCTTTGTGTAATACTAAGATAGAGATATTTACTGTTGTACTTACTGTCAAACTAGTTAAATTAGCTTAGCTAACAGCTTTTATAAACACTCTGCTTTCATTACATGGTTAACTACGTTTTATGAGGTTGGAGGCAGCTTGTCCACATTGTCTGATGTATTTTCCATACTCTGGCTCTTACGGGTCGGTCCTGCTGTCGGGACCAACCCGTATCTTTCTCTCCCACATTGGTCAAGAGTGTCCACATATTTTCATTTTGTTGGTCTCAAAGCCCTTGGTCTGCTATGCATTGTGCACACACTAAGATGGTGCAGATCACTTCTGGTTCAGATTTCTGGGAATTATGTATAGGCACATGGCATTTTATTGTTTAGATTAACGCTGGAGGTAAAAAAAAAAGATTTTTTTTTACATGTCATCGACATGCTGCAGTGGAATAATGCCATTAACAAAGTGAAACCTTCAGGTATTGTTTATTTAGTGCAGTTCGCCACAGCAAAGTGAAATTAACGCAGAAAAACTGTTGCAGAATAACTAGTATACTTTTTTTCCTCACTCTCTATGCTAGCTACACTACACAAACCTGTTGCCATAGCAACTGGCTGACTGACAATGGCTCCACTAGTGTATCAGATTTCCACACCAAGAAACAGGACACTGCTAGTTATACTATTATGTTTTCAGATTTGTTTAATTTGTGATTAGTAATTAATAAGTGAACGTCTGAACACAACGGTTGTTGATTAGCTAATTTAAACACCTGTTCCGATGATCTGTCAGACTTGGTGTGTAGGTCGCCTTTTCTTGTATTTTTGTGACTGAATCTAAACACAGAATTCTGAAGCACATCTACATGTTAAGGTTGTCAAAGTCAAGCTAGCATAACTGATCTGCTTCTCTTTCCCTTGCTTTTTCTTTTTTATTAAAACTTTTTCTGACCTGTAAAATGTGATGCCTAATTGTTGTAGTGTTGACAATTAGCACCAAAGCACTGCATCTTTGTTTCTTTTCTTTATCACGCATACATTTAAGATTAAGCACGTCATGTTGACAACTTGACAGCTAAAACCAATGGTACTGATAGTCACTGAGGGATCTTGTGGACGTGACGTCATGTTGCAACATGTCTATAGAATAAAATATTTGTTGTTTGGAATATTTATTTTAAACATACATTTTTGCCTACACACCATTATCACAGTGCAATTATGGCTCAAACAATTACTAGAATTAATTGTGATGAATGGATTATTGAAATAATCAAGTAATTAATCATTTTCCTACTAAAAATGTAATTTCTCTCTGAAAAAAGTTTTATTAAATATGGTAAAAATTATAAAATGATTTATTATGTCCTCACTTATCCCATCACAAGAAATGGCAGTTTACCAGGTTAAATAAAAATTATACAAAAGCTAAAATTAACATTTTTTTATTCATGTTTAGGTAGTTCTTTCTTAGTTTAAAATTTGAACCATTTCATCCACATTTTCTCACTGGTTTTATGTTCTTGTTTTTACCAGAGCTATGAGCCTGTCTCGATACAGAGTCGATCCAGAGTTGATCAGGTAAACGCAGTTTAATCTTGCTCCTCTTAGCTTGGTTTTGGGTAATAGTTAAAGAAGATAATTAGAGTTTCAGTAAAAAATTAAGCTTTGGATAAGTGAGCTTTGTTAATATTTTTTTATTCTTCAAATAAACTGGTTCCAGTGCTTAATCTGTGCTTTCCTAACACCAGTTATACATCTTTTGACTCCCAACACCTAGAAAAAGGGAATTTATGGTGTAAATTTATGGTGTAAATGTTGCACAAACCCAATAATTTAACACAAAATCCTGTGTAAAGTGTTGGATTAGCGATGAAAAAGCATTTTCACTTTTTTTAAAATCAGCTATCACTTTGTGAATTTGGGTAAAATAATTTCTCAGAACTACACTCGTAATTGAAATCTATAATCTATAAATGCTGCTAGTTACTGTCTCCATTAATGTTCACTTTCCATAAACAAACACCACTTTTAATGTGTTCAGTTTAGAGTTGCTGGCGCTCCATGTAGTTGATTTTAGTCGCATTCTTACGTGTGTGTGAAAAAACATTTCACCATACACTTATGCGAGGAGCGGCCATATTGAAGCGCAAAGTCCGCCTCACAAGTCGTAACTGGGAGTAGTCGGAGTTGCACCCAGTTTTCCTCTGGGAAATCCGACTTTAGAGAGCGTTCCAGTTGATTTTTTTTCCGATTGGGAAGTCGGAATTTCCCATTTCAGAGTTCAATTTGAACGCAACATTAGTTTAAACGTGAGAGTAGGCATGTAGCCTGAAATGACGTGCGGCCGATACGAAGCGTCCGCGGTGGATTTTATTTTTTTCTTTTTTAACCAAATAAAACCCCTCTAAAGTAGGGAAATGACCAGAACCCAGTTCAGATTGTGATAAATTTAGGATCAAATATTTACCAGAAGGACTAGCTATAACATCTGCTGTAGAAAACTAAACCGATTCTTTGGTGTTTATGTAAAGAGCTAGTTTTAGCGCCCTCTCTGGTTGAGCACTGGAACTACCGCCACATTTATCCTTAAGCAAGGGATTCAAAAGGTTGCGGTTTTAAACCAAATGTACCTTTACATTATTGTCAGGTTATTTGTATAATCAGTTGATTAAATAAGTTATCACCTGATGCTGTTAATATTTTCATATGTAATCAGATTTTTAATATTTGTGTACCTATATTAGATGGCATTTTAAATCTGATTTTGAAAAATGTTTTAACAGGTTTTAACTTTGCAAGATTGATTAAAGGTATTTGTTCTGTTTTGTTCTATTTTTTCCAGGATCGTCAGAAGTGAACTGTAGAAGCTAGCCTCTGAAAAGATCAACACTTACATTTGGGCGGACACAATAAAATCAGAATGAAAACACAGACGTTACAGAAAAAAAGAGGAAAATATAATTGTTTTCTATTTATTAACAACTTTGGCCCGTGACAAACCTTTTGAGCCACTTTGCTCTGGGTTTCTTTGTAACGTGTGCAGGGATGAAACAAAATTTCACCATGTAAAGTTATTTTAATAACATCAGTTAACTTTTTTTATCCTTGGAAGTTTACTCAGCTAAGTCAGAAAACAAAATATCTGCACGTCTGACCGACAACCTGCTGCTGATATTCAGTGACTGTTCACATTGTGGTTTGTGTGTTGAAGAGATGTTAAGTGCTCGTGTTGGTTAATCTAAATGAGTGGAGAACACTTCAATGACAAAACGTCTGCTATCTGTGTGTGTGGTCAGTTGTGTTTTATATCATCAACCTCAGAAGAAGAAGGAATAAATACCTTCTTGATGCCCATTTTCATTGTAGGAAACTTTTACTTTAGTGTCAAACTGAAGGTTTCTGTTTGCAGAGATATTTATGTGCAAGGCTGTGGAAAATTAAACCATAAATCTTTAAAAATGGCTACAAAAGAATGATCTGGAGTAAGGCTTAGGATAATCGTTTGGGGAATAATGAAGCCTTAATTTTGTTTTCAGCATAGCAAGAGGGGAATATTTTCATTTTCAGGGAAAGAATTTTCTTTTAGATTAACTGTTCTCTTAAATTCCTATTTACAAATTCTTTGAAATTAATACTGCTTATTTAAGCCAGGTGTGGTTTTCTTTCTCTTAACACCATTTTAATCTTGACATAAGTTTCCACTCCATTCTCAGAAGCTTTAATGTACCAGAAATGAAACCGCCTCAAAATGTTAAGCTGTAGCATCATCATTATTATTATTATTATTATTATTGACCGATTAATTGTCAAGTATATGGAAACCAAGAGACTAGCCTGTGTGGTAAATGTTTGTGAATTTTTTTGTTTGTTTAATACAGCAATACATGCTTGCTGTATTGTGCGTGTATGCAAGAGTGGCAGAAAGCAGGGGAAATCAGAGTTATACTGTATAATGGTATCGGAATATAGAAAATTTATGCAAAATTTTACGTCACCCTTGTATTAAATATCTATTGTATCAGAGGTCACTATCACATTCTTAGATTTGATCATGTTCGTTATTAAAGATATACTTATATGTTGTTTGTGTTGGTTTTATTGGGTAATTTAAAATTATTTACACATTATTGCATAGTTGTGTGGACATGGCAGATAAAAACAAGCTTTGAAAATAGAATAGAAATATTCATTATTTTCCCAAAGTGGGGAAACTCAGCTGCAGCACCGAGTTATTTAGGTTCACAGAAAAAATTTAACGTATATTTAAAAATCTAACTTTATTTTTAAAATGCTGAAAGGAGATTTAAAAAAGATAAAAACTTAAATAAATCAATACAGTTTAAAAAACAAAAGTGGTGTACTCTGATCTGAGGGCTGTAGGGTGACTTTTAAAAAAAATTACCCATGTCCATGTGTGCTTGTGCATTTTAAAGTGTGTGTGTGTGTATGTATATATATATATATATATATATATATATATATATATATATATATTCACAGTGTATAAAATAAAAACAAATGAGCAGTGCCTGGAAAAATTTAACTTCAAATGCGTAGAGTAGTAATACTTGGATCATGGATGTAAACAGTGATCATTCCTGGTAGTAGTGATGGATATAGGAAGCAAAGATCTGCAGTAACTCTCCAAGGAAACGTTTATTTTGTTTTGAGTTTATTTCACCAAACTTAACTAGATGTACTAGTTGCTAATATTTAAGAGAAATAAGCTGCTGATATTCTTATTTCAGTGGGACGAGTATTCAAAAATTGTACTCGAGTAATAGTTGCACTACTTCAATATATTTTTACTCAAATAAAAGTTTAAAGCAGATGTAAAAAAAAAAATTACTTGGGTAAGAGTAAAATGGTATTTTGTAAAAAAATTAAAGAATTTAAAAATTACGTAGTCACAGCAACCAAAATGAAAATAATTCATAGAACAATTTTTAAAAATCAGGCAAAAGAAACATTTTTCCAAATTAATTTTTTCAATATAAAACTTTGTGTCTGGTGAATTTTTGGGTAAAACTTGTTTGTTCATCATTCAGTGGGTAGAAAATTCACAAGTTTTACTCAAATAAGAGTAGAGATACTTCAAAATAAAATTACTCAAGCAAAAGTATTTTTTTCACAAAAAAAGTTACTGAAGTAAATGCAACCAATTGATATCTTACTTTGTGTAAGATATCATATGTACTTTATATGTATGTAATATGTACTTTATAGCAGTGGTCTTCAACCTGTTTATCACCGCGGACCGGTCAAGGCTTGGCAATGTTACCGAGTCCGGTGACATCGGAGAGGATATGTGGAAACAGCAGGAATGTTTATTCAGCATTTTGCACAAGGAATATCAACAGAAATGATACTGAGAGGAACTGGAGCGAAACTGGTACCGCAGTTGATAAACCCGGTAACTTCAGCTTTCATCAAGCTGACATAAACAGGTTATAACGACAAGGCCTCATTCAGTCGGGGCTCGACGCTGAAACTTGCTCGCTTAAAATGAGTCCACAAACTGTCACTGCTGTTTCTACATTGTCATCCGTGTTTGTTTATTCTGAATTCACTTATTACTATAAGTAATAATAGTAATAATTACTTATTGGTGGGAGTTTTACGGGATTTTCTTCTGGAACCGGGATGTTCATAACTGGATTCGGTTCGTGTGTGATGTGTTGCTCCTGCCGTGTGGCTGGACACACCAACCGACCGAACCTGTTGGACTTTTATCAGTTGTGTGGTCACAGAAGTTTGGAAAATCGGCCGACAATCCTAAAGTTGTGCCGTGTCAACCAGACTTTCACAAACTCTACTCCTCTCGTCTCGACCACTGCCCTAACGCTCTAATCTGGTTGCTATGGTAACGACCAGAGTTACCATAGCAGTGGCACTGTATCCCATAGCGAAGGGATACAGTGGCGCATCCACATCCCTTCAAAATAAGATACACATGCGCCACAAAAACGAACATTTTACTTTCATAAAATTTTTAAACTCTCAATAACGACTAATGGGAGCCCTGAGCTTTTTGTTCTGCAACCAGACGGTCCATCTGGGAGCCAATGACACTCGAAGTGATGCTTATGCACAGGCTGCTTGGCCTCATTAGCGAGCCGGTCACCATGTCGTGCGGAGCTTGGAATGTGGGAATCACCTACCGGTCCGGGATAAATCCATTCTCCTGTCTCTGGGCCTCTTCCCCTTCCCAAAGAAACTTTCAAACGACATCTGGTCTGTTTCTTACTCATTTTGCTTATTGTGGGCTCAATGTTGGCGCGCAAGACGTAACCGAAAGAATGCGGGTAAAGGATTTTCAAAATAAAAGATCCCCCAGACTCAGATAATACATAAAAATAAAATATGTAATTATTATTTGTGGGGTACCAATTGGTCCACAGACGGTAGGGGAGTAGGGGACGACTGCTTTATAATACACATCAGTAAGTAGATGTGATCACGTTGCTACATTAAACATTTTTGTAAGTAGATTTTAATTTAAAAACATTTTTATCCCAATTTATTGGGAACCTCATACAATCAGTCCTGGGGCCGCAAATGGCCCCCGTACCACATTTTGAACACCCCTATGTCACTAAATTCATGCAGGAAGGAGCTAATAAATGAGCTGAAGTGACTCAGTTCCTGTCCTTCACATGTTTATCAGTAATACAGCAGCAGAATAGTTGGATTTCAGGTAAACAACCACCTGGTGTTTTAAACCTGCTCGGGTCCAGATCTGATGCCGCCTGCAGCGCGTGATCCTCTCTTGGCATTCACCGCGTGCCTTAATTGTATGGCTAATAAATCATGGTCCGCCGTGAACACGAGGAGCGGCGATCCGGTTCAGCCCGTTATCGGTCCGGCAGCTGCATTTAAATACCAAAATATATGACGGCATCTCTTCATTTCAAAACATGAACCAGCTGAGCCTCTCCGGTGTCGATATCCATGTTCCGAGTATGTAAACAGACGATAAATGAGGAGAAGAATAAGAATTTTTTTGTTGTTGTTTTTAACAAAACATTTATTGTACATTAATTTAACAATAAACTGTTACATAATCAGGTCAAAAAACAAAACAAAAAAAAAACCCACCAATAAATATTTACATTAGAAGCTTGTTATAATTTAGTACTTCCTAATTAGAAATGGTGCACAAAACACTCTTAAAACCCCACAGTTGTAACCCCCACCCCCCCCCCCCCCCCCAAAAAAAAAAAAAAACCTTCAAATCCCAGAAGAAGAAAGAAAGAAAAAAAAAACTACGGCCGGACAGTCTATAGGTGTGATGAACCTCTCTGTTGATTCCCTGTTTTTTCAGTCACATTAATAATAATAAATAAAAATAAACGGCTTGTTATGGTCCAGTTTGACCATTAAATAATAATGAGTGAATCATCCTCTATTCGGACTTTGTTATTAAGCATTTCGCAACATGAACGTCCGACCCAGCCTGTCCGCACAACGGAAGCGGTGACGTCATGACGTGCGTCCAGCCGTTAGTCTCAGGGAAATAAAAACAACAACAGCGCTGACCAAGGTCCTGAAACCAGATCTGACCAGAACTCCAACAATACCAGTAAAGAAACATCAGCCCAGTCGCCTCGTGCCCACAATACGTTACATGTTGTCCAAAGGGCGGCCCGGGGGCCATCTGTGGCCCTCGGAGTGATTTTGTCTGCTCCCCAACTGCAGTTAAAAAACACTAGTACTAATTTGGCCCATTCAGTGATGTCTTATTGTAGATGGAAAAAAGAAAAGGAAGAGCACATTTCACACCAAAAATTCAGAAATGTTTAGATTAATCTGAAATTTTGTAGAGAAAAACTTTTGTAGAAAAAAGTTGAAAAGTTCCAACTCTTGGAAATGTTATGAGTTTCCAACTCAGAAACTCAGAAAAGTTTAAAATGTAATTTAAAAAAAACTTTAAAAAAAAAAAGAAAAAATTTGAGATTAATCTAAAACAAAATTCTAGAAAAATTATGAAAATGTTTGAGTTTCAGAAATTGAAAAATGTCAATAATTTGTCTTTAATCAGGTGAGGACCTGATTAGTTGAGCAAAACGTCACAGGCAGTAACCAAGGCACCCAACAGTCAGATAAAACAGGGAGTGCTTCTTAAAGGGCCAGCAGCATCATGTTAAAGCAACTTTTCCATCCTTTTGTCAGGTTATAAAGTTTTTCGTTATTTTTTTTATTCATTTATGCATATTTGAGAAATCCCTTAATCTCCATGGCAACCATTCAGCTGTGCCAAATGGACCTAGCTCTGCCTTTGAGATGAAGCTCCTCCCCCACTCAGCTCCTTCAAACTAGCCAGCAGCAATTAGCAAACACCTAGTGGAACTGCACATGTGCTGAGCTCACTGCTATACCAACTACGGCTCAGTGCAACGGCGGTTACTGAGAGGTTAATAGACGAAACATGGCCTGGTCTGTTTTTACAGTTTTATTATTTCTACATTATTGATAATGTTTGTTGTTTATTGTAAGGTGTGCAGCTTGACCTCACCAGGTTGGAAAAATAAACTTTAATAAAGTAACACAGACTGCTACAGGAGCTGATTCCTGCCCACAGCCATCAGCAGCTATGACAACTCTTTGAAGAAACTTCATTTATACAAGTTACATCTAATTTCTCTTTGTGATTAATAAAGTTCCTTTTTATTACTGAATTAAATATTTTCAGAAAGTCTTTCCTGCTTCTGCTTTAATTTTGAAACAATGAACAACTTTAATATTAAAGTAAATGTTCTCTTGTGAAAATACAACTTTCTTAAATAAATTATATTTTTAATATTTGTACAAAGCAGCTTAATGTGTTGTTGTTGTGCAGGAAAATAATATTCAGAAAGTTTCTTCATTTCAGCATGTTTACAGACTTAATTGATGTTTTTCTCTGCAACAGAGAAAATATCCTGAGCTTTGATGAACACTAGTATTTTTCTACATATAAAAATAAATATAATAATCTAATTAAAGTAGCTGAGGATGATTTAAACCACGATGAGCTGGCCGTTGTCCTGCAGGTCGACACGTTGAGCGTCTCCAAAGATGAGGAAGACGCCGAGGCCGGTGACGTTTACCAAAGTGACGAGGGAGAAGACGATGGACCACGACAAGGTGACCTCGATCAGGTAACCCGAGAACGACACCAGAACCAGACCTGCTCGACACACAGCAGGCAGAACTCAGAAACACACATTCACGGCCAACATCTGGAAGAGTTCAGGTTTAAATACGCACCCATTAAGGCTCCCATCATGTTCATAAACCCTGAGCCACAGAGAGGGAAGAAGTCCAGCGAAAGGTTTTATTCATTTAGTTTCAAATGGACATGCAAACAAAAGGTTTTTAATGTAAAAGAGTAGTTGGAAGGAAAAAATTCTTATACAGTCTACCACATTTACAATAACAGACATATAAGCTGCATTTCCATTACCAGCATATGCAAAAGTTTGATATTCTGCTAAAGTAAAAACCGTTTTGCAATTGCAGTGTTTCCATTAAACAAGAAATGCAACTAAATTCACACTTGAATAAGATTGTTGACACAATAATTTATTAGAAAACATCCAGCACCATCATCCTCATCAACAGAAACATCCAGATGTTTATCGTGTGACGCAACAAAAGGGTTTTTATTTTCACAAAACACACTAATTACAATACAATTAAAAAAAATCTTCATCCTACCAACAGACCTTTAGAGTTATTAGGAAATGGTCGTGTTTTCATTTAGGCAATTTATGTCAAATTAGGCAATTTTAAGGTACAAACACAAAACAGATAA
Organism: Gambusia affinis; assembly: GCF_019740435.1. Classification (NCBI taxonomy): domain Eukaryota; kingdom Metazoa; phylum Chordata; class Actinopteri; order Cyprinodontiformes; family Poeciliidae; genus Gambusia; species Gambusia affinis. The sequence continues at coordinate 35,095,520 of NC_057868.1, read as the reverse complement.
GCTAAGCCAAATTAATGAGCTAAGATAAGCTAAGCTAACATAAGCTAAGTTAATATAAGTTAAGCTAAAATAAGTTAATATAAGCTATGATAGATAGATAGAAAGCATGTGTTTGTAATGATAAACCACTCTGAGTGAATATCCTCCATGTTCCTTAATAGAATATTATATTTTATAATTATCTTAAAAGTAAAGATTGATTTTCTCCTTTTGATATTTGTTTAACAATCTGCCTAACGAAACCAACCAATAAACGAGAAGAAAGTGTTAAAATGGGGCCTCACCATAGAGCGCTCCAGCGCAGGATGGAGTGAGATCCTGCACATTCACAGACACACCGCTGAAAAATAACACGAAACAACGGCAAACATTAATAAAACTCAAAACATTTATGTAGTGGTTAAAAACATTGCACTTCCTGTTGTTATTTTTGCTTTCTAGATAGATAGATCGATTTTATTACAGACTCAAAGTCCAAATTACACAAAAACGATAAAAGAATAAAAAGTAGAATAAAAAAGTCTCCTAACCATTCAGGAGGCAGTCATACCAATGTCTCCAGAGTACAGATGAGTATTTTACTGCACTATCTTTAACATTAGTCAACAGTAGGATAATTCTATTATTAAACTCATTTGAACGACAAATACATTTATTCATAAGTTTTCTTAAAACAGCCATCAAAGTGCGAACAGATACAAACAGTTCTCTGGCTCTGGACCATCTGGGCTTATTTAACAAAAGTCTCAGTGCATCATTATAAGCCACCTTCAGTCTTTGAAGACTGGCTTTTTTAAAGTTGCACCACAAATGTGGAGTATGTAGTGATGTACGATATGATCTAAACAAGTTCAGTTTCACTTCATCAGAACAGAATCCAAACTTACGGACAAGGATATTTGCCTGAGCGTATAACATTTGGACCGGACGTTAAACGTCTTCGTCATCAGACCGACGGTCTGTCAACACATGACCAAGATATTTTACTTCATTTGAGACATTCAATAAAGTCCCAGACAGTTTGAAATTTGGAAAAACCCTATTTTTGTCCTCTTTAGTGCGACAAATCAAGACGATACTTTTTGATGGATTGACTTTGACATCATGACACTAAGCAGATTCTGGAGACCAGCTGAACTTGGACTAAAAACTACCAGGTCATCAGCATACATTACATGATTTATATTATTTAATGTTCTATGCAGCCAGTTTTACACAGGTTTAGCTGCTTAGAGATCATTCATTTAAAAATTAAACAACATAGGGGATAAAATGCTTCCTTGTCTGACTCCATTGCTGATACTAAAGGATGCAGACACACAGTTGTCTCATTTGACCTGCATAGTTTAACTAGCACGCTAATAGGACAGACATTTTACTGTGTATTTGGGCCCACCAGCTTGGCACAATTTTAAAAATAGTTTTCTATGACTTACACAATCGAAAGCCTTAGTGGCATCTAAAAAACGCAGAAAAACCATTGAATTTTTGCTGTTATAATTATTTTGTAATTCTTTTAGGCCATAAGCACTTTGAAATGCCTTGCTGCTGAAATGTGCTATACAAATAAAGTTTAATTTGATTTAAATACACAAATCAGTGCCATGTTTGGACTCAAACCCAAAATGATTGTCTGTAGACACAAATATCTTTGCAAGTTTTGGCAAAAGAATTAGTTCAAAGATTTTAGACAAACTGTTTCCCCTAGGTAATTTCAGCTTGATAAAAACTGCAAAAAACAAAATCTTACAAAGTATTTTTGGTTCATTTTTTTCTAGTGCAAATGTCTTAATAGACTTGAAATAAGAGAAAACTAACTTGCAAGTAACTTTTCAGCAAGATACATGAGCTTAATATTGATTTTAAAAAGTGCTAGTTTCAGATGACTTCACTTGGTCCCACTTACCCTGCGGTGAAGGTGGTGAAACCGACGGCAGCAGAGATGAAGGCGACAGCAGACGTGAAGGAGACGGATCCAGACAGAGGCAGAATAAACATGCTGGAGAGACCCATGGCACCAAACTGCAGACACACACACACACACACACACAGGCTGATAATAAAAAGGCACAACATTTATCACAGAAGTAACAATTATTTTAATAAAAGATTATTGTTACATTTAATCAGATAAAAAAATGGCACATTCTCCAGATGTTTTAATTCAACCACTTAAGCTTATTTTATACATCAGAAATACATTAAAATATTTAATTCCTTTTGTAAATATTGTTTTTATTGTCCAAAATGCAACAACATATAATTTCTTTAGTGAACGCTTGATTATTTGTAGCAAAGGAAGCATCAACATGTGAACAGCTCATCTCTTTCTGCTTGACTGAACATCAGTACGGAGCATCTGTTTATTTGTTTATTTTATTTTATTTTATTCACAGAAGTTGAACCAGGTTAAGCAAAAACTGCAACTTGAGGAGTTTTGGGTGAAACATATACAGTTTTTTTTTTTAATATAATTTTAAAAGCAAAAAACTTAAACAAATAAATAAATATGGGATCAATTTCAGCATGATAAGTTCGATACTTTAGATTCCCTCTTCAAATTTTATTTTTGTGTCGTAGTTTCTCATCTTTTGTTTTCATTCCCACTTTATTTATTAAGAAACAAATTCACACTATTATTTTTGCGTTTTTTTTGTTTGTTTTTTTTAGTGCATGAGTACGTTCAAGTTAAAACATCAGTATTGTTGTTTCTAAATGAATATGAACTTATTTTCTTTACTTTATTTGAGGTCTGAAATCACTGCATCTTCTTCATTATTTTGACCATTTCTCATTTTCTGCTAATAAAAACTAAATTTCTGCTTGGAATTTCACAGACGTGTTGTCAGTAGTTCATAGAATAAAAGAACAAAGTTAGTTTTACTCATTTACCTATAAAAAGTAAAATCAGAGAAACTGATCATTGTCTTAATTTTTTCCTGAGCTTTAATTCGGAGGAAAAATCACAAAACAACCTAAAGGCCAGAAGTTTGAAGATAAGTCAAACTTAAATAATAAAAAGTACCGGTATCCGTGATACTGGTTCTGTAGTGGCATCGGATCAAAACCAAAATAAGCAGCATCACACACCTCTAAAATAAAATGGAATAAAATAAAATTTGATCTCTCCATTTTTAATTCATTCAGGAACAAAATGCAAACCAGCCCTAATAGATCTGAAACACGTTTCCTTTAATAAAACATGAAAACATTGCAGTAATTTCTACACTTACTTGCATTATTTTTCTCACAGATGCAACTCTGTATCCTGCAGAAAAAGAAAACAAAAACCTGTAAGTCTGATCTCCTCAAAAGACTTTTGGATTCACCACACATTTTGCTTTCGTACCTTTTGCGATGAGAAAATCCGACACAAATCCTCCACCAAGACCTGATGGGATCGCTATTAACCAGGGAACCACGTTGTACACCCAAGGCTGCAAAGCATACCAGAAGATACTGAAATTACTCAAGAGCAGAGATTCATCGGATGCCGTCAGTGAAGTTGTGGAGGAGTTACGGTGGCGTGAGGAAACGATTCCGTGAAGAACATCGGCAGCCATGACAGCAGCGTGTAGGACGTGCTGCAGGTGCACATGTGAGCGAACACCATGGCCCTGAGAGAGAAAACGACCCGCAGAGTGAAGAGAAAATACTCACAATGATTCAACCGTCAAGTAATTTTAAATTATTTCAAAGCTGTACCAAACTGGAGGCTTTTTGAAAAGGTGCAGCCAACGTTTTCTGGACAAACTTGATCGAATTTCGCTCTTTTTTTCCATCTGCTTCACTGTAACGTCGCCTGAGAAACAACATCAAGTATCAGATTTAAACAGAGCGAAACAGACATTTAACAATTCAAATGACCTTTAGGAAAATATTCAGAATAAAATGCTATGACATAAAACTCAACATGTGACTTTATATATGTTTGATACTTTATTTTGATCTATTGGTGTAAAGAGGATAACATGATACAATAAATATTTATTGTATCATGTTATCCTCTTTGTCTGTAAAGTCTCACCAATAAATTTCAGAAAATATAATAAACCAACATATAAACAGAACAACAAAAGAATTAAGTGATTTTAAACATTGATGTCTAAAATATTTTACACATCAAGATGTTGAGGAGCCAGATTTACCTCTTAATAAGAAACACTTCACTGTAACGGCCCAGAGTCCAGCCAGGAAACCAGTACAGTAGAACATGCTTTCCCAGCCGTACCAGTCCAGCATCACGGACCCCATTCCACCCGCCAACAACGTGCTGAAAGAAACAAGGGAAATTATTGCTTATCAGTAGAAAATGCGTGTTTAGATGTAAAGTAATGTATACGTGTGTGCAGAACATACCCAAGATGGCTGCCGCTGTGCAAGGTGCTCATCAAGAACCCTCGCTCAGCCTCCACAACGCGCCGGGAGCACAGGCTGGCCAAAGACGGGAAGAACACACCTGCAAAGAACCAAGCGAACTCACTGCAAAAACAAAATCCTACCAAGTATTTCTGGTGCACTTGAAATAAGACAAAACTAACTTAAAACTACCATTTCAGCATGATATAGGAAATTATTTTTAGTAAATAATAACTCCTTAATAAGGATGAAAAAATAGTAGTTCCACTTTTATATTATTCACTTTGCAGCGCTCCATCAGAGTTTGCCCTGAGCAGCTACATCCATTTAGATGCTAAATCTGATTGTTACTAAATGGTCATTAGGCCTGTTTCATCATGTCAGGAGTACAACGGTGTATGAGGGCCGTTGTAGAGAATGTCCCTAATATGGCACCAAAAAACTCAGAAATGCTGAGAATAATCTCAGAAATTTGTGTTTGAAAAGACGATAACTTGCTGGAAAAAAAAACTTGAAAATGTTTAGATTAATTTCAGAAATTTTTTTAGAAAGAAATTTAAATTTCTGAGTTTGAAAAGCTAAAGAAACTTCAACATTTTGACACTGATCTCAGAAATGTTCTAGAAAAAGCAAGGAATTTTGTGCATCTGAAAAAACTCAGAAATGTTGAGATTAGTGAAATTTTGAAAAGCTAAAAACTAGCCAAAAATAAAACTTTTACATTTTTTAGATTAATCTCAGAAATTGTTTAGAAAATAAAATAAATTTCTGAGTCTCAAAAGTCAATTTTTTATTGTTTTGGAGATTTTCTGAGTGTCCATAGTTGAATATTTTTGACTTTCCAAACTCAGAAAAGTGAAGTGAAGCCTCAGAAATTCCAAAAGCTCAAAATTTGATTTATTTTTTTTTTTTTTTGGTGGGAATCTATTACTCTTTTTTCCCCTATACAATGGCCCTAATGTCGTAAAGGTGCCTGCACATGACTTTTGCACTGAATAATACCTAAACACATGAATTGTCATGCTTCTGTTGGTTCTTATTTGCTCAGAGAAACCGCTGTCTATACCAACCCTGGAGTAGACCCATGAGGATTCTGGCCCCCGTCATCAGAGCCAGGGTGTGGGGGCCCAAATGGGCCAGCACCGGAGTCCCAGCGGTGATCAGAGCCCATGAGGCTGCAGAGAAGAACAGGACGCGCTCTCCCCCCACTCTGCAGAGCAGCAAATAACACCAGAGGCAAATGCTGAAACTTTAAGCCTCACTTTAACATAAACAGACTGCGGACATTGTTGAAGTGAAGCCATCCGTGTTTCTGTGAATGAATCGCTTACTTGTCGCTGGCATGTCCTCCCAGGATCTGGGTGAAACAGTATCCCCAGAAGAAGCCGCCCAGGACGAGACCGGAGTCGATTTTACTCCAGTGGAAAGTGGCGGCCATTGAGACGGCACAGACCGACGTGGTCATCCGAGCGCAGTACAGCAGGCAGGTGCCCAGAAACAGCATCACCGTCCATTTTCTAGCCAGGGGTCTGCAAACAACTGCTGCTTAATGACGTAATAAAATTAATTAATAAGTTAATTTAACGCTGATTGGTCTGTTTGACAAGCGCCCATTTTCTTACAAACTTGAGTTTTCTCTCTGGCATATTACGACCGTTATATCAACGGTCATAACATAGTATGCTAACGCATATAATATGCTAACGCTGTTCTGTCATACAGCACTTGAATTGAATGAGCGCTATTGAGGAGGAACTTATGGAGCTTTTTGAGTTTTTATATTTCATAACAACCGAATAAAGCGCATTTAGCATCCCACACCAGACTCAGGACCGTCTCTACTTCCGCTATTTTTGTTTCTACATCAACGACTCCGCTTAAAATGACCAGCGGCGCCCTCTGTCGGATTGCGGCCAAACTACAACACTGAAAGAATGTCTACTGGGACATTAACGTTATTAGTTAATCGACTGGAACTCATTTTAATCACCTAAAAAATTAATTCCTGCATTATATATAATTTACTCTTCATTGATTCTTTCTTACATATCCTATTGTGTGAAAATGTGGGGTTCCACACATAATTATCAATATATTTCAAAAACGAGTCAGAAGTGGACAGACAAATCCACTGTTTATTAACTCTTCTATCAGGAAATTTTTATGACTTGATTCATTATAAAAAAAATAATGCAAATAATGTTTAGAGCAAAATTAGGTTTACGGCTCCCTTGGGTGCAGAGGTTCTTTACATTATATGACTTGCAATATGTTTTTAAATGTATAAAAAACAAGGTCAAAAAAATGAGAGTTGTCAGAAATAAACTATAAAATTATTCAAGCATGGACTTACAAGCAAGTAGTTTATTTTAGGTTTTTTAAAAATTCAAAGATTTTTATTGAGTGCAAATATCTTTATATTGTTACTATATCAGATTATGTTATTTTGTGTTCCTGCTTAGTGATGCCTATATGAAAATTATGTGTTTTGGGTTTTTTGTATATATTACAGTGATTATGAAGAGGTAGATTAGTTCAGTTTGATGTGTAGGACAGACATAAATATAAAGCTTGTGCTTCTGCCTGTATCTTTTCAGTCAAACTATTTAAACTAGTGTTTTGAAGTGTGGATGGCAAATTATTTGATGACTGACTGAATATATAAGTAATAAATAAAATTCAACCAATATGCATTATAATTTTCACTGGCCTGGAAAATAAGGCCAGTGAAGCATGATTCATAAAACTAGGAGATAAACTTAAATTAAAACAAAATGTAGAGTAAACCCTGGGAAAACACAGACACACAAGACAGAGACAGTGCTCATTTTCTGGTAATCATAATTATTTTATTTAGCACCTTTAGGGTCTATTTATGAGCATTTTGTTAAAAAAAGTTTAAAAAAAAGCATAAACATGATTTAGGCACAAAAATCCAGAAAAAAATCAAATTCAAATTTGAACAATTAACATCCTGGAACTTGACACTTAGAAGCAGGAAGACGGTGCTTCATGTTTGTCAGTACTTTGAATGAGATGCAAATATCTACAGCTCTTACTGGTGAAGTCTCAGATGGAGCTCAGCATCACAGCCAGGGATCTCATTACTAACTAGAGCTGCTACTAACTATTATTTTACTGTTATTCAAACAATTCCTTTGGCGTACACTTGATCATTTGTATCAGCTAAAATAAATACTTCTAATCTCAACGTGAGAAAAGCTCCAGGCAAGTGGAAAGTTTTTAAGACAGCGCTCACTGTTCCTAGGAGTTCACATCAAACCAAACACAGAAGACAAACACAGCTGACAAACTGCCAAGCACGGCAGCAGAGGAATAATGGCCTGGGCCTGGGATGACTCAGTGACCTCATGGAGTCAACCAGGAACTGCTCACTATACCTGTTGTTCTTGATTCCACTGAAATTACTCTGAATGTGTTTCGGCCATCTGTTGAACAGCTGAAACTTGGCCAAAATTAAAAAATGCAACAGAATAATCATCCCAAACGGCAGCAAATCTGCAACAATTTTCACTTTATTTATAAACAAATCTCTGCGTTGGAGGTTCAGATGTTCAAATAATGCACAGCAATGTGTGTCGTTTACAACTTCTGCTGTAGCCTATATTTTTTCTAAATAATGTGTAAATTTTCCCTGAAGTTAGATCTCACTAAACCTCAAGATGTTTACATGAGACCAAAATAGAAATATTTGGCCAAACAGCTTCACAATTAGAGCTTTTCAGAACAAACACCTCACCTATAATTATATTGTTTTCCATGTCTTTTTGGTCAGTTGATTAGTTTAAATTGACAATATGGTTTACTTTAGGGTCGTGATGAACTGCTGGAGATGTAAATAACCAGATTGATTTGATGATATCCTGATTTGTATAAAACAAAAAAGTGAGAAAAGTCAGCTAAAATGTCGACTAAATCTTTTGCATTCAAATTTTACAGCCTCATGTGAGAGTTGTGTGTGTTTTATTTAACCAAAGATTAACCAGATACAGACACACACCTGCAGTCTTTGTTAAAGTTTCATTAGTTTTATAATGAAAATATAATATTTTGCCTGATCTTGATATTTTGCAATTATATTATAAAAGTTATTGTCATTCTGGTCCTTGAAATTATTTTGTTTCTTCAGCTTGTTATAAAAAGTAGGTATTCATTTTTCAAAGTCATATTTTCACCATTTTATTCCTACATTTATAAATGACAGCATTCCAAACTAAATATTTAACTCACAAACTAAGTATTTAGTTTGTGAAATACAATATAATTGTACATTAAATCCATTTTTGTAATTTGTAAAGGGACTGCAGATGTGAATTAGCTTTTGGTAAACAGTGTAGCATCAAAAGTGACATTTATGAGTACATTGTCCCTTTTGAGATGCCGGTCATTACCAGCTTTCAAACTTAAATATTTATTTAGGAAGCAAATATTTAGCTCCCAAATAAAGGCTTAAGTCTAAATATTAAGCTTGAAGACAAATTAAACATTTATTTAGAAATTAAATATTTAGTTACAAAACTATTTAGCTTAGTTTAGAGCTCTGACATTTATAAATGTAAGAATAAAATGGTGACTTTGAGAAATGAATGCCACCATTTTTATGACAGGTTAAATAAACCAAATTATTGTTGTTTTTTTCCCTTTTTTTACTAACGTTTTTTAGTTTTTTTTACCAATACGTTTTTACTCTTACTCCCACCTCTGTCTGCGGCTGATAGTTGGTTGTTTCTGTGATGCAAACTTCCAGTTTAACCCTCATGAAGTGGGTTATTGGCACATCCTTGTTTGCTGCCGCTTTGACAGAAATGATTTCCTCATACTCTGTTGTTTTTAATGAGGCGTTTTTACTTAAAAATTTCAAAATTGATCAGTTTCTTGCTTTACCTCAACGTGGCAATCTGAATATTTTTTAGGAGGATCTTGAACTTACAGAACAAGTGGAAGCTTGTGAGATAAATGTTTTGCGCCACAGAGAAAAAACTTCTTCGCTTTCATTAAACCTGATTCAACAAAGTTTTCAATCTCACCTGGACCACAGGTTCTGGTTCTCCAACTCTCCCGCCGGTTCTTCTGGTCTATAGATGTTAAGATCCAGAGGAGAAGCCTTCAAATTCCTGATCTGACCGGCGGTGTGGTTTTCAGCCATTCACCCAGCACCGGTATCTTCTCTCCGCTGCAGTCTGTGAAGCTCTTCCGTTCTGCCAGTTGGGCTTCCTCATATCCACTGACACAAACCGGCTGAACTAACCCGACTTGTTGACGCTGGTGTCTGTCAGCAACTAGAAGCCGTTTCCATTCCTGACAGTCGATGTGTAAGTGCTGCTTTCACTGGGAGACACATTTGCATGTTGACTGTCTATATAAGGACAGAGGTGTGTCTTCTTGTTTGTCTTCTACTTCTTTTTTTTAATCTTCATATGAGAACAGTGGAACTTGTCTTGTGAGTTTCTTGCACACTCACTTGATGATTTTCTGCTTACAGCCAATGACAGACAACATTTAAGATCAGAATTACATCTGACAAGTAAAATGACATTTTTAATTAAGAAATATGAGTCATTTTTCTACTTTAAATCTGACAAATGACCCTCATTTTTGAGCATATATTTTAATTTACCGATCATATGTTCCTCCTCCTTTGTATTATGTTCTTCTATTTTTTTTAAATGGGGGCTAAAGGCTGCAGTTTTCCCACATGTTTTTCCTTCACTCAACTTTCTGTTAATGTGCTTGAAAACAGGCAAGCAGCTTTTTAGTTATGTGGCTGTATAAACAGGAAGTCAGTGACTGACTGCTTTGCAACTATTAAGTCAGCAGCATTTGCATGATTGTGTACTTCTGTGTCAAACGTATTTCATAATACTGTAAAAAAAATTTTGAAAAGGTGAATTTTGTGTGAGCAAACATGAGCGGGGCTGGAAATCATAAGATTTTTTTATCTTCTGTCTGCTCCTTTTGGAACAATATTGCATGTCAGTTGGCACGATTATTTGTCTTATTATTATTTTTTATCTGTTTCTACTTTTCATCTGTTCGAAATACATAAATTAACACATTGTCATGGAAAATGTGGACAAATCCACTTGTTACACATATTTTAGCCCAGCTGAGATCCCAGTCCAGTTAATAATAGTTCTTTAAGAAGTGCATTTTCTTTTATGATTAGTTTTATGACGGTTTTTATTTTTACTTGAGTAAAATTACAATGTAGTATTGTTACTCTTACTTGAGTATAGCTTTTGGGTACTTTAACCTCTTCTGGTCTCGTGTAAATCAACCATCTTGGCTGAAAACCCAGTCAGGGCCCCTTAAAATCTACGTGGGGAACCCCGTTTATGGTCACCATGGAAACCGCAGTCAAAACGTGCTCGGATTCATAAACCGTTAGCTCCTAAGTTTTTCTAGCAATCTCATTGCGTGGTTAGTGTTTTTCACACATTTTCTATTTAAATATTAACAGTTTGTTTGTGTGAATACCAGGAACTGAAACGTGTGTCTTTTAATAAAGTTTCTCAGTACTGCAGTCGTTACCAGTTTCCACATTACCAGAATTTTGTCACTCTCTATGCACTTTGAAAGGTTCACTAGAAACTTCACACTGGTATAACAATGGCGTAATTCTGACTTAAAATGTGATCATCTTGAGTCTGCTTTTTATTAATTTCTCTTTTCCTAAGCATTGTTTGCTTTTGTGATGTGGTGTTAATTCATTGAAACACTTCTATTTTTTTTTTTATCTCAAAACTTTATATTTACTTAGTTCAACTGCCCTGTTTAAAATTAGTTAACTGTTTAAAAAGGTTAGATTTAGGAAAATATTTAACTTTTTAATGTGACACGTAGTCACACTAAAATATCCTTTCTGCGAAGAGAAAATTAATTAGACACCTCATTCTGATCTAAATTTGATATTTACTGAGATGAGATTGCTAAAACATCATAAAACCATTAGCTCTTTTAAATAAAAATATTTAATAAAACTCAAACTACTTTAAAAAGTTTTCTTTCAAAATAAAATAAACTGGTTGAGGTCTGATCATTAAAAATTTAATCTAGAAAAATAAAAATCTTAATTTATCACTAAATTAAGGATGTAGCAATACCTTCTTACAGTACTTAAAACTGTGAAACATGAATTAGGAAAGTCAGATGTATAACTGACTTTTTAAAAGTTTATTTTATTGTGTGGTTTCCCAATGTTGTGATGCCTTTGGCAAAAACCACATCCTGCGAATAAAAATATATATTTAGGCTTGTATGTTTAATTTTTGTAATAAAATTAATGCGCCAAACAATTAAATAAATTTTATTATTTGCTGGGTATTCAAAAAAAAAACAATGTATGCAAATGACCACAACTGTAAGAAAAATAATAAAAATGTGTGGAGATTCTAAAATTCTTTTTTTGATCCTAAAAGAAATGGACAACGAGTGGCAAGATATTTTCTTTAATATAAAATCTAATAAAATAAACAAGCACAAGTACCTTTTTCTTCACCGAAAAAAGTAAACACAGACATGCAGAAAAAGTGAAAAATCCTAACAGAAAAAAAACGCACTCATAAAATCACGTTAAGATTTAACTTTGCAGAATAAATTACCAAATAAAAGTCCAAGACAGTACACAGGTCTTGATTAAACAGACTTTTTAGCTATAAAGATTGATCAAAGCAGCCCTTTCTCTGCTGCAGCGTATAAATCCTCCATCAGTCACTGGGATTTCCAAAACCAACATCAAAACCCTGAAATATAAAACCAAATTTAATCTCTTGGAGTATGTTGGGAGCACAGGAGTACTCAGAAAAGGCCAAGGAGACTCAACTCCGCTAAAACAAACCCTCTCTGAACATGAGAAATAATTCATTTACAGAATAATTTACTGCAAATGTACATTTAATTTCACGCCTTTCAAAGTGTGTAGCTGATTTATAGCAAACTGTCACATAAATAAAACCATAAAATGTAGCATCAATTAAATCCATATTACAATAATAAAGTGTTGCTATATGTTAATTTTTGAAAAATATTCACATTTTGTTAATGGATTCTTAAAACTAGCCACCTGCTGGAGCTGAACACTTTCAGTCAACCCTCTTCACTGCAAAATGACGCCTGTTGTGGAAATTCACCATCAAAGGGTTTCAACAGACAAAATATACAAAACAGCCACTTGAATTTTGTAAAACCCAGAAACTGTATTTGAACTGAAACATTTGTGTCATTTTGCAAATACAGCAACTACCGTTTCCACGATGAGTATAAATGACGTGAAAATAAAAAAAAACAAACAAAAAAAAAACTGTACAACATGTTACCCGGTTGTAACGCAGTCGCTGGCGGATCATAAATTAAGTAGACGTGTAGGTGACGACTGATTTTTTATTTTTTTTTACGTTCACTTGGGGTCCTCAATGACGCCGGTGCTGAGGTCCGTCATTTTAGGATATTTAACCTTCTTCTGGTCCAACTCGTTTTGAGCCCACAGCAGTAACTTCAGGAGTTTAGCCAGTTTAGGGGTCGACTCCCTGTTTTCATAGTCCAGCACGGCTTGGTTCACCTCACTCCACACCTGGGTGACAAAACAGAAAACCTCTGTTTGTTTTTTTTGCCAAATTCAGTTCTTATTATCCTTGTGCTCACTACATTATAAAGAAGCAATTAAAAATTATGACTGCACAAATCCAAAATGGAAAGAAATAATGAAAAAAAAAAAAAAAAATCATGGAAATTTGGTAAATTCCAACCAAAAATGTTGCCAAATTTTAAATTTTTTTATCATGTTTAGACTTCTATTTTTATTGTGATTTAAATACATTATAGAAAAAAAACTGTGAAGAATTCTGAAGTGGAAGGAAAGTAATTTCCTGTCCCTCTATATTGAATATTCCATCAAATGTATTATCTATTGATTATGGCTATTGTGATATACAGCTCTGGGAAAAATTAAAAGGCCATTTAAAATGATTAGTTTATCTGATTTTACTCTTTATAGGAATATGTTTGAGTAAAATGACAACATGTCTCTGAAATTCCATGCAAAAATTTAGTACTTATTAGCAGAAATTGATAAATGGTCAAAATAACAAAAAAGATGCAGTGCTTCTAAACCTCAAATAATGCAAAGAAAACAAGTTCATATTCATTGAGAAACAGGAATGTTTTAACTCAGGAAGAGTTCAGAAATCAATATTTGGAGGAATAACCAGGAGGTTTTCAGTGGGGTTCAGTGCAGTGGGCTCTTAATTTTTTCCAGAGCTATATATTGTTATTGATTTATTGTCCAGCCCTACTTCTAAATACAATAGTTTACAACCAGACATAGTGAGGACGACCTTTTGCCGCTGCATCATGTTGAGCAGGTCTCCGAAGGGCGACTCCTCGGGGTTGTCGAAGGCCAGGAGGGCGAGCGTTCGCTCCATCTCCGTCAGACACTCTCGGCTCTCTTCCCCCTGTTCTGCAAGCTGCGTCTGAGCAAACTCCAGGGCCGACTCAGTCTCTCTTAGCCTGATTAGCTCAATCAAATGTTGCTGCTACAAGAAAGATAATAAAGGATGTAAAGTTAATGTGCAAGTAATATATTGTTTTCTTGCATTATATAATGTTTTTTCCCCCAAAATAAAACATTATCACTAACTTTGGGAAATACCAGAGCTACATATTATGTTTTCATCAACTGATGAGCGTAAATGGTCGGGTGCAACCGTACCTGCAGATGGAAATACAAGTATCGGTTTGTGTCCAGTAGCTCTGGGTGTAGGCTGTTGATGAGCGCGATAGCTTCTTGGATCTGTCCCTTCAGGATCATCTCTCTAATCTTAATTCTTTCATCCAAAGAATCCAAATCCACACTGGGCTCAATTCCTGACTCCATCCGAAACTTTTCTGCTGCCTCTTTGAAGCCCTCTTCATATATACACAGGACAGATGCAAATAAGTTAATAAATAATACACTCCATTAGGCTAAAATATCACGAGAAGGTTTATCACTTTTAGTTCAAAAAAATATCAAAACTTGTAATATCCACACAACATGGCATACTTCAATCGATGTGCTTATTTTTGCCAATTTTCACAATTATAGCTTAAAGCGAATAAAATTAATATTTTTTTCTAAAAAATTACAATATAGCATAGAAAACAAATTTTGCATATTTGACTTGACAGTTTTTCAGCCTATAGCCACTGACAACCAAAAAAAACCTCCTTGTCGCTTACCAAAAGGAAGGTAAGCCACAAACAAAACAAATGCTCAAGAAGCTGTCAATTCAGGGAATGATGTATCTAAGCTGAAAAGTTGAATGGAAGGAAAAAATGTTGCAGAAAAATGGTCCATGAGCTATTCATGTCTATTCAAGAATTTGGGGGACATTCAATGTAGACACAACCTGGACATGGGGCAAAACTGTCACTTTACTTATGTTAGGCTGCCCCAGAGCCAGAAGTGAGTAACTAATACCCTCCAAATTAACAGATATGAGCATTTGACATCAGGGATGAAGATAATAGACAATCTTGCAATGATGATAACAGGAAATATTTCACTGATGATATCAAGGGTGATATTTGCCAGTTCTCTTCTTTCCTTTCTTTCTCATCAACTTGTGACCTTCAGCCTTTTGGACAATATCATTTGGACAATAAGCATCTGCTGCCACGACACCCTGCCCATCTGACAACATATTACTGCAAAAGCAGGCAAATTGCAAGTTCATAATCTGAAATGTGATAAAAAAATTATTGCACTCTAAACAGTCCTTTGCAATATAAATATTGCACTCATAGATATTACAATAATAATATATTCTCAATATAAAGGGTAGCCCTACTTGACATTTACAGCTGCTAGTATACGTTTACATTTTTTAAGTAAATTACTAAAAGAAATAAACTTTGGATTATATTCAGATTTTTTTAGATGCACTGGGATAAGCTAAATTATTCAGAAAACAGTTACTGTTTTCTAGAGAAATGTCTCACCTGTCACCAAGTAATTCATGATGAGCCTATTCATGTCCGCCCTCTGAATGTGAACATTGTTTAATTTGTCCATCCACTCCTCTTTTGTTATGTCCTCTGGCTTTTCAGCATAACTCATCATTGGGAACCTGGACAAGAGGCGAAACATGAGCAAGACTGACACAGCTTGGTCAAACTGTGGAACTGCTGCGTATCAACAACTAATTAATTAGGAAATAAACACAGACAGACGAATCAAATATTACAGTCTGAAACGCTGCAGGCAAATAAAACAGCATCTACGCGACTCCAAACATGATTAAACACTTGCAAGCATCATCAAAAACAAATCCGGGCGATCAAAACAAACCCGCTTCCTCCACAGCACTAGCCGCAGCTAGTTAGCATACTGTACGAGTTTTCACAATTTACCGTCAAAACCAAGGTCCGCTGAGTTTACTTTCACGCAGGGACAAAAAACTATCAATAGATCAACCAAGTGAAGTCGTCTTGATGCTTCTAGAAGAATAAAAAACAGTCAGGCGCCTGTACAGAATCCAGCTCCGACCGCTACCTCACTAACGAGGCTAATTTGATAACCTCGCGATAGGTGTGTGAGAGAGCTGCGAAGCCTCCGATTGGTTGTGGCTGTGACGTCACGGTTGCTGAGGAACAGCGAGGTTCATCTCATAAGAGAACGTTTTACACAGCTTTTGTAGTCACTAATTGTATGCGTGTTTCATAGTACTACAAATAGTGTTTTCATATTTTTTTAAATATTTTGCACAATTTTATACACTTATAAATTTATTCAATTCAAAACTTAACTTTAAAAAAGGGAAATTACATGTAGCTCATATTATCTGAGGTTGGTAGGAGAGTTGAATAGATTAGAAAGGAGAATTGAAAAGAGGTTTGAATAGGATTGGAAGGAGGACTGGAAGCAGGCCCAGCGACATGGGTGGGCACTGGGGGGCCTTCCCTGCCACAGAGTCCCTAATGCCCTTCTCCCCCTGGACTGGAAGCTATTGCTTTCATTTTTACCTCGGAGTGGCCAACTTTTTATTATTCCTATCTCGATTTGATACAGTAGGGGGCTACCGCACTTCCCGTATCACAGAATTTCTCAATTACAGTCCTCACACCCCCCTGCCCTGCATGTTTTAGGTGTTTTCCTTCTGCCACACACCTGGATTGCATCTGTGGGTGATCATCAGCCTTCTGCAGTTCTTAATGGTCATGCAATCATTTAACCAGCTGTTCTGGAATAGAGGCACATCTAAAACATGCAGAGCAGGGGGGCCTGAGGACTGGGATTGAGAAGCACTGCCATATCAGAGCCTTCTATCTCCCGCACTTTTTTCAGTCGTTACAGCTGCTTAATCCATTGTTAGCATGTTGTAACAAGTTTTTACCGAGCCGCCTTTAAACGCAACACGAGCAGAACCCCCCAATCCAAGGACACTTTGCTCCTGGGATTGAACTCTAATTCCAGTTTTGATTGAAATTATGGTGGGAAGGAGGGCTGGAATTAAATTTAGAAGTAGGGTAATTCCAACTCTATTTCCAACCCTAATTCCAACTCAAATTGGAAATGGGGTTAGAGTTAGTGGGCCATTGTTTTGTTTTGTTTTTTATGAAGAAGAAATACAAACAAAAACTTGAACAAGAATTTTATGAAATTATTATTGTCAATATTTTAGGCATTCACACGAGGACCTAGACTTAATCCTGGTTACTCATTTAAATGTAGCTAGTTACTACCCAACTCTGATAATATAATATAATATAATATAATATAATATAATATAATATAATATAATATAATATAATATAATATAATATAATATAATATAATATAATATAATGATTATTAATGACAGCTTTCCTCACCGCGCGCTCTCTACGTCATAATTTCGTCAGTGCACGCGCACGTCGGGTCCTCCGTGGGGTACCAGGGGGCGGAGCCAGCGAGCTGCTGCAGCTGTCCATGGTCGCATAGTGAGAGCCAGAGAGGGTCCGGGTACGTGCGAGATGCGGTCATAGTCACGCTGCACCGCCTCACATCAGAACCCGTCCGGATCGGAATTCCTATTGAGCAACATAGCCGACTGAAAGGTGAGGATTCCCTCTGCTATTCTGTATTTTCTCCTCCTTTTCTTTTCCTTTGACGCTGCCTCTTGCCCTTGAACAAAAAACGACGATCCATCCCTGCCTGAGGATCCAGAGCAGGCCCATGCAGGAAGCGAACCAACATGGATGCTGCGCGAAGAGGCAGTGCAGTTGATGATGCTCGATCAGAGATTACGCTCCCGGGATTGAACTCGTAATTTCTAATCCTTCCTACAGACAATTTCTGTTCGGGAATGAGATTCGTAGAGGAGGAATATTTGAAAGCCACCTCTTAGATGAATTAGATTTCCGTGAAAATGTGACGATAAAACGAGAAGGGCTGCAAATACCGAGCAGTGGCTCTTCATTTGTATCGAGCTGACACCCATTTGGACGCAGCCTGGTTCTTGAGAATGATTAAATAAATAAAATTTATTCTTTGTAGAATAATTTTTTTTTAGCTATCCCGCTGTGCTGTAGCTGTTCAGCCTGCAAGGATGTCAGCTTGTAATTTACTAAAAGCAGTGGACCTGCCAAGCTGCAATGCTGTCAGTAATCAGCCAGAACAGTGAATTACCCAAAGGGAAGACAGATAAATGCAGGTGAAAGAAATTAGTTCGTCATTTGGACCTGCACAGATTTGATTTCTCTGTAAAAATGCATTTTGGGACTTTGTGTTTATAGAACTAGCTGTTCTCTGATGCCCTCAGCCTCAAATGCCTCTTTATGATTGTCGTGATTTATTAAATAAAAAGCAGTGAAAAAAAATAAATAAAAAAATTAATTTTTTTTTTTCTTTTAATTATATTTTATGACTGGGCGACAGGGTTTAAAAATAAAATCTCAGATCTTTTCATACCATATCAGGTTTGAAATGTTAACAGATTTTTCTTTTTTGCTTGCTTTTTTCTACAACAGAGGATTCAGACAATTACAAAAAAATAAAAAATAAATAAAATTAAATAAAATTCTGAGAATTAAATCGTACATGAACAAAGTCAAAGTCATAGTGTTATGGAAATAAAGTCATAATATTACGAGAATAAAGTTGCAGACTTTATTCTCATAATATTCTGATTGTATACTCGTACAACTTTATTTTTATAGCATTATGATTTTATTTTTGTAATTTTAAGACTTTTGTCTCATAATTGTGGTTTTTATTTTCTTGCATGGTCCTAATACACCATCATACTTTTCTGCAAAAGAAATTACAGGAAAATATTTTCAAAAAGTGGCTTTGGTTTCAGTCATCCCTTCAGTGATGAATTATGTGGGTCAGGCTATGAGAATTTTTGTGTATTTACGAGAATAAAGTCAGAAGATTATGACAAAAAGACACAAATTAACTTGAAAATGTCTTAAAATTCTGAGAAAAAAATTTGTTTTAAAAGTTTTTAAAAAGCTTAATCAGGATCTGACATGACCAGCTCATGTGTAGATTTTTCTTCTGAACAGACTCAGGTATTTTCACAATAATTTCAAAGTCATGCTATGAACAATAATTTCATGTGTTAAAAGAGTAAAGTATCAGTTCACAAGATGCTGAGCATTCCTCATTTTAATTAAAATTTTTCTGTGATGGAGTTCTCATAAAATTACCATTTTATTCCCAACTTTATTCTGGTAGTATTATGACTTTATTCTCACAGTTTAAAACACATCATAGCCTGGCCTTAATGTTCAGTTGTAGAGCTGACGTGAACTATGAAAACCCAAAGAATTTTTTGAAAATAAAAAAAAATGAAACAAAAATTAAGTCTTCAAAAACCAAGTATTTGATTAACTGTTAGAATGAATTTATCTCCTGACCTTAGCAGCAGTGCTTTTCTCTGTTGTTGTCACTTTGTGCAGCCTGTGAGGCATCATGGCTGAGCAGCAGAGGCAGCGCTCTCTGTCCACCGCCGGGGAGTCTCTCTACCACGTCCTGGGGGTCGACAAGGTGGCCACATCGGACGACATCAAGAGGTCCTACAGGTGAGGCTGAGCGCTGTGATTTACAATCAGACTAATTCAATCCCCTCTGCCGCCGGTCGGCCATTTTTAACCTGCCTTCTGCAACAGGAAACTGGCGCTAAAGTTCCACCCTGACAAGAACCCAGACAATCCGGAGGCAGTGGAAAAATTCAAAGAGATAAACAACGCCCATGCCATCCTGAATGACCCCACGAAGCGTAACATTTACGATAAATACGGCTCTCTGGGACTGTATGTGGCTGAGCAGTTTGGGGAGGAGAATGTTAACACTTACTTTGTCCTTTCAAGCTGGTGGGCAAAGGTAAGATGTGAAAAAAAAACATTGTTTTTTTAATTATATAAGGTGCATTTTAATAAATTCATACCTATACTTTAGTAAGTCAACTCATAATGTGAAACACATGCAAGAAATTAGAGTGACGTGTCTCATTGGTTTTTATCTCTTAATTTTGATGATTATTCAGATTCATTTTCTCAGAAAATTAAAACGATATTTGACAATTGTTTATCAAATTGTCACTTAGGGTACGTGAGAAAGAAGCTAACTGCTTACGGAGTGCTGTCTGCAGTAATTCAATGAAAAGCTTAGTGGAAGGAAAAAGTCTGGGGAAAATGACGCAAGAATTCACATTTTTACACTTCTATTTGGGTCTCAACTTCCTCTAATAACAACCCATGAACTTAAAAAAACACCCAGCCATTATTTTTTGGCTGTAAGTTAATGTTTTTGGGTGTCTGGAAACTGAGCCATTTCAAAAGCCTTCCCAATGTAACGTCACAAATCAGTAGCCTTTGACCTTCACCTAGTTACCACAGCGAAGCCCAGGCCGTTACCTAGCAACTCCAGCGAAGCTCCAACACATTTGGTAGCTCTTTACTTTAAACTTTAATCTTCAGAATTAATATTAACACTTGGAAAGTTTCACTCTGTGTTTGAAATTACTTAAAATATAAATTGCTAATTTTTGGAAGTGAATTACTGAAGTAAATAAGCTTTTTGATAGTGTTTTTTTTTAGATGGATCTTCAGGTTTTATTTTGTTGAACCTGTTTGTCTGCAGGCTCTGTTTGTATTCTGTGGCCTGGCCACTGGATGCTACTTCTGCTGCTGCCTGTGCTGCTGCTGTAACTGCTGCTGTGGACGATGTAAACCTCGGCCTCGGGAGGGCCAGGAGCAGGACTTCTACGTGTCCCCCGAGGACCTGGAGGCTCAGCTGCAGTCTGATGAGAGAGGTGAGGCCCGAATAACCAACATTTAAGGGTTAAAATTCACATTTTCTTCAGCTTTTTGGACTCCATTTGAGCATAAAGACTCAAATGCTTCTAAAAACAGCCCAAATGCTTAACAACAAAATTTTTTGGCAATAAGTTAATGTTTTTTTTTGTGTGTGTGTCAGGAAAAGAAGCTGTTTAAAAAAACCTCCCATTTGTTGAGTCACATTCCACAGGCACTGCCCCGTTACCTAGCAACCCCAGCCCTGTAACTTAGCAACCGAAACGGAACTCCAGCACATTAGAAATATACACCATACAATATAAATCACTCAAATGTATGACAGATCACATAGCTAGAATAAATATATAAATAAAAATTTATCACAAAATGAGTCACAGTTCATACAAAATGTTGATCAATTTATAAAATGTACAATAATTAACCATTTCAGTTATAGGTGTGTTGCTCCTAAAAAGATTTTCAGCTTCTTTTTGAAAACTGACTTCTGTTCAGCTTTTATGAAAGTTAATGTTAGAGTGCCACTCTTCTATTGCTTTGTAAGTAATCAATCAACCAATCAAGTTTATTTGCACATTTCAGCAACAGAGCAGTTCAAAGTGCTTTACATGGTGAAAACTAACCCCAACCCTAACACATTCTATAGTCACATTGTATGTTTGTTACTGAAAATCAGTAACAAACATTACATTTTATCTAGTGCCATCGTTAAAATCATCAATACACATTTAATATATTGGTCAATATTCCATTTAATATCTCTGAAAATCAACTCTAAACAAGTGGATTTTTAGCCTTGATTTGAAGGAATTCAGTGTTTTGGCTGTTTTGCAGTTTTCTGGAAGTTTGTTCCAGATTTGTGGTTCATAGAAGCTGAATGATGCTTCTCCATGTTTGGTTCTGGTTCAGCTCTGCATCCCCAGAACCAGAACCAGGAGATCTGAGAGGTTTGGAAGGTTGCTATGACAACAGTAGGTCTCTAATGTATTGTGCTGCTAAGCCGTTCAGTGATCTGTAAAATAAATGACATAACAGGTGCTTTGGAGAAGATTAGTTTTTAATTGAGTTATGTAATGGCTGCTGGAAACGACAAGTGTTTTGTTGTTGACTTACCATCCAGAAATCAATTTCTGCATTCATGTTGGTTGTACAGGAGGCTCCACTAATGCTTTTCTAAGATGTACAGTTATATAATAGTGTGTGTGTTTCCAGCCATTTTAGGTTCTAAAACAACTTATTCTGAAAGGAGCTCAAAATGTATTAAATGATCATTATCTAAGGATGATTTTGTGCACAAAATGTGTTGAACATATTTTTGTAGCCCTGCTGGTAGTAACAGCCTTTTCAGCTGGTCAATGTTCTTCATAGGGCTTCTAATGAGCTATCATTGGATCCAGGTGCATTAAACCTGGGAGAAAACTAAAACATGCAAGATGCCGGCCCTCCAGGACTGACTTTGGGCACCACTGGTAGCCCGTAGACCTATCCCAACCTGTTTAATGATACATAGCCGGTCACCTTTAAATGCTCTGTTGGGATTGGAGCAGCCAGGTATACATAGTCCTCATGTTGCATCATACTTCCATAAATTTTGTAACTAAAATCCATCTTAGTTGCCAGTTGCTATGGAGTTGCTATGACAACCTTAGAACTAGCTGTAACCTCTCTTCTATTTAAGTTATACAAAGTTCTCAAAGTTAATAGCCATCTTGGTAGGAAGCATAGCTAACTGTCATGGGAGTTGCTATGGAGTTGCTATGACAACAATAAACAAGCCACAAACTTTGAGTTAGCTCTGGCCTCATTCCTGTATAACTTATATACAAGTACATTACTCGATTACAATTTTTGAGTACTCTGGCCACCTCTCTGTAACATAAAGATAAATCTTAGTGATATTTACTGCCGAGCTAGAAAAAATAGTCTAGCTAATGTAACTTTTATCTGCAAGTTAAGATGGACATGCAGCCTATGTGTATTATTACAACCCTGCTGAGCCAGAACCAGAACCTTGCTATTCACAGGAAAGGTTTGTATGTCCTTTACAAATCCTTTTTTTTTTTCCTCCAAAGAGTTTTTGTGGCGCTAGTGGCTCGTATTTTTGTGACAGTAGGCAGACAGGAAAGCGGGTGAGGAGAGGGGGGAAGACATGCGGCAATGGTCGTCGGGACCGGGAGTCGAACCCGCGACGTCCGCGTTGAGGACTAGGGCCTCCAAGCGTGGTGCGTGCTGACCCCCTGCGCCACCACAGCACGCCCCCTTTACAAATCCTTTTAAACACTAACTGTATGCGTCCATAGATTTTAGGTGTAGCACTCTGTGTTCACTATATAGTATATTATGGTAAGAGCAGCTTGTCCACATGGTGTGACATGTTTCCACATTCTGTCTTGTACGGGTCGATCCCGACAGCAGCCATTTTGTTAATATATATTTATCTTGCTCATTGGTCAAGAGTCATTTTGCTGGTCTCGAAGCCATGGCTCTTCTATGCTTTGCGCTGTTTGCCGACCAAGATGGCGTGGATCACTTTCAGTTCAGATTTGTGGGAACTGCGTATTGAAATGAAGTTTGTGTTTCTCAAACAGAGGCTGCTGGGGAGCCCATAGTGCTGCAGCCGTCGGCAACAGAGACGACTCAGCTAACGTCAGATGGGCAGTACTCCTACCACACCGACACCGGCTTCAACTAACCCCTCCGCTCCCGTCAGTCCCAGAACGGAATCCTGCCTGCTTCCCTGCTCCACCTCCGTGAGATGAAAGAAAAAGGCAAACCCATCCTTCCACGTCAGAAGAGCCATGCAGAGGAGAGTGGACTTGTCAGCATGGCCTTTCAAATGAACTAATGAAGTCACATCCACTCCCCTCCTTCCCTCATCATGCTTTCCCTACGTGCAAGAAGGAAAGAGAAACAACCAAACTGTTTCCCTTTGGGTTCTTCTTCTGCACTTTAACCACACAGGTCCCCGTTCCCTCCGTTTCCCATCGTTTGCATCATGGTGTAGCATGCACTGTGTCGAAAACATTGTCCCTACAGTTTCTTTATGCCTTGGCAATAGTTTTACTTATTAGCAAGACTCATAACATATGTGCAGTGATGTTAAAATGAGCACAGCTCACCAGGAGGAGGAGAAGGAGGTAAAGTTTACGAGATATTTTCTGCTGAAGGAGCGGAGAGCCGCGGCTCATCAGGGATGGTTGGAAGCATGCATGAAGGTTCAGGCAGTCAGTGCCGTCATTAAATGTTAGAGGACTGGTTTGTCCCCACATTTGCACTTTTCACTTCTAATTTGAGATCGATTTTGTTTTCGACACTAAAAGAGCTCTGACATCGTTTTCTGTTTGTCTCTTCTGTGTTCCTTCCTGAGTGGTTTTGATCCAAGTCGTTAAGGCGCCCAGCTTTATTCATGGACAGACGTTCATAAATACCAGCCAGGGGTTAATTTAGCTTCATATCCTTTTACATGCAACGGGGAAAGGTTTGCTTTCTGCGCCTCACCATAGCAGGTATTGTGATTATTTGGAAGCAAACTCCTGTAATGCATTTGGTCCATGTTACATTTTAAAGCTCATATTTTCATATCAGCAGCTTAACACTGACATGAACTCTGGATGCAACAATTAGAAGGAACCTCACACAAAACAACTTTTTCTTCAAGGAGCTCAAGTTTCTTTAGTTTCACTTCATCCAAGCTGGTTTTATTTTTATTGCATAAAGCCAAGGAGCTTAACAAAGTTAAGCTGTGCATAATTCAAGCTGATTTTATTTTATTTTTTACTTTTTTGTGCAATCAGCTCAGCTTTGCCAAGTTTCATCTCATTCAAACTGATTTTATTTTATTTTATTGCATAAAGCCAAGGAGCTTAACTTTGTTAAACTGAACATAATTCAAGATAATTTTATTTTATTTCTATTTTTGCTCTATTAAGCACAGTATGCTTATTAAAAATTAATCCCGTCCAGTAGTTTTTATTTTATTTTATTTTATTTTATTTGAGTATTTTTGTGCAATGCTCATTTTGTCAAGCTTCATCTCATCCAAACTATTTTTATATTTTTACTTTATTTTATGCTATAGTATAAATATAAGTGTGGCTATGTAAAGCTTCATCTCATTAAAACAGTTATTTTATTTTAGCTTATTTTATTTTATTGTTATTATTCAACAATATCTCAGTTTTGTCACTCTTGATCTCATTCAAGCTATTTTTAATTTATTTTATTTAAAATAAAATATTTAAAATAAATAAATAAAAATATTGTTTTATTTTAAATCACTTTAAAATTATTTTTATTTTATTCTGAATAAAATAATTTATTATATTTAATTTAAAATAAATATTTGAAAATAATTTTAAAGCATTTTTTTAAATGTTGCATTGAAATAATCCAATATTAATCTGTTGTGTTATTTTAATGCAGAAATAATATTTGATGGCATTAAAATATTTTTGTTTTAATGCCATAAAATATCTTCATTCTACTGCATTAAGTTGCACCTCATCCTGGTTAATTTAGTTTTAATTTTATTGTGCTGATTTAATCCAAGCAGCTCCAGTTTATCCAGCTGCACTGGTTGATGGCATCACATGATTTTCCTTTTTCTCTTTGCACCAAACATTTCCCTCTCTTCCTGGGTGACATTGAGTTTAAATCTGATCAGCCTGATATTCTGTCCGATGCTGTGATCGTTCTTCATTGTTGACTTTCTGAATCTGTGAAATGCATCTCTGAGAAAAAAACAAAACAAACGTTTTTCTCGTCCTGCATATTTCACCACATATTAATCTTTGCTACTTTTGCAGCTTCCTGACTACAACTGATGTGTTTAAATGGTTTACAATTGGTGAGCCCCCGTAGCCCACCCCTCTGCTATTAATGGTATGGATGTTGACCTCTGTGGCCCTCGTATGATGTTTCCTGTAACCCCTCGATGCAACATAGATGTTCCTGTTATGGCTTTTTCATTGAGATACTGAAAAACGCTACTGTAAATGTTTTCAGCTGAATACACTGTGTGTCGAAAAAAACTATAATGGATCAGGAAATGACTCCAAAAAAAAGTATATAGTGTAACTATAGTGAAATGGTTATATGATGCATTTTTGAATTTTTTTATTTATTTCATATTCTGTTATGTTTTAAAGGAGGACTCCCAGTCATTTTAAATGGTATGGTGTTGTAATGTAACCATTAAACCCAGTAAGGGATGGTTTAATGGTTGGCGCTGCCTGTACATACACTCAGCCCATATAAAGTATAAACATTTATGTTGTAGCATGGTAACTGTGTGTCTGGAAGAAAACAAGAGGATCATTGATCTGATTTGCTGTTGTTGAATAAATGTTCCTCAACATTTTGACTCATGTCTTCATCTATTTTTTTTTTTTTTTCAAAAGTCAAGATTTTAATAGTTGGCAGAAAATAAAATGATTATCCACCTGAATCTATTAATAGTCTCATAAAAATACAGTAAAAAAACGAAGTGGAAAACAAATGGGTGAGTGTTAATAAGGTAAAGTTTTGTCTTTTTTTTTTTTTTACCATCTAAGCCATTAATGTACTAAACTTCCTTTTCATGTGATATTTTATCATCATTATTTATATATATTAACAATAACAAGTAGAATACACACAGCATAAAACAAGTTTCTTATCATTGGAATTATAATTTATTTATATTATGCTATGGTGCAGCTACAGAAGCTGTTCGTCATGTGGATGTAATTTTTACCACCAGATGGAGACAAATATATTTATACTGTGATGTTAAATAGTCAGATTCAAGTCATTTTATTTGTAAATCCAATTGTGATTTGTTTTTAGTCAATGAAGCTGCTCTGTGCTAACCATCAAATGTTTTGCAACAAATTTAACCAGTAGATGGTTGTTGTCTCACTTGTCATCCTTAGAACGAGTTTATAAAACCAAGCTACATTTATTATTAATACCCAAGGGGCTGAAACTAAAAGGAATAAAGCAGTTTAGTGAAATAAAATTCAAGTAAATGACAATAATGTAAGAAAAAAAATTATGAACATATAATGGTCAAGCAGAGGCAAATAAAAATCAAGCTAAATTTAAATATCGACTTAAATGTCTTTAGTAAGAGGCTATTTTGATTTTTCTGATAAAATAATTTGTGTCTAACCTACAGTAAAAGCCACTGGTGAATAAGTGTACTGTTTTTTTTAATCCCTTGAACAGCAACTCATGCTGAGCTGGGTTCTTTTTGTTAAAAGAAGGTTGTTTGTTTCCTCTGTCACCGCAAGCTTGCTGAGGAAAAGGGAATGCAGCAAAAATCCCAAACATGATGAAATCACAGATTTCTTTCCACCAACTTAAAATAATTGAATTTGTCTGGGCTGTGATATAACTAGAGTTAAATTAAATACGAATATGTTTCAGTTATTGGATTGCTTTCATTATATGATACATTTAAAGTATTGTATAATGTGTGTCTTCTAAAGATCATTTGATGAAATCATGTTTGTTGTGAAATAATCACTTTTTTTGTGTTTTTGCTGAGACATTTGTGCATAAATAACGTAGTGATACAGTTTTTACTGGTCATTAGCTTTAATTTTTCTGGAATACTGCAGAAAATAAACTGTTCAATGCTGAACTAAAACGAAACAGGACTGAAAATATTTTTGTTTACGACATCTCTCTTATTTGTTTCCATTGTTCTTTTATGATTATGAAAACACAGTGTTGACAAATATTTGCCAAATATGCCCCCCAAAATAAAGTGAAGCAAAAGATAAATAGTCAAATGTTGTGTTTTTTTATAATTAAATATCTAGTTGATAACCATTTAAATTTTAAAGAGTTTGTATTCAGTTTAAACGATGCCAAGTGTATTCACATTAATTATGCGTAGGGACGAAATGGTGAAATCAAACAGAGATCCCTGAAGCTGCCATGAGTTTATAGTGATCTCTTTGTATCCTGGTGTTGTCAATTACCGAGATTACCGAGTGTGAGAGAGAGTGAAACCAATAATAGCGTCAGTGATCAGACTGCCCCCTGCTATTCTCTGAGCTCAGCTAACTGGATGGAGACATTTGGCAGCGGTTAGCTTATTAAAACACTTCGAAGTGAACAAAGCAGCGATGAGCCGACAAGGTAAGACCAACTCGCATCGATCATACGGTATTACATTTTTATTATATGCCTGCATTTGGTTGGTTTTATAGGGTTAATGACGAGTTGTTGTTTTTTTGTCGTTTGCTAGTTTTGGTGACTTTATGCTGACGTTAGCATAGCACGCAACAGGTTAGCCGTTAGCCGGCTAGCCTGTTAGCTGGTGAGCAGAAAATGAGGGAGGAGTTCAGCACCGAGGACAGCAGCTCCTACATGTTTAACACTACAGTAAATAATAACATCCAACTTTCTTATAAATCTTTATTTATTACTAAAATTACAATTATTAGTCGAAATCATCGTCTCAAACGTAAATTATTGATTAAAGAAAGTTAAGGTGTCGTTACGTTAGAAATATTCTTTAAATTCAAGACAACAGAATGTGATTCTTGAAGCCGAAACCTTAGAAAAAACGATGATATAATATCATTATTTTTATATTAATTTATTTAAACAGAACATTTTTTCGAATTTGTCTTTCATTTGTGGATCTGAAATATTTAGTAGAATGTTTTTTTCTTTTTTCCTTTCGTGTCATTTTCTATTTTTATACACAGTATCTTCAATTTTAATTTCTGAATAGTAAAAGCTTATTTTTTTCTTGCAGCAATGTATCTATGGTAGTTATTTAAGAAAGAAAATTATTGTAAAGCTATAAAGATTTAACTGACTATTATTGACTGTTTTTTACTGACTATTACTTTAAGTAACTAATCTATCTCCTGATAGGTCAGAAAATTTTTTATCATCTCAAACCCTTCTTGAAAATGTATTTAAGATATAAATACTAATTCTTAAACACACTGTAATTTTGAACTCATTACAGCTGAATCTTAATCTATATTCTTTTCCTTCTTGATTCACATCAGTCTAATTTGATATTTCCTCTGTCTAAGTTTTTAACGGGACGTCTTCATCGCTGAACTTCTCCACAAGAATTACAGGCAATGGATGTTCACACACAAATCTAAGAGAGGATGACTGGGACACTCTGCGTTTTGAGCTTACAAAGGTAATGCAACACAATTCAAAGGCAAGCAAGGACAGGAAAAGAAAGATTTTCCCCCAATCTGAATTTATTGTTCTTTCCTCCTGCATAGACGGAGGATGAGATTCAGACGTTGAGGCAAGTCCTTTTGGCAAAAGAGAAGTATGCAGCAGACATCAGGAGGCAGCTGGGGATGAGTCCGCTCAGCAACGTGAAGCAGAATCTCGCCAAAGGTTGGCAGGAAGTCCAGACCTCAGCTCCGTACGTTCTCCCACACTTTCGCAAACACAGAAACAAATATTTATATAAAATTTCAGCGAAGTGTTCTGTCATTTAATGTGTGGATGTACCATAGAGCCAGTTATATTATGTATTGTTTTATCATGACAAAAGCTGAATTTCCATTACAAACATACGCAAAATGTTGTTGGAAAAACACAGTTTCGCAATTAAAATTAGAAACATAATTAAAATAACATGTGAACAAGTTTGCTCATTCTGTAAGTCTTAAAAAAAACTTGCTTATCAATCATCCTCCATTCACTTCCTGTTGTTCTACTTCATGGTTTCCGCCTGTATCATCATCCGGTTGTTGCCAAAAAGGTTTTGCTTTCAGTTTTGCGAAATAAACCAATTTTGATACGGCACCAAAACTTATCAAAAAATCAGTGTTTCCATGTTTCCACTAAGCAAAATTATTATCAAAATATCAGATTGTGGCCAATGGAAATGCAGCTATGGTTACATAACCAAAAGAGGCAACCTGCCGATGATCAGGACTGCGCTCTTAAGTCAGCACACTAATCAGCCGACCTCTGCATGTCCTGTCGTTTCAGATATCTCACAGCCTCTGCCACTCTGGAGGACATCGGCAACTCCAGCGTGTGAGTCCATATAATCACGATTTAATCATCCCCAGAAATATATTCACTTTTTAAAACAACTGGATCTTTTCAGCGTTTATTTCTGTGCATGTTTCCTCAAGAGGGATCACTTCTAAGAACCGTCTGATGGGATTTTCCGGGTCAAATAGGATTGGTGCCCTGATAATAGCCCCACAGCCTGACTTAGCACAAGAGGCAGTGGCTTTACAAAGTCACAGCATGACGAGCCTCCAGTGTTTGTATTAAACAGAGGAGGAAGGATCTGCTGCAGCAGATGGACAGCTGACGCACATGAAGCTTATTGTTGTTTACGAGTTGCTTTTCTATGTAGCGGTGGGATGTAGCGAAGTACAAGTACATTGTTACTGTACTTAAATAAAATTTTTATTTATCTACGCTTTACTTGAAGCTGGAGAACATAACTTTTATAAAAAAAAATGTTTTTTACATATTTGTTAAAACTATAACCAGGTTATGATGGTATAAAACAGATAATCTGTGAAAAAAATCAAGCTCCTCTACTTTCTCACCAATCAGAGCCAGTAGAAGGGTCTCAGCGCTGTCAATCAACCTTGTGAATGCGCTGCTAAATGTGCTGATGGTGGAGAAGCTACTTACCATTACAGAAAAACTGTTTATCCACCAACATCGCAGGCTATGCTAACTAACCTTAGCATTGACAACAGAGTCTGCTGCGCACACAGACATGATTGACAGCGCTAAGACCCGCCTCCTAGCTCTGATTGATTGTTTCCAGATAGCACTGAGAGAAGGCAGAGGAATTAAATATTTTTTTGTCACAGATTATACTGACATCACAACAGTTTCAACAAGTATGTAAAAAATATATATATTATAAAAGTTACATAATACAGTTTTAAGTAGATTTAATTGAGTTGCGTTTGACTTTAACTTCACTTCATTTTACATTAATTATCTATACTTTCAGCTCCACTGCATTTTTGTAATGTGTTAACAGAAATATGTGGAGTTTCCTTCATGTCACATTGCGTTATTTGTTTTAAAGTAATTAATGACTTACTTACTTTTGAGCTAACTACTTCAAAAAATGGGTCCAAGTTTTGCAAATGGTGCCAGGAAATTAAAATATTGTTCATTACTGACCCATTAAAGTTGAATAAACGGTATTTTTTTTAAACTGTGGAGTTGATGGCAAACTGGTGTTGAAATGTCAGTGAAATTATCAACTTTTATTTGAGTGGTTTTACTGCAGTTAAACTAACACATCGGTTTCACTTCTGTTTTAAACAAAAATGTTGAAAGGAATAGTTATTCCTCTTTCTTATTCTAACATTTAACTCTGCATTTCTGATGCACAGAATCAAGTGAAAACTGTCACAGATTGTAAACGCAGTAGAAACATGCATTAGCTGCAGCATTAACGTATTCAAGAAAATACACATGATGATATTTTAGACCATTTTATTAGGGAATACATTCAACAAGTACTTCCATGTTCAAAACTTTAAGTATTTTTAAAAGCAAGTATGTGATTTTTACTGAAGTTAAAATGTTCATGTGGTACTTTTTCTTTTACTAGAAAACATTTTTGTCTGTTTACAGTGTTTACTGGTTGCTGCTGTTAAACAGAACACACAGAGCTTTGTTTTGTCGCACTGACTGATTTAATTTATTGATTGCAGATACGTGAGGACACGAGACGGTCTGTCTCAAGCCGGCCAGGTGACATCTGCTGCTCTGTCCAACGTGGGCGTGGCCATCACCAGGAGGCTGGTGCAGATGAGGTCAGCCCACTTTTATTTGGGTTAAAAACTGAGAGAAATCTTTCAATAAATAGTTATAAATGGTCATATAATTTTCATACCAAACAAATGATGAAATATATTTTTCTACAAGGTGTTTCTCCCAGTGTATTAAAAGCCTGGTGGGCTGCCAGGCTTCACTTGTCTGCCCCGCCAGGCTGGGCACGCTTTATTTATTTTAAACCGGTTTTTTACACATTAGTAACTGTCGTCAATGAATTAATAGTTTATTATTAATAAACAAGGCTGTTTGAAGTGCTTTAAACCATAAAAACATCACACAGTAACTAATTAAAGAAGCAACAGACGTTACATTTTGTCAAGTGCCATCATCAAAATCATCAATACACATCAAATATGTTGAGAGAAAGGTTGGTTTGTCCAGAGGGTTTCTGTGGATGTGATGGGGGAAGATGGAGTCAAATCATCTAATTACCTTTTCCTTCCACTGAGCTACAGCAAAGCCTTTGCTCAGGGCTCCTCAGTTCAATCCACTAAAGGTCAATCTGAGGTCATTCTGACAGGCTGTCCCTTCTGCCACCGGCCTCTGGATGTCTGGCAGTCGCCCACTTTGGGTCGCAACAAAAATAATAATGTAGAAGTAAAACTTTCATAAATAATTTAAGCTAAAAGTGTAAAGAGGAAAAAGAAATGCTACAAAAACAGACTAAATTAATCACAAAGTGAGAAGAATATAGAAATAATACAAGAGTAAAGTCATATTACCAGAATAGAGCGAAGCTGGGAAGTAACTAGTTATTACATTTACTTGAGTAACTTTTTTTGAAAAGATGTATTTTTACTACACTGTACTTTTTTTCTACCCTCTGAATGAAAAACAAACATGTTTTAATGAGAAATTCACCAGAGAGACACCTGCAGTTAAAGTTTTATACCGAAAGAAACTGATTTTATTTTTTTATTTTCATCCTTAAAATACCAAAATATCCGCTTAAGTTTATATTTTGGTCCGTCTAATGATGTAATTTTTAAATGATTGATTTGCTCAGTTACTCAGTACTTGAGTAGACTTTTTACCAAATAAACTAAAATAAATAAAAATAAATAAACTTTTTAAACTTTAGTATAATTTACTAGATATGTTGACGTATTGCTACTCCTGTTTGAGTACTCTACCCACCTCTCAAATAGAGTAATATTAGGAGGATGAATTGCTAAGTTTATAAGAATTTCAGAACAAACGATAATAAAACATTAAAACGTTAAAATTTGGTTTGGACACATCAGCTCAAACATGTCAAGTTGGATCTTAATGATGTAAGATGCACAGAAATGTTTTTTTATTTTTTTTATCCGATGTTAATTATTATTTAATTTCCCTTTGGGATCACTAAAGTATTTTTAATTGACTATTAAATGGGACATTTTTTAATAATTTTATTTATTTTAGCTCTTTTTTTTTTTTACGCTGTCCAGAGACTGCTAACCTCATTATAACCCTGCAGTTGGAACATAGCATCACCTTATCGATTTTAAAGAATATTCAAACTGTAATCCAATAACATTGTTTTGCGTTTTCTTTTCTCATTTATGCTGCAAACTCAACAGAGCTTTGCCTCTTCCAAGCCCACCACGGTAAGATCTGAGCTTCACAGCGTCTTCATTTTAGGAAGTGAATAAAGAAATGTTACTTAGTTCATAACTGCCAATAATAATGTTTTAGGTTCATATTTGTTACAATCTGCTCAGTTAAAACTTAAATATGTGATAATTCAAAGCATTGTGTAAAAAAAAAGTAGTTTTCCACCTTAAAATTTACAATTTACTCTCAAACATTTTATAATTATATATTTTTTTCCACTCAGGACCCTGAGTCACACCATTAGTGTGCCATCTATGAGGTAAAACATCACAATAAATTTGAAAACAAGTTGGTATTCAACATATTTAATGGAGTGTTTAATTGTTCATATTTATTTTTAGGCATTCATCCACGTTCAAGTCTATTGAAGAACTGGTTGGCAGTGTGAAGGTGAGTGTTAATGTTAAACAAACTTAAAAAAACACAATATATGGTTTATATTGTGTAAGTTATGATAAATTATTTCTGAATTAAAAGGATAAAGTGACTGGAGGCGTGTCGAACAGTGAAGAGGCGTCTGGATTTGAAATAAGATCCTCACGCAACCAAACCTGAGATGAATCGATTTTATGCAAATCACTAAAGTTTCTCAGTTAAAAAAAATGTGAATTTTCTCCCTCATCAATATGTATGCTTGTTTTTTCAGTTTCTTTGTTGTTGCAGATTAAGAAATTGACTGTACAATACAAGTTGTCTAAGTAAAATAATTTAGATGTATTTAAACCTTTGAATGTTTCAAAACGTGATAAAATTTGTTCATTTTAATATGCTGGTTGTTTTTGACATGCTTGTATCTCCGTATTCTGAAATCAGATGTACTACAAGGTATTTTTGTAATGTCAGATTTTTCAAGTAAAGGCTTTAGAATACATTCAACGTCTCTGTTTGTTGACTTCTATGAATTTTGTAAATGGACATAAAAATAGCTAAAGTAGCCTAGAAATATAGCTCCAATATATTATTTTATATATAATCTGACAGGAATTCGAGTTTCTTTCGTTTTATAATTTGTAAATAAAAAAGGTTATTATTAATAATAATGCAATTGTTTAATAAAAGTGAAAGGAAATATTAGGTGGCTTATTTCATGTAACTTTCTATTCTATTTCATTTTTAATTTTAAGATAATTAAATAAATCTGTGCACAGTAATAATGATGTATCATTAATATAATTTTCTAAGTAACCTTTCATTGTAAACATTTTTAATTGATTTATATGATGAAATAAATCCAAAGGTAACAATAATACATGAACGTAATTGAGAAACGTCATAAGTGACGTATGACATCTGTACCTTTGGGTGGCGCTAGATAATTCGTTTTTATTTTATATAGTTGTTTTTTTAAATTAGATCAGCTTACAAGTGCTCTTTACTTTTTGTTCTACAGTTCCTGAAGCTTAAATAAATAAACGATATGGAAATTTGAAATGTAAAAGTATTGGCATGTCCCAGGTCTTAAAAACGGAGAAACTTATTTTCATTCATTATAAATAGAAAATTATGTATGAAATAAGGTCATTCGGATCAATTATCTGTACAACAGCCTTTTAAGGACTCAATAACAAAATATAACATACATTTAAATTTACTTATTTTAATTATTTTATATTTAGGTCATTATTTAACTTGTAATTTAACACTTATGTCTATGTATTTCTACAAAATTCATATTGCTTATGATTATCTGTATTCCCTAATATTTGCTGCTAATACCTTGAATGGAGTAGTTTGTCAATAAATACATTTCCCATCTGGGATCAATAAAGTTAAATGTATTCTGAAATTACAAAATTTAAGTTCCCTGACCGGGAGTCGAACCCGTGCCAAATCGAACCGGAGCCGCAGCGGTGAGAGCGCCGATTCCTAGACCACCAGAGATGCGTATCATGAAGGTGATGCGTATCGAATATGAAACTCAGACAACTGTGTCTTGGTGTTCTAGTTGGGATTATTTTCTTTTGGAGAGCCCGTGTTCAGGCATTTCTTCCTCAGCCGGCGCCCATTCCTGTGCATGTACTTTTCTAGTTCAGAACAGGGACGGGGATCCGTCCTGCCCTGGTTGCGGTTGGGGTTAAGTAAAGCCTGTGTAATCTCCCTAAGCGCACTGGTGTCACCGTGGCCACCGTGTCCCGGACGGGGAAGCACGTTCCCGTCCTCAAGTTTCAAGCCCCGCCCACGAGCCGAGGACGAGCGCGCCTGCTGGTATAAAAGCCGCTCGTGGGGTAGCCTGTGTGACCACAGCAGTGCAGTGATCCACAGCGGTCCACACAGGTTGTTCGTCCACAAATGGGCCATAGTTAGCCTGCATCTACCCCCTCTTCTACTGCAAGCCATCCGCACCAGGTGCAAGCATCACCACCCACTCTGAAGGCAAGTTAAAATAATTATTCTAGAGTATAATTTTATGTTTATGATTGTTTTATTTTTGTTTTTTAAAAATATTTTGCATGGGAAAAAAAATCTCAATTGTTCACCTTTGTAATTAATCCTGAATAAATAAATGTAAGAAATTGTAGAAAAATTTACATTATTTTCTTTTAGATTGTGCTTAGAGGCCATGCAGTGTTGGCCTAGGTCAGTGATTAATTAATAGGGATTTCCTATAAGCCATCTGCTGTTCAGACAGTTAAGCTGTACAGCCTTGAACTGGTTCTGGTCTCTGCACAATTATACACATTTTTCAATTAACAATGATAGAAAATAAGGATTTATGTTTCTTTTATGACTTTGGAAGTTGAGTCTGAATACAGTCAGTGTGTCATGCAGCCAGTGCGTGCACACCAGCCTGCTGTACGCGTGGGCACGTTCTCCCATACATTCTTGTAATTTGAGTTTGGAGAAACCTGACACTTGCAGCTACGTGTTACTGTTTTATAACTCCGTGAATATAACTGGGTCGATAATGTTAACTTAAACTGAACAGGCTCCTCGATGGAAATTGAGTTTGACATGTCTGTTTTCCTCTTTAGGTTATTTTCCACTTAAAGTCGGAGAAAATGGCATCAATTCCATCAAGTGGTTCTCTCGTCGCCACACATGACTACTATAGAAGTAAGTAATGCGTATATGATGCTTTTTATCTCCGGATAAGTATACAAAAATTTAACGTTGCCATTTCTTTCCAAAAGGACGTCTCGGGTCCAACTCCAGCAGCAGCTCTTGTGGGAGCGCCGAGTACACTGGGGAGGTTATTCCACACCATCCAGGTACGGAGAGCAGCATATTGCTGAAACATATTCAAAATATGTTTGTCTTAATGAATCACAATTAAAAATAAACGTTTGTTCTTCGTAGCACTTCCGAGGCAAGACTCCGGTCACTGGTGGACTTCGTTCTTCTTCGTAAAGCAGAACCAGCTCGCTTTGCAAAATGGATCTGAAAATCAAAAGTGAGTGACTTATGCAAAAAACATAAAATCTGACCAAGTGTTTTTGGTTTACTTTCCACTACAACTCATGAAATTAGATAAAAGTAAAAGGTAACTTTTGAGCAAGAAATAGGAGTTTGTTTTCAGTAAATAATACTTTAATATCAATTAAAAAGTCCTAGTCATTACCAGATTATCTCATTTATAACATGGGAAAAATGCATAAGTGTATAAGTGAAATAATCTGCCGGTGGAAGTAGAACTGGGTTGCTAGGTGACGGGCTGGACTTGGCTGGGGTTGCTAGGTGACGGTGCAGTGCCCTGCCGTGGATCATGAACTAAGTGACATAGTCTGCCTTCGGAACTGAGACGTTTTCATCAATATTAAGTTTTCTACATCAACTCTTTAAAGAATTTGAATTAATATGAGTCACAACATTTAACCTCCTTTGGGATCAATAAAGTTTTTTTGAATTTTGAGTTTGAAAGTTTGAGTAAATAATTCCTTAATATTGATGAAAAAATACTAGGGCCACTTACAATACAGTTCTCCTCATGCTATAAGTGAAATAATCAGCTAGTGGAACTAGCACGTTTCCATCAATATTAAGAAATTATTTACTTAAAAGAAGCTTCTACATCTTTCAGAAAAGTTACTTGTAAACTAGTTTTGTCTTATTTCAAATGTACTAAGATATTTGTACTAAAAACTAGAGCAGAAATACTTGGTAAGACTTTGCAGGATGGGGACATTTATGCTGTCTGATGGTAAACTAAAGGTTGGTTTGTGTTGCAGGAACGGTTACACCTTAGCCAACGGACAGGTGACCTGCATCGCCAAGGAAATGGTTCGGACCAGACAACTCAGCGAAAGCAGCGACGGTGGAAAACATGAACCTATGTCCCTCCCACCAACTTCCTCCTAGTCCTCAACCCTCCTCTTCCTCCTCCTCTGCACCTTCCTCACCATCCACTTGCCACCTCTCACATAGTCCAGCAATGGAGATGTAACGATGGTGGTTGTGTTGATGGGGTTTCCTCACCCTGTCCTTTTTGCCTGTATATAGTATCTTTATATATTGACCAAAAGTTATAAAAAAGCTCGTATGTAAAAACATTTTTTATGCATATGTTGTAACAAATTACAACTGACAATAAAACTATATTCTAATCACCGCTTTTTGTTGTCCACCACTTTTTTTTTTTTATCAGATAAAAACCTTTATATAGTGAGAACAAAAGAATAACTTAATGTTTTCAGTAAACATCACATTTCCCTCATTCAAAGTTTTGGCTTATATAACCTAGAGAGAACACAGGTGATTCAACAATGGACTTAATCTGTTTATAACGCTGACATGATTGGAAATGATTAATTCAAGCACTAATGCAGTTTATGCAACGTCTTGGTTTAGCTTTAATGTGGGTCAGCAGCTTGAGGACGACGTCATGGAGAGGAAAGGTCAGGGAGATTAACTTAAACCAAATAACAAGGTGCTTACTGGACCCACATGTCTTTAAGTCCCTCACTGTCTTTAATTATACACACACTGCAAAGCCAAAAAAAATCTTACCAAGTATATGTTTAGTTTCTAGACAAAAAAAATCAAGACAAATTTGTTTTGTCTTGAAATAAGACAAAAATAACTTACAAGTAACTTTTCTTCAAGACATGGGCGTTTGTAAATGCTTGTAAATATTGATGGAAAAGTTTTAGTTCCACTGGCAGATTATTCAACTTATTTCATGATAGACAGCCGGGCAGTGTGCCGTTACCTAGCAACTACAGCATAGCCCACCTCGTCACCTAGCAACCAAGTTCTAGTTCCACGGGAAGATTGTTTGATTTATAACAAGACATTTTTATAATATCAGTAAAATAATTTGCCAGAAGAATTTGTACCTTTTGATCAATATGAAGATCTCTTCATATTGATCAAAAGGTACAAATTCTTGTATAGGAGCTTGACTTCAGACAAGCTCCTATATCTTCCTGATCTTATTTATTTGTTTGTTTGTTTTGTCTTGTTTCAAGATATTTGCACTAGAAACTGCACCAATATAGTTGGTAGGATTTTGTGTTTTTTGTAGTCTAAGTCATGATCTTCCACACCATCATCATCAGACCTGATTTGATCATCTTTGGGATGAATTAGAGTGAAAACTTGGGAAGGACAATTGTCCCACGTCAGTGTCTGACCTTACAGATGCACTTCTATATCTGCAAAGGTGAAAACTTACCATAAACTTTGAAACCTAAACCTAGGAATCTCCATTCTCTAGTTTTTCAGTTTCTTCCATTTGAAAGGTGATATAAAGTTTCTCTGCTCAGGAAAAACATTTATAAAATCCCTTCTGTTATAACTTAACTAAACAACTGAAGTTTGCAGCTATTCTGCCTCTTGAACTCCAAAAAGGAATATTTCTATGCTATTTTCCAAACAAAATACACCTTACATTGTTCTATTATCTTCTGTGAGAGACGTGTCTCATTGGAAAGAAAGACAGTTCTCAGTTTGATTAAAATTTTAGCTGCTATGAATAATTTAGACCTTAAACTTTACTTAAAAATCCAAACGGTGTTAAAACTAACCCCTTATTTAACAACTATAATTTGATTTTTGTTTATTTTGATTATTCCCACCAAAATATTCTGTCATATGGAAGCTTTTCTTGGAGATTAATTTGCATGAAAAGCAGTACGTTTTGAGTCGTAGTGTCTTTTAATCTCGTTATACAACTTAGAGTTGTGCAACATTCAAAACTAAGAAATCTTTCCATGCTGGCAGCAGAAAGAAATCATTGATTCTCAGTACATGCTATTCTGAGAATTACAACAAACAGTGAACGTTTTACCAAAATGAACATTGATAACTAAGAATAGACCGACCAAAGTCCTGTAGGAAGATTACTTCTCTGTTCAAACATGAAACGCAAACAGCACTCTAGATGCAGAACCGGTTCAGACATCATTCTGGGTAAAACAGGGAGAGAAAACGCTTTTTAAGAATAAAAAAGTCTTCATATGAGATGTACCCTGACAGCCCTAAATAAAATCCAGTGCCTGTGAAGTTTAGTTAATTAATGGAAGACGGAGACTCAGCAGACGGATCAGGAACGGAGCTGTGGAGACGTTTAAAGCTGATTTAGGTTATAAAATGTTCAAAATGCTGAAAGTCACAGAGAGATGGAGGAAAGAAGGAAAGTTACTAAAACTGATCACTTTTTCCTCACATTTATCTTTTACTTCTCTCCAATGTGTATCGTTTGCTGTTGTTTCAACTGACAACTTTTTGTTTTCGCTCAGATATTTTTCTACATTTTGGGGTTTTGTGAAACCTTCCTACTGCTGCCACACTGCAAAAACACAAAAGTTTGGTCTAGTTTCTACTGCAAATACAGGTGAAGGTTGACTTTTTTTGTATTAAAAACACTTTTCTTTTATTAGTCGGATGAAATATGCTAATTTTGTGAGATAGGAATTTTGGGTTTTCATGAGCTGTATGCCAAAAATCATCCGTATTAAGACAATAAAAGACCTGAAATATTTCAGTTAGTGTGCAATGAATCTAAAATATATTCAATTTTTAGCATTGTATATGGAAAATAATGAACTTTATCACAATATGCTAATATTTTGAGAAGGACCTGTATCTTAGTACACTTGAAATAAGACAAAAATAACTTACTAGCAATTTGTCTGCAAGATAGTTTTGTTTAACTTCAAGTATAGTAAAATATTCGCACTTGAAACTAGATCAAGATATTTGGTAAGATTTTGTGTTTTTGCAGTGGAGTCGTTAGAGAGTACTCTTATATCAACTTTGAAATCAATCTCAGAAATGTTCTAGAAAAAAGTGAAAAGTTTGGAGTTTCAAAAGTAGAAAATATTTAACTTTTCAAACTCATTTCAAACTGATAATATCAAAAGTCAAAAAATGTTTGACTTTCTAAACTGAACTTCCAAAAAAAAAGCTAATCCTAGAAATAAATCTGGAAATATCTGATGTTTTTCTAGCAAATGTTTGACTTTACAAGCTCAGAAATGTCAGAAGATTTCAAAGATTGATCTAAAGATTTCTGATTTTTTTCTTGCAAATTTTTGATTTTTTGCACTCAGATATTTCCAAGTTTTTTCTAGAAAATTTCAGAGATAAATCTAAAGTTTTCTGAGTTTTTTTTCCTCACAAACGTTCAACTTTTGGAGAACATTTTAATTGTGTTTTGGGTGTGAATTTACTCCTCATTTTGTTCTCCATCTGCGTCGTAGTTCAATCATAACTTTTGTTTTCAGTTTTAAATTATTATTTTTTTGTCTGCCTTATTTGCTGCAGCAGCTTCCTGCAGCACAGACTGCTTGTGGCCATTGGTTGGCTCTAAAAGAATCTGGGCCAAAGGTGCCTGGCCCGGCCCGACCCGACTGCCGGGGCCCAAACACACACAGGTTCATTCAGCCCAGATAAGATAAGATGAGAGGAAAGAGACATGCAGCGCTCGGCTTTACCAGACTCAGTGACTCACTGTATATTTTAAGCTCAGGTGAAAAGGTCCGTTCCTGTTCCGGGTCTAAA
The DNA here is from genome assembly GCF_019740435.1 of Gambusia affinis. Classification (NCBI taxonomy): domain Eukaryota; kingdom Metazoa; phylum Chordata; class Actinopteri; order Cyprinodontiformes; family Poeciliidae; genus Gambusia; species Gambusia affinis. The sequence goes on along the minus strand of NC_057868.1, from coordinate 35,054,516 downwards.
GTGTCGTCCTGTTTTAGGGTCATGTTTGATCAGCAGCACGAGCCGGACGGATGGACCTGCCTGGACCTGCCTGGGCCCACGAGCCACAGAAAAGCTGCATGCTGGCACCGTGAGGGTTTATCGGCCCACACCGCCGTGGCGTGTTTGTGTTTTCTGTTTGTGTTCCCTTCTGTTGGCCAAGTTCTCTGGTCTAAAATTCAACAAAAACACATTTCAACACCAGCAGCATCTGCAGAGAATTTAGAGAATTTAGCTGCGGCTCATTCCCAAAAAACACAAAGTTTGCAAAGAGTGTTTGTATAATTCATTTACAGTTTAAAGGTTTTGTTTTCTTGAGTTTTTGTCACGTGTTGACGCAAAACTCCTTTTCATTTCGGGCCCCAACAAAACCATAAACATCCTATTAAAGGCTGGTTTTACTAAAACTTCCCACTAATTATAACAACATAAAATAAATAGTTTCTGCGTACTGCTCTCTTTGAAACAACGACCCACTTGTTTTTGTTTGGATTTTTTTTAAATGTTTCAAAAAATTTCTTATAATTTGCTGAATGTTGTTTAGAAATGATTCTGCTACTGATGAATAAAGAATAAACATTTTGGAATCAACAAGTCAAAATCTATCTAGAAAACTTTAAAATACTGAAAATAAAACTTTCATGCAGTTTTGTCACAAATAATATGACTAATCTCTCAGATGAAAGCACTTTAATTCTGGTTTTCACCCCAAAAGACGTCCAGAAAACAGGATCTGGGTCAAAGGTCGCTCAGATGAGTCCAGGGAATCCATTTTGTTTTTGGTTCACAGCTGAACTGTAAACACTGAAACCCCAAAATAAATACTCACAGTTGCTTGATAAACATGATTAATAAATGTTTCCCCTTCATGTCATTGTAATTTATGTTAGTTCATAGTTACTGTAGATAATAATGAGAGATGCTTTAGCTGAATGTGCAGTGAATTTTGTAAAGAATTAAATTTTTGTTCCAATGTTGCAGGAACAATAAATTTTATTTTCTAAATTTTAAAATGATTTTTCCCTAATAATAATTTAAAACGTCCACCAGGAATTTCACTCTTTATTCTCTTAATTATAGGTGGACAACAAAAACTGAACTAAAGTAAATAAACTGTGTTCACATGCAGCAGTGAGGTCAGTGTTGGTCGGGAATCTTGGCTCGGTTCTGGGGAAACACGATCTCCAGTTTCACACGAAGCTCTGTTTGCAGAACCAGCTGAGAATTCTGCCAGGCGCGGGCCGACCCAGATGAAACCGCCGTGACAAATATTCCTGTCAGAAACTTTAGACGGGTCACATGAACATGAACTCCGTCCCGGAAGAAAGTAGATCACCAAAACAGAACGACCCGTAACACAAGTTCTTCTTCCTTTAGCCCCTTTTCAGAAATGTTCTGGAAAAAAACGAGGAAATTTCAGAGTTTCAAAAGTCTAAATCTTTTTACTTTTGAAACTAGAAAACTTCTGAGATTAATCTAAAACCTTTTCCCTGTTTTATATTAAATGTTTTTCTAGCAAATTTTAAAGTTTTGGAGCTCAAAAATGTCCTTATTTATATATATTTTTAAAACTATAAACGTTTCTGGGGGGGTTTCTCACAAATTTTTTACTTTTCAAACTCAGACATTTTATTGGTTTTCCTAAAAAGAATTCTGAGATTAATTTTAAATTTTCAATTGTTTTCCCCCAAATTTTCAACTTATCAAACTCAAAAATTTCCAATTTTTCTCAAGAAAATTTCAGAGATTAGTTAAAGAATTTATATGGAGTTTTAGATTTTTGGAGCTTGAAAATTTCTTTACTTCTTAAAAAAACTCCTGGGATTAGTCTACATGTTTCTGATTCTTTTTCTTGCAAATTTTGACTTTTCAAACTCAAAGTTTCTTGCTTTTTCTAGAAAATTTCTGAGATTAATCTAAAATATTAAAATGTTTGTTTTTTTTCTCACAAATTTTCAACTCAGAAATTTCCAATTTTTCTCAACAGAATTTCAGAGATTAATTAAAGAATTTATATCAAATTTTTGACTTTCTGAAATTTCCTTGTTTTTTCATGAAGATGTGTGACATAAATCTCAAAATGTCTGAGCATTTTGGTCAAAATTTACTTTGTTTTTTCATCTGTAATGGCCTTAATAAGCTTTCAGACTTTAGAGAGTCAAACTATTTCTGTTGGTTGTGTCATCCTTTTATTTGTCTTTATTTTACCCGTGTTTATATCACCCACCGATGAATCACCTTATAAAGAACAGGCTTGTTTCCTGCAGCTCGTTACCTCGGCAACAGTTGATTTTGACTCTCTGCTGCCCTCTGGTGTAGGAAGCAGATAATACATCAGGCAGTAGGTGACGTCGGTAAAACCTAAGACATTTTTGCAGACAGAATAAAAACCAGGACACTAATGTCAGTTTGATAGCTCATCGCACTGTTTTATTCAATTACTGACATCTCAGGAGAAGAGGAGAGCTTCGCAGCTCTGCAGTTGGTGAACCACTGTTTTGCTTCCTGTTTTTTATTTTTATCCATTTTTTTTTTTTTTTTAGTTTTTCATAGCGTTGATGCAACACTGAAAAAAAGCGCTATTTCCAAACGAACACAGGTCCCTCGTTAGTGATATGTAAGAGGCAGAGAAAATCTCACCTGGACGGTTTTGCATGAAACATACCAATGAAAAAAAGGTCCAACCTTTTCTTTTGTCTTTTTTTTTTTTCTTTTTGTAGTTTCACATATATTAATAAATATCAATACCAATAAACACTCAAAAAGAAAAACCCAAAATATTAAGTCACAGGTACTGGAAAAAGCTCCACCTTTAAATCACAATGATAAATGTACAAAACAATAGACATCTCATATAAATGTTAATGTTTTTTTTGTTGTTTTTTTAAGTTTAGAGACTTAACTCTCACTTTAGAAGAAAGTTGTGGATAAAACTAAAGTCGGAGAATCAGTATTTCCTGAGGTTTATGGGTTCCCCTTTAAAGGCCAGAAGAGGGGAATGGCTTTCATGTTACCAGGAGATGTTACAACAGGTCAAAGTGAACCTTTCAGGGCACCAGTCGGATTAAGAACGAGGAGTTTTCCCCGACAACACGCCAGGATACTAAGTCAATACGAGCACTTATAGTAGAATAATAAATGTACCGACATCCCACCGTTCTCTGCTCACTCTGTTTAGGCCACAACAGGGTTTAAAACTGTTAAAGTCATCTTAATCCTTAATAAATCTTTGCTGGTCCACTTTGAGAAGTTGTGAAACTCCCCCTTGTGTTTTTTTTTTTTTTTTCTCTTAAATATTACCATTTTAAATGCTGGAAGCCACCACAACGCCGTCGTGCACGGCTCACTCTGACCGCGTGACCGAGTCGTCGGAGAGGTCACGATGCAGTGAAACAACAGAAAGAAAAAACTCTCTAAGCGAATGAACACAGATCAGGGCGAGGGGAGGCTAGATGAGAGGAGCGGGCGAGAGGGGGGGAAAGAATAAGATGCAAAAAACAAACAGAAAACGCAAAATATTCTCAAAAACTGTACATGTAAACATCACACTTTCACTGAGTCCAAAACCAGAGGGAAAATACAAAGCTTCACACAGGTTTACAGTACGAACCCCTGCACAGAGCTACAGTCTCTTACCAGTGCAGGAGAGGCAACAACTCAAATAATATAAATAACAATAGAAGTTATACAGACCATCACAAAATGATAAGTTAAAACAGGCAAGGGCTAAAACCACTTAGATTTTTTTTAACAGTGCTGTACCCACAGAAAAAGAAAAGGTTCAAAACATCTTTTATCACTCTTTGTACAGGTTTACAGTACATTTATCTGACCACTTTAGCAATCCACAAGCTACCAGGGCATTTTAGTCAACACCAATAGATTACATTGTCAAGTCAATACAAAGAGCAAAAAATCATTGGGCATCGTTGGGAAATATAACAAAACAACAACATGACGACAAGTTTTTTCGCCGTTGGTCACAGTAACTTCAGCACACAGCTAAACGTGTTTGCTCAGCGGGGGGTCAGAGGGCACGGGGAGCCGATCTGCAGGCGGGGGTTTGGTTTGGATGGACGGGCCTCAGGCTGGCGCTGAGCTGCAGCTGGAGAGGAGGAGAGGTTCTGCTACGCTAACAAACAGGAAGGGGGACGTGGAAGACGTGTGAGCACTCGTCTGCGGTTACGTCCTGAGGGGCGTCGTAAAAATACCAGAGGCGGAAAAAATTCAGTTCTAGAGCTGAAGACGGTAAAAATGATCAGATATTGGATCAATATTTAAACCTAAACTGTGTGGAAAAACACACAACAGATCCCATGTTGTCATTAATTAAATGAAGCTTAACTGGAAAACTGAGGCTGTTTTTACAGTAAAGTTACACTGTAAAAAATTAACAGGAATTTTTTAAAAACATTTTTCAAAGTCATATTTTCACCATTTTATTCATACATTTATAAATATCAGCGTTACAAACTAAGTACTTAATTCAGGAGCTATATTTAGTTACAAAGTGTATATCTAGCTTTCAAATTAGTAACCTAAACATTTAGTTTGCAAACTAAATATTTAGTTACAAACTAAATGTCTTGTCTGAGCTAAATATTTAGGTTTCAAACTAAATATTTAGTTTAAAACCTAACAGATATTTAGTTTGAAAACTAAATATTTAACACCAAATTAAATATTTACTTCTCTAGCTAAATTTTTAGTAGTAAGGTAAATATTTTTCAAACTAAACATTTCATTTTTAAACTAAATAATCAGGTTGCTATCTTAATATTTAGGTTGCTAAATATTTACCTACCTAGCAACCTAAACAGACAGCAAGCTGAATATTTAGTTTGAAAATAAATATTTTCAATAAGATAAATATTTAGCTCATAGCAATAAGCTAACATATTTAGCTGAATATTTAGCTCATACCTGTAAACAAAAATATTTAGCTAATAACTAAATATTTAGTTAAATATTTGGTTTATAGCTAAATATTTAGCTTGTGGCCAAATATTTAGCCTATAAGTAAATATTTAGATCCAAGCTAAATATTTAGTTAATATGCAAAATAGCTTGCCGATAAGCAGAATTGCAATATCAAAATAAAAGTTTTGAGGGCCTCTATGCAAACTGCTGTTTATAAACGGCACCTGATAGTCCGGTAGGTTTGGTTCAATTAAGGACAAAAACTGCAACATTTGTTACATTTTTAGTTGTTGCAATTCGCTTTCACACTGCACTGTGTCAAACAATCTAAACTAATTTAAAGGGCTGTTCCCCTCCTCACCTGTGGAGGCGCTGCACCAAGAACTACTGAAGGAAACAACAGGAACTGAAGAAAAAAAACTAGCTTTATCAGAAATAATGCTTAGTGCTTTGGGATCAGCGCAACTAACGTTTTAGCTAGCTTGAGCTAAGGTTTGCAAATCAAAGAACAATGTCCGTGCGACAAATGGTGCTTATTTCCTCCATATATGGTTTTACTTCAGTTTTTAATAAGTAATGGTACATATAATATGGAATCCGTTGTGTATTTTTATAGACAATGTTAGATTTGAATCAGATCATTTTTATAATGTCCTGATTTTTGAAGCCCTAGAACTGAAAGATAGTCATTTTATTATAAATGTATTATGTGTATTGGTTTTCTTCAGATATTTATTTGTTGAGGTTCTCCTAAAATTACAAATTTATTCAGATTGCATTGTGACATTATTCTCGTATTATTTCAGCTTTGTAATTGTATGACTTCATTCTCATAATAAAAAAAATCTTAGCCTCCATCATAGATTTGACCTGAATTCAACATCCAAAACTGGAAAATGCTCTTGTAAAACAAGATGGCCGCCCTTTAAACTTTGGAAAGCCAGAGTACATTGGTGAAAAAAAATCTAGATTTTCCAAAAATTCGATTTAACGTTAAAATTGATTATAACCCAGCCCCACATATATCTAGTGCTTTAGAAAGCCTTCTCCTGACTGATACCTTGATTATTTCTCTTTGTCTCATTTTACATCACAGAAACTTTGTATTCTAACCTGCAATAGATTTTTAATTTCCACTGCACGCCAAGCAAATGTTTTTTAACGTAGAGTTTAGGTCTGAGCCTCTGTTTTGAAACACCCCTCGGACAGGACATGGACGGAGAAGGACATGTTTGCTATATTTGTGTGTGAACTGAAGCTGAGATCTCAAATGAGGTATTGACACGCTGAAGCCACCATCTTAAATTTCCCTAATCCTGAGCTATAAAGTGCTTCCAAACTTGCAATAGATGATAGAAAGTAAATGGGAATGTTGCTCGGCCCAGTCATGACAAGACAAATAAAAGAACCGTTAGGTAATGTGTGTCCAACTTGGAAACCAGACGGATGAAAAACGTGTGAAAAGTTTTAAAGATACAGAAATACATTTCTTATCTTCTCAGAGTAATTGATAAGGTGCAAGCCGCTTTGTGGCCGCTCAAAAAGTTAGTAGCTGCGTTTCCATTATCCATAAAATTGTGCAAATTGAAATTATGAAATTCGCTTAAAGGAAACATGGCAAATTCAAAAAACTCTTGTCAAAAAATTATTTTAGGGTGAGGTGGTTTTATGGCTGTAGCGAAATTGGTTTATCTGCAATAGACACCCTCGAGTCTCATGATCAACAACCGGATGTTACTACTGGCAGAAACCACAAAGAAGAAGACAGGAAGTAATTGGAGGATGATGACATGCCATGTTATTTAATAATTTATACGTGAACAAACTTATTCATGGGTGATTTTAATTGCATTTCTTATTAAATGGAAACATCACAATAAAATCTTTTTATTTCTTTCGACATTAGCGGAATATTGACAAAGTTTTGTGCTCATTTGTAATGAGTGCAGTTGGTAGCTCCACGGGCGAGTCTATTGAGATAGCATTGCACAAATTAAAATTTGTTTAATAGAAACACGCCAATTAAAAACAACTTCCCGTTTTTTGATAAAACATTCTTTCACTAGGATGTGGTTGTTTTTCAGCCATATTAAAATAGATATATTTTTTTAAAACTACAATGAAGACATTTTTTTCTCATCACACGAGTCATATGATGAGCTGCCGGATGTTACTACTATCAGAAACAACAAAGAAGACAACAGGAAGTGGTATTAGGATGATGGTGTTTTTTTGTTTGTTTGTTTTTGTCAGGCAATCTGCAGCTGGCTCCACCAGAGCTCTCAAAGCATAAAAAGTTATATATCATCCATCGTGGTAAATCCGTAGTTTATCTGTGAAATCCCCAAAATGCTGCATATGTAGCCACTCCCACAAAGGCGGGGCTTGTCGCGCCAACGCCTGAATAAAACACAGACCTCTCGTCTGATTGGCAACTGAATTATAAATATATCTCATTTAACTGTTTACATCCGCCGCTGGCATGTTTTTTTTAATGACTTATCGCATAAACAAGCTTATTCACGTTTGATTTTAATTTAATTTGTCCTCTAATGGAAACAACGCAGTTGTGAAATTGTGTATTTTGCGACAATAGCGGAAGATTTACGCACATTTGTAATGGAAACGCAGCTTCTGCTAGGAATGTTTCAGCTGACTGAATCAAATCTTCACAGGTTGTACAAACTGGGTCACTCCACTTCCACTCCGCAAACACAAAATCAGCACAACCATTGAGACAACTGGAAAACACACCTGCACACACACACACACACCTGCACACACACACACACACACACAGACAAACAGTTTCTGTGCTGAGTGACTCACCAGTAGGAGATGTTGCTCTGACACTCTGTACAAACACACACCGTAGCAGAAAGCCGGGAGAGTAAACTGCGATGCAATCGCATCTTCTTCAGATTGTCTCTTGCTTCTTGTCGAACAGCGTGTGTCGGGACGCGATGAAGAACGCGGGGACGCCGCCGAGGTCGTCGGGACAGACGGGCAGACGGAGGGAGGCGGAGGAGGAGTGTGTGCCGCCTGTCAGCAGCAGACGCGTCTAAGCTTCACTCTGTGTGCCTTTTTTAAAAAAGAAATCTATAGAAAACGCTTCGAAACACGCAAAAGTAAAACAAGACGTGCAACATCGAGTCTCATTTTTCTGCCAGGTCCTTTCTGCCACAACAAGAACGACTGATGGCGCCTCAGTCATGAGGTCAGCACTGACGACGAACAACAACATTGAAATTGGCTACAATGCTGCATTAGATATCTCTTCTTTTTACAAACTCGACTGTTGGAGCAAAAGACGGCTGAGGTGAAACTCCTTCATTTTAAAAACAAATTAACTCCATATTGCACCTTTTTCTTTTTCTTCCCTCTAGCACTGGTTCCTAACCACAGTCTAAATATTATATTCATCTTTTTCTCCCTGACAAGTAGAGGTGCATCTCAGTTCGTAATAATAATATCATCGCTGAAACGTTTATTTATTCCACCAGTTGAATTTAAATTGTGAAACTCAGAGATTAATTACACATCCATATTTATTTTAAGCATTTATCAATGTGATGGATTCACAAAATCCAATATTCGTATTTCAAGGATGCTCTCAAACTTTTTTCTTTCACCAAACTTTCCATTAAAAAGCTACTTGAAAGTCCTGTTTGCACTTTAAATATTAACTATGTTGAATAAAGTTTTTTAGGGAAGGTTATGTGCTGCAATCTAAATGTTTTTGTAGAATCGTTTAAATTTGAAAAATCTGTCATTTTTGGCCACAGCAATAACAAAAATGTCACCATAAAATCCTGGAGGGACTCATTATAAGTATATACAATAAAGAAATCACTTTCTCAGAACATTTGAATATTGTATGTTCACAGAGCGCTGCAGTTATGCATTTAAGGAAAGTTGGGTGGAAGGAAAAACTGGAATAACCAGTTAGAGAATAATCAGAAACATTACGTATCATTTTAAATAAGACATGAGTTTCACTTTGAATTGAAATACTGGAATAAATAACCAATTCAACGACTTCCTAATTCATCAGGATGGATTTCTGACCCACGTTTCCTAAAATGTTTCTGCCTTTTCACTCATGACAACTAACAGCCTGCCATAGAGAGTTTTACACAAAAATTAACTGAAAATAAACTCAACCTAGCTAAAGACATTCTTACAAATCTGTCAGATCTTCTTTTTTGTCACTGTGAATATGTGAATCCTTTCATTCGTTCTGGTATTTTATTTTTTTATTTTTTTGGCGTGTTGTAAAATCAGCAGCTGTTGAGGTTAACACGGTGTTAAAGTTAGAGAAATGACTCGATTCAGAATAAAACCCGGTTAAACCTGCACTGCACACGTTTAATACCAGAAATAACGATGCTGACTCGCTAATTTGATGTTTTTGGGGTTAATCTAATCCAACACCTCACCAGTACACATCGTTCGTTTTTTTGTTTTTTTTTCTGATCGTCGCTTCCTGAGACAAATGGAGGTTTCCACTGGCGTGATGAAGTTGATGGGATGGCTACACAAAGCAGGGCACTAAGGTCAACCAAATGCATAAATCGTCGTGTTTCAGCCCGTGATATGTTTCAGAACATAGCCGTGTGGGAACAAGTGGAGGTTCCGTGCCTACGTTACCCACGATGCACTGCGGTATCGCTCGCGTAGGATCGTGTCTTTGTGTGTGAAAGTCTGCCAGGATGTGAGACACAGAGGACAGGCTGAGGGGGGGAGGGCGTTGGCACGGTCTGGTTTGGACTCAGTTCTGCTGCAGGATCAGGTTCTCCAGCTCGTCCGCCGAGCGGAGCAGGAAGGCCGCGGACTCCCGGTACCCAGCGATTAGCTGCCTCACCGCCGTCACCTCCGGAGGGCTGAGCTGGGCGGACGCCCCCCCGCCGCCGCCGCCCTGACCGTGACTGTTGGAGGCGGAGGAGGACAAGGAGGAGGATGAAGAGGAGTTTGGGCCGACGGACTTCATGCTCAGATCTGTGGGACCTGCGGAAGGAAACAGATGGAACATTCGGCTTACTTCTTAAACTAAGCACGTCTTTATCCTAGCGCTGGACAATAAACCAATAATGACTTAAATCATGATCGACACGTGATCAATATCAATACATCTGATAGAGTATCCAATATTCAACACATAGAATATTCACTGAACTCTGATCCAGAACCTCCAACAGCTAAAGCAAAGTTGAGTGGCACCAATTGATTCACTCACTCTTTGGTTACCTAGCAACTCACTCACTCTTTGGTTACCTAGCAACTCACTCACTCTTTGGTTTCCCAGCAACTCACTCACCCTTTGGTTACCAATTGACTCATTCACCCTTTTGTTACCTAGCAACGACCTGCTGAGTAATTGCCGCAGCAGCTGTTTAAAGTTCCAACATTTCGTCTCATAATTGTTTAAAAATAAAAACCAACAGTGTGGAGTGAAAGCTGTGGTGACAACAGGAACAGTCACGCCTCCAGTTCGAGATTATTTCAGATATTTGAAACTAAAAACTGGTCATTAACTATTGACGTCGACAGATATGAGACATTCATATCATTACAGGATTTTCAGCCATATTGTCCGGCCCTACTTTACGTCTGGGTGAGATTTTTAGGAGCTTGGGCTTTTTTTGAAGGGCTGGAGACCGAAATGGAAGTATAAAAATGTGCAAAATGTACATTTTGCATAAAATTGACATGTATTATGGTTTGTTGTGTTTTTCTTAAATCCTACAGTTTTGTTTGTTCATTTCTGGAACTTCCTGGAGTATTTTGAGAAGCTGATTGTGATTGGTTCACTTTCATCTAAGGAATACTCTGATTGGATGAAGACAATACATCTATGAACGGCTGCCATTGTGGTTTATTTACACAGGCTTTTAGCAGTGAATGCAGTTATCTGCATGTTAACAATGTAGAATACTTGTCAGATTTTGCATCTTTTTTGCCCTCTTGTTGTTCCATAGCAGCTGGATGGGCACAGTGGAGCATAACAAGCATTTATTTACTAACAAAGTGTGGGATATAAATGCTGCACACCACAAATTATTAATTGTTTACATAAATATATGCGCTCACATCAGTTTCACTGCACAGTTAAACCTGGGAGTAGTGATGGACTCTGACCTGAACCTTCAGAGCCACGTAAAGACAGTCACAAAGACGGCCTTCTATCACCTGAAGAACATTTCCAGGATTAAAGGACTAATGTCTCAGCCAGATCTAGAGAAACTCATCCATGCGTTTATCTTCAGTCGTATTGATTATTGTAACGGCGTCTTCACAGGCCTGTCCAACAAATCAATCAAACAGCTACAGCTGATCCAGAATGCTGCTGCTCGCGTTCTCACTAAAACCAGGAAGATAGAGCACATAACACCAGTTTTAAAGTCTCTCCACTGGCTCCCTGTAGCTCAAAGAATAGACTTTAAAATACTGTTGTTAGTTTATAAATCACTGAATGGTTTAGCACCACAATACATTAAAGATCTGCTGCTGTTGTATCAACCTTCCAGACCTCTCAGGTCTTCTGGTTCTGGTCTGCTCTGCATCCCCAGAACAGAACCAAACGAGAAGAAGCAACATTTAGCATCTATGCACCAAAAATCTGGAACAAACTTCCAGAAAACTGTAAAACAGCTGAAACACTGACTTCCTTTAAATCTCAACTAAAACGCCACTTGTTTAGAGTTGTATTTGAAACGTAATCAATTGCAAATTTATTGACGGAATCTGACTTGATGTTGTGTTTTTAATGTTGATTCTATGTTGCATTGTATTTTTGTGTTTGATTTGATGTAAAGCACTTTGAAATGCCTTGCTGCTGAAATGTGCTATACAAATAAAGTTTGATTGATTGATTGATTGATTGGTGGTACAAAGAAAACGCCTCAGAAATGCAGTTTTAGGGCAAAACTGCACGATAATGTTGTGTCTAATTAACCATATTCACTACAGGTGCAAACCCTCACACAACGCCACGATGAAAACAGAATAATCTAAACTTTAGTGTGAGTACATTTAGTCTACACTTTGTCTACCAGGATGGTAGAGGAAGTAAGAACTCTATCAACTTCTTTAGCGGATGATAATACTGCTTCTGCATATGAATAAAAACTAAAGCGTTTTGCACATATTTACTAGTGGTGAGTATAAATGTGTCAAGAGTTTTGAGCAATTTATTCCATACATCTTAAATAAAGTAGATTTCTGAGCACATCATTGGCAGATGAAATTAAAAACATTGCCTCGGTGGGACATTCTGGCATTTATCTGCGTTCTCTTTGACACATCCCATGTTTTTTTAATAGCTTTATGTAAAATCTTCATGTTGAAACATTTAAAACGGATTAAACATTAAAGCTGCGGATGTGGTTGAAGTGTGAGCAGTGAAAACAGCAGAAGGTGGACAACGAAAGCTGTAAGTCCTGAAATATGTGAAAATATATTAATTAAATATTAGAGCTTGCTGGGATTTATACTATAGAAACTACATGAAAGTAAAGTTAGGCTGAAAATATTTAATATTTAGGAAATATACTACTGTGGTTATTATTATTTCATATTGCAAGTTTGAAGTATAAAGTTTAAGAGAGGAAAACAGAGTTTATTTATCACCAATCTGAAACTGAATACTAACAAAACAATTAATTTTATGGACAAAATTTGATAAAAAATTTTGAGATGAATAAAGTCAAGTCAGATCCAAAGAATACTGGTCCATCTATGTACAAATATCAAGAACATTTTGTATGTAATTAAAGGTACCAATATAAGAGTACTGCTGGATAAGAAAGAGTATTTAGGGAAACTGAAAGAAGTCACAATTTTTATTTTAATCTCAGAATTCAGATTTTTTTTCTTATAATCCTAACTTTTAACTTTCTGATTTTAATCTCTCAATTTATATACATGCGTATATACATTTATATACATATCTCTGCTATTTGTTTTATTACAGTCCTGGTTTATTGCATTTTTTATTTTTAAGATTTTTTCATGTCATGTCCAACTTACATAGTGATAAAGTCTCACACTCGTCACACACATTAAACTGCAAAAAAACATTTTTTAAATACTTTCAGGTGTCTGTAGTTTCAACAATTTCTACATCCATTGGAAGGGATTTTTGTCTTCTTTTACCTCGTGTGTCACCCGCTGCTGCAGGACTGATGGTTTTGTGCTGAATCTTCTCGGAGTGCTGAATATGTTCGCTCAAACTAATTCGCTCCCCTTGTTTCAGCTCACAGCTTTAACTTAGAATTAAATGGTGTCTTAAATCTTTCAGACTTCCTGACTAAAATGGTGCAGGAACATATAAATTTGAATATTTATATGTTCTCCAACTCTTGACTCCATAAGTTTTTCAGAACGACTTACGGATTTCATACAGCTCTTGTTTATTCGAGGCTCATGTTCTTGTTTGCCTAGAAAAGTCAGGAATCACCATGGCAACCAGTGACTCAACATTTTCTCCTCTCTGATTATCAATATAGGTTCGTCTTTCTCATCAAGACGATGAGAAAGTTGTAAAAGCACTAACAGAGGGAAGTTGATAACATTTGAGGTCAGATTTTCTAACGTCCGTTTGAATTAATTGAACCAGGCGTTAAAAAGCATGAAAGTTACTTCTCAGTCTGCCATGTTTGTTGATAGATCTGGACTCACCATTGGTTTGTGCAGCACTGGAGCTCTGCTGGGTGCTGCCGACTGTCCCGTATCCCCGCAGGTTGTAGTTGAGGCCTCCGTTGGTGTAAAGTTGGTCTTGGGCAAAAGCTGCACTGGCAATAGTGAACCCTGACGGCGCCGCAGGAGCTGGATCCCTAGTGATGGGTTTGTCAACGGAGGCGGACTCGTCCTGGGAGAAATACGCTTGTTTTCAATTTGGGTAGAAGAATGTACACAGGTTATGCACATTATTATGACCATGTGTTAAAAAGAATGACCTGTCCATGCTTGGACTCTATCATAGACATGTTTCGTGTTATCGTTTGCATGTGGAAATTTGGTGCATGCGCACAAAGCTGGAGGGAAAAAAGACTATTCTTTTATTTTCATCCAGAGCAGCGCTGTTGCTATAGAACAAATCTGTTAACAAAATAAAACCTGGAGATAAAAGGTGAAGGGAAAAATAACACAGAAAACCATTAAATAACCTGTAATCTACTTTTCACTCTGTCAGCTCCCCTACACACAGACTGGTTGTCATAGCAACTGACTGACAACAACTCTGCTAACGTATCAAGATCAAACACCAATAAACAAATAAACATTTCCCACACAAAGAACTGAACATTCAGTCTGTTACAGTTTTATGTTTTCAGCCTTGATGTTTATTTTGAAATTGTTGATAAGTGATCATCTGAACACAGCGGTGGCTGATTAGCTAATCAAAACTAAAATAAACTGTTCTACTGATCAGATCTGTCAGAGAGTTGGTGTGTTGGCCGTCTTTTTTCTAACTGAACCGAAACACACTAAATTCTGCAGCACATCTACATGCCAAGGTTGCCAAAGTCAAGCTAGCATAACTGAGCTACTTCCCTCTCCAACACTATTTTTTTTCTTAATTAAAACTTTATCTAGTTGTCATTGAATTGACAATTACTAGCAAAGCACTGCATCCCTTTTTCTTTTATGTATCACACATACATGTAAGATTTAGCGCGATATATTGACAACTGGACGGCTAAAACCAATGATAGTCATTGGCTATAGCAGCTTTTTGCCCTCCAGCAGAAAGTTGCCAATTATTTCACTTCTAAGATGGAAAAAATTTGTTATAAGTGAAATAATCTGCCAGTGCAACTAGTATTTTCCATCAAGATTAATGAAGTATTGATTTAAAACAAGCTCCTATATTTTACTGAAAAGTTACTATAAAGTAGTTTTGTCTTACGTTATTTGTACTGAGAAACTACACCAAACATACGTTTGCAGTGAAATAGTAATTTCCTGTTTAATATATTCAACCCAACAGCCATGGTAAAGATGCCGTCCATCCTGTTTCCTTCACTCGTGATTGGTCGTAATGTTTTGCCTCATCAGTGTATGTGCATCGTTTGTTTTGTGCAGTTTTTGGTTATTGATGGTTGTGCAGTCTCCTAAATCCCCTCCGCCTGCCAAGCCGTTTACCGTCGGTTGGTAGACGTCGAGCCGCATCCTCTTGGCAGCATTTCGGGTTTCGCTCTCACAGGCGGCTGCGAGGATGTTCTCAGCCATGGCAGAGGTGAGGTGAGGGGGCGTTGGACGGATCTGCTGACATGTTTGGCAGCATTATTCATACTTTTTAGAGCTTAACTGGGACGATAACTTTTCTTTTTCTTTTTATTTTTACCTCGAAACCGCCTTTTTTCATGCGGCGACAGGATTTGAGGTAGGTGCGGATGCGCTTGCGGGAGCGCTCCTGGAACTCCGGGAACTGGCGGCTGCAGGACTCGATGATGGCCTGGATCTTCTCCTTGGGTTGCTTAGAGATGGGCACCATGCGGTCCAGATTCTCATCCACAAACAGACGCACAAACATCTGACAGACGCCATGAGCAAGGGGGAGGGGAAACAGAGAGAGAGAGGGTATGTGGAGCAGAAAGAATGGAGAGAGGGGGAACGAGGTCGAATGATGGGTGAGAAACAAAAGGCAGAAAAGAGGAGGCGGGGATGATGGGAGCGAAAGAGGAGAGGCAGGGGGTGGAGGAGTAGAAATAAAGTCAGTGGATAAAATCTCTGGTATTTGCTTTTTCCCTCACATTTGCATTTCTGCAACTCTCCGGTTATATTGTTTTTTCTGAGGCTTCTTCACCTCAGACAGTAAATCACACAAAGCAAGCAGAACCGTTTGGGCTGCATTTCTCTCCTCTTTATATAATAAAGTAATAACACATTTCATTATAGGGCACATAAACACTCAGGGTGTCTTCATGTATGTAGACTCAGATCAACTGGTGATCGAAGTTGCAACATTTGTTGCATTTTCAGCTGCTGTGATTTGCTTTCACACTGCATTGTGTCAAATGAACCAAATCATTTGAAAAGCCTGTTCCCCTCCTTGCCTGTGGGGGCGCTGCACAAAGAACTACTGAAGGAAACATCATGAAAACCTCTGAAGAAGACACTGAGCACAGCTTCCTTCTTACAAAATGTAAACAAAGCAAGAGTAGCATCAGCTTTTAGTGATTGTGGGATTTCTCTTCTGTCTTTCGTAAAAGACCATTAATTATTTCTCCAGTTAGCGAAAGACTGTTGAGTTTGTTTTGGTTGTATCTACCCAGAATGCCCTGCGCTACAGGTGGTGTCCTACTTTTGGAGCAATCTCTGGTCTGGTTGGTATTCACATCGTGCATTTGAATCGCTCCAAAGTTCACTTCTACCGAACCAAGACAGAGGTTTTCATGTGGACCAGAGTTCACTTTTTTGGTCTGATCATGCATTCACACCTCACCAAATGAACCGGACTTTCTACACAAAGTTTGATTACAGTGGACTGAACAAGGCTGGTGAGAATACACTTTAAGATCGAACCATTTAACTACACGAGCTGCTTTATACCAAGTCCCTTAAAAAATTCTTAATCACGGCCAAATGTTGTACAAACCAGAAATATTTCATTGTTCTTAACTTCTGAACACTTCGACATTGCAGCATTATGTTCGGCCATCTTAGATTTGGATTCTTTCTCGGGGAGGGAGCTCAACGCCGGTTAGTAAGACCTGTTAATACAGTGTAACTAACGAAATGCAGAGCAGAAAGTTTGCCCACCACTGCTCTAAGCACATCCAATAACTGAACCAGTACCAACACTCTTTCAGTGTGAGTGACCTTAGGTTGGAAACATAGCTGTTTTGCTAAGATTGCCCCATCAGCTAATCTAATGTGGGAGCAGGACTCCAGTTCTGATCCAGCAGGTACCATTAGTGAACCAACAGTCCTATTTTGTTCTGTTTCTGTTCTGTTATTTAGCATAAAGTCCTAAAGGGGATGGATTTAACTTAGTCTTCTGAAGTTACATGATTTCCCATTTGATCTGGCAGACATGTTTGGCAGTATCTGTTTGACTGGGTACTCACATTGAAGGCTTTGAGTCTCTCAGGATCCATCCCCTCAGCGTCATTAATCCGATCGTTGTCGTCATGGTCGTCGTGATCGTCGTCATCGTCGTCAATTATTTGCGCCCGACTGGAGGTCAAGTCCTCAGCGCTCATGCTCAGCTCTGTTTTCACCAAGTCATAACTCCCTGAGCTGTAAGGGGGCGACTGAAGACAAACCAGAAAGATGTTATTGAGAAATCTATTGATTATTCTGACAATAAATCGATAAACTGGATTAAAAAATTGGCACATTTTGCAGATTTTTTATTTCAATCTTTAATATGAGACGATACATTTAAGGCCGGACAATAAATCATTTATAATATCTCAATAGACACATG
This sequence comes from Gambusia affinis, assembly GCF_019740435.1. NCBI lineage: Eukaryota > Metazoa > Chordata > Actinopteri > Cyprinodontiformes > Poeciliidae > Gambusia > Gambusia affinis. Next base: position 35,037,142 of record NC_057868.1, on the reverse strand, counting down.
GGCAATATCAATAGACAATATGTCTGATAAAATAGTCAATACTTTTATTGAACTCTGATCGAGAACCGCAAAGGATTCTGGGACATGTAAGCAGAGGAAAGTCTTTAGCCGCTCAACCTCTAGTTACCAAACAAAATTGGTGGAATTACCTGACTCATTCGCTCTTTGGTTACCTAGCAACTCACTCATTCTTTGGTTACCTAGCAACAAGCTGCTGAGTAACCGGCCAGCAGCAATTTAAAGTTCTGCTACTTTGTATCTTTACTTAAAAGTAAAAAACAACGGATTGGAGAGAAAACTGTGGATAAAACATGAAAGGTCACACCAAATGTTTGGCAGTATTTCAGATATTTAAAACAAAAACTAATCAATAGTTATCAATATCGAAAGGCTTATATAATAATATGTTTTTCAATCATATCATCTAGCCCTAAATACATCAAAAGTCTAAATTTACTTGTTGTTTTTTTTCTAGACAATTTCTCAGATTAATCTTAAAATGTCTTTGTTTTTTTGTGAAAATTTACTCCTCCTTTTGTTCTATCTACGGCAGCCCAAATACGCCGTCATAAAACAGTGCAGGGCTGATCTGTTGGTTAATTTTGGATTAACTAAATAATAATTAGATATCTAAAGATGCTTAATAGGATTTGAAACACTTGAAACTAAAACTATGCAACTTGAGAAGTATTAAGTAGAACATATTTACAGATAAAACAAGTTTCATTTCATCTTTAATGCAATTTTTTAAAACTTTTTGTAAATTTTTGACTTGTTTACTCACCAAACAATACTACTGTTCTTTCAGCAAATGGCCTTTTTTAAGTCTGTTAACGATTAATCAATTTATTTTTGATTAATCATTAAGTAATTGATTAACCTATTAGTCGATTAATCAAATACTTTCGGGCATGTTATCAATTAATCGATCACTAAACTGGTTGATTTAAATAGTTGACTTAGGCTGACTAATCGTTTCAGTACTACTGTTATTATAAACTACAAGCGTAGAATGAGATCACTCAGAGAGAAGCTCGGTTTCCTCCTCACCTTGTTGGAGAACTCTGTTTTGATGGGGAACTTCTTGTTGGGTTCTGCTGCGTAGCTGTTCGGCGGCGAGCTCCCGGCCGGCAGCAGTCTGTCGCTCAGATTCACCGGCTGCTGATCCTCGGAGGACGACGAGGACGAGGTGGTGCTGAAGTCCAGCGGCGCGCTCAGCCCGTTCTCTGCCACCTCCCTGTAGGAAGCTCCGCCATTTTGGGGGTTCGCACCCGCAGCCAGCGCCTCCGGCGAGGTCAGGGCCGGCAGCCCGTTGGCGCTGCCGCTCTCCGAGGAGTCATCATCTGGCAGAGAGGGCGAAGACGCACCAATGAGCTGTGCAAATGCTTTGTCATCCTTTAGCATTAATTCAGCTTTGTTTGCAACAGAAAGCATTGGAGGTGGGGAGTTGCTGCAGGGGGAAGGGGCTTCCTGCCTCATGCTGCGCGCTCTGGATTTGTAAAGGAAGTGTGCATTAGGGTCAGCTGTCAGGATAAATGAAAGCTGAAGTCGAAGGAGGGAATTTTATATCAGAGTGAAATGAGGAGAATTATAGCTCTTAAGAAAGATAAGTGAGTGTATTTCACATTATTTATGCTTGTTTAACCAATGAATCACTTCCATCATCCTGAAAACCAATCACCCCGTTCTGAATATGTTTATAATCTGGCGTTTGTCCCACTTCCTAAAGCTCTGGACCCTAGAAACAAGGGTCCACCCTAGAAGCAAGCACCCACTGAACGACTGGATTTATCTGGATTAAGAAACAGGCAAGCTGTTTCCTGCACAGAACCAATCTGCACAATCTGTACCACACGCGTCATTTCTACAGCAGAAGAGATATAAACAAAGATATATAAAAACAACAGCGGTAAAGCAAAAACGCTTAAATTTGAAAAGTTAAACCTGCTCTGCAGAAACACAAAATAATTGTGGTTAAGTTTCTAATGAAAGTATTTTATTAAACCTAAAATAAAACAAAACTAACCTAGAAGTAAGTTTTCAGCATAATATAGCAGCTTGCTTTACGTCATTAATTCATTAATACTTGTGGAAAAAAGCGACTGCTTCCACAGGCAGATTATTTCACATTTTTCCCATATTATAAGTGAAATAATCTGCCTTTTTCATCAACATTAATATATTATTTACTTAAAACCAGCTGTTATACTTTGCTGATAAGTTATGTGCAAGTGGCTATTAATTTACAAAAGCATTTGGCAGATTTGATACTTTGCTATTCTTCTAAAAGTGAACATTATTATTATTATCTCTCCTTATTTCTTCTTCTTTTCCCTCTCTGTCATTTTAAAATATACGGATAAATGAATCTAAAACTGGATTTAATACATGTTTCAGTCTGTCCTCTTACCGTCCTCCTCTTTGACTATGGCGGCCCGGTTGCTGACCCGCTCCCCGTTGAGTGGGCTCGGTTCAGGCACTGCTGGCTGCTCCGCTGCGACCCAAGCGGGCTCAGCGTTGTTCATGTCCTCGCTGCTCACCGAACTGTCATCCTGATCAGGCAGCAGGAAGCAACTCAGAAATACAACCAAATATTCACTTCCAGTCTTCTTTGCAAAAAGTAGCCAAAGCTTAGTTTGATAAATGGAGACCAGGTCTGGACTTTGACTAGGACTTCAGCACAGACCAGGATATAATTTATTCTATTGCTTCTCTGATTATAACTGGTTTTCTTCCAGTTCTGGTACATAATTTAATTTAATCACACAATTATACATTAGAAATACATCAAAAATATGCAAATAAACAAATAATTTGATGCGTTTTTAAGTAACAAAGTAAACATGTTGCTGCCTATCCTTCCTTTAGTGAACACTTGATCATTTGTAGCAAAGCAGGAATCTGCAGATAAAAATTATTCTAAAGTCACTGTGAAAATCTGAGACATTATGGCTTGATTTAACATTTTTACAGTGTAGGGCTGATCTGTTGATGTTTTTTTTATTTTTTATTAATCAGTTAATAATTGGATAGCAAAAGGTGCTGAATAGGAGACTTTTCAAACTGAATTTGAATCAGGTAAATCTAAACTTATGCCACTTGAGAAGTTCTGAGTAGAAGATGTTTACAGAAAATGTTTAGTTTTTTATCTTAAATACAAAATGTACGTATATTTTTTCAGTTGTGGCTTAAATACTGCTCTGAGTGTCTGTATACTTCAGTTCACAATTAATCAGTTACTAAATTAGTTGACAATTATTTCCATAATCGATTAATCACGATTATTCTGATTAATCATTTTAGCCCTATAACTTTTTACTACATAGTCCCTTGTTTACTAATTACTTGTAAACTTATAATGGCTCTAGAATCCCAATTTATAATAAATATTAATAAATGGATCATTGATGAACATATTTGGTGTGTATTGATATCTATGATGGCATTAATAATGTTTGCTACTAGTTTCTCAAATTGGTGACTGAATGGTGTTTTTTTTTTTTTTTACTTTTTATTTTGTTCTTTCAGCAAAATTGTGTTTGTTATAGTCTGTATACTTCAGTACACAATTAATCAGTTACTAAATTATTTGGTGATTATTTCCATAATCGATTAACCACGATTATTCTGATTAATCGTTTGAGCACTACAACTTTTTTCTTCAAACTCCCTTGTTTTACTAAATAATTGTCCTAGAATCCCATTTTAAGCATAATAAATGGAGCATTGATCGACATATTTGATGTGTATTGATGTTTATAATGATGTTTATTGGTAGTTTCTCAAATTGGTGACTGTATGGTGTTTTTATGGCTTTTCAGTTTTGTATTTGTGCGATTTTGAACTGTCTTGTTGCTGAATTGTGCTATACAGAAAAGATCGATCGATTGATTGTTTGATTGATACAGGCAATTATAGAAAGAAAATATTTCAACTCGTTCAAGACCTAGAAATTTAATATTTGGCTTTCAGGAGGATTAGGAGAATATAAGAGGTTCTGCAGGAGTCTTGGTGTTAACTATGTTTCTTGGAGCATTGCTATTTTTAACTCCGCTATGCAGGGACCCTGAAGATGCTTGTTGTACCGCAACAAAAAACACGAGTCCATCACTGAGGTAAGGGTTTGGAAACCCAAGCTAAACAACTCCAAATCTGACCCGACCTTCAAAAATACATGACAAAACCAAAAACAAAAGCTTCTTCAACACGGGGGGGAAACGGGCCGGTTTGCTTACAAACGACCCACATTCACTCCGTTCTGTCAGCTGGCGTCGCGCTCACAGGCAGCACAGCAACGACTGTGTGACTGGAAGGGAGCAGAAATACGTGCTGCCGTCTCATTCTCCTCACACGAACAGACAAATAGGCCCGGACCCCTGGGAATACGAGTCCGTCCCGCGCTGAGAGGGTTTGTGGCGGACTGGAATGCTCACTGACGGCTCTATTAGGCACCAAGTGAGCCGTGCAGGATTAAGGAGAGTCTCTAATCACAACGACTCAACATAACATTAATATCCAGGATTTGGAAGAATCGACAACTGATACATTAGGAAGGTTAAGATGACAGCATCCTTTGCACATGTGTCACAAATATTCCACGTGAAGTAGATTATGAACAATGCAGTATGAAAATATTTCTCCAAAATTTCACTCTAACATTAGTTTTCTGCATTACATCTAGATCTTAAATGCATCGATGAGACTTTTCCAAAGAAAAGCTGCAGCATTCTGAGCTTTAAACTACATTCCTCCAGGTCTCTTGAAATGCTGACATCCCACCCTGAAAGCTTAATTATTTAAAAACTGTCCCATTAAAACTCTATGATGGGAATCGGTTCCCCTGTACTCACCCACAGATCCCAGTCCAGCTCATCCTGGCTGTGTACTCCTAACTGTTCGAGACTTGAGGCCTACGCCATCATGACCAAGTGCTGCTTCCCTGCACTTCAGTGAGAGCAGTTCTTGAGTGTTTCTGTCACAGCGGCGACACGTGGGAGGGTCTTAAACACGTGACGTCACTCTCATAAAAGCTTCCCTAAATCCTCTACACATCGCTCCTCCTCCCAGCAGGAGGGCTGCTCCCCTCGTTTAACGTTCAATCCAAAGTTAGAGAGGAATCGTCTCTGATTCAGCTGCACAGAGAGTCTTCTCTTCCCTCAGCTTTAATGGAAAATAAACCTAAAGACTTTTATTTACATACATTTTGCTGCTGCATGTGAAGATTCACTCACCCTCTCAGTGGCTGTCATGCACTGCAGTTTCATCTGCTTCAGGTAGGTGGCAGTAAGAGGCATGTTGTAGTCAATGAGGTCGGGGACCAGCGAGGTGGGTCGGTCATTTTCTAACAAAGAAAAGCAGCAAAAACACAGAGATAAATCACTCTATCAGAGATGGGTGGTTACAATTAATTGGGTAACATTTTAGGAAAAAATTTTAAACTTTTAAGAACAAACTGCAAAAGCAAAAAAAGGTTTAGTTTCTAGTGCAAATATCTTAGCTCACATGAAATAAAGACAAAACTAACTTAAATGTAACTTTTCAGCAAGATGGGAGCTTATTTTAAGTAAATAATTATTTAATATCAAGCTAGAGTTAAATTTTAGTGACATGTCTTCATACTAGACTGTTTATCAGTTCCACTGACAGATTATTTCTCCTATAACAAAACATTTTTCCCATATTATAAGTGAAATAATCTGCCAGTGGAAGAAGAAGTTATTCATCAATATTAATGAATTATTTAAAAACAGGTTCCGATATCTTGCTAAAAAGTTACTTGAAGTTTAGTTTAGTTTTATTTCAGGTGCACTAAGTTATCTGCACTATGAAGTGGACTAAAAAATACTTGGTAAGATTGTGTACTTTTGCAGACGACCTCACTATATTTCCTTCAACCTGCACCAGCAGCATCTGGTCATCTTCTACACAACTATTATTCATTCTCTCCTGTTCATACGAAATAAGCCGCATCTAAAATTGCACAAACTGGAATTACAAAAATAAATTTGCTTAATGAAAATACGCTGATGTTGACAAAACTCATGTTTTTTGAGAATACTTAATGGACAAAATTAAGCTGTTGATGTCTCTGCTGACCTCACACATTCTGGACACAGCTTTTCTTTTTCCAGGCTGTCTCTTCTTCTCTCTTTATTTTGCTTTTTTCACTGAAAACAGGACAACACAGCCAAAAGTTTGGACACTGCTCTAATGAAAAAACTGATTAAATAACAAATTGCTCTAATTTTTCTGATGTAACTTTAATAACATTAGCAGGAGGACAAGGTAAAAACCATGACTTTTTTTTCTTCATCAACAAACGTAATGAAGTCAGAAAAAATGCAATTACAAGATCCAAAAGGATTTTTTTTTTCAAAAACTACACACCTTTGCTTTCCTTAGGCTGACAAAACAAAACTCCACTCCACACATGAGACACACAGCAGAACGACTCCGAAACAGAAAAATAAACCTGCAATCCAGACCTGCTTACCTCTGAAAATGTCTTAAAATTTCACAAAAGAGCAAAGAAAAAAACCACAGAGGCACCAAGCTGCTGCGCACCAGAGAAACACTTTGCCTTGACGCCTCCTTCAGCCGGTTTCCTCTCAGCTCAGCAGCAAACACAGTCTAAGCTAAGTGTCTGTTTACTACAATTCAGGCAGCATTTTAAAGGTGAGTTTGAATTGTTAGGCAGAAATTCAACCCTCTGCTGTCAGCCTGTCACACCTGGAAGGAAACAATGGCGCGGCAGGTTTCTGCGGTTCCCACTCCGGCCACTAGAGGGACTCTGCTATCACGTTTCAGCGGTTCAGACAATCCCAGCGAGCCAATCCTCTTGAGTCTTTGTTACATCATGTCAGTGATGGATATACGCATGTTTTATTTAATGGGAGCTCCATTCAGAAACTATTCAAACACATTAGATTATTTCAGCTCATTTTAATGTCTGACAGGATGATTTAGAACTTACACTCCATGCTGTTAAGGCTCCCTAATAGAGTAAACACGATTATAAATCAGACAAGTCTGGTTGTATGATTTATTGCTACATAATTAAGTAATAAATGTGTCTTTATGTGAAAGGATCGGCGTTAACAAACTTGTGTGATGGGTGTTAAAAACAGAGCGGTGTTTAATGATGCTTTTACCTTTGAACTCCGCGGTGCTGGGGTTAATGTGCATCCTCTTCTGGCACTCTCCGCAGCTCATTAGGAACCGAGTCACCGCCTCTCTGGGCAGGAAGGCATAGGTCTCAGCTATCTGCGCCGGGGGAGAAGCGAGGGTTACTACGCATGAAATACAACTGTGTGAAGGAGAAGGTTTTCTTTATTTATTTTATTTTATGTTCGTGTGAAAGTTTGGGTTCAGATTTAGGTGTTATCTCAACATAACACGGAGAGGAATCCTCCCTTCAGGTCGGAACCGGAGCAATCCGACGACCCAGTTCCGAATCCTTTCCGCCAGGGTTTGAACACTTTTACCTCTGCAAAATTGAAGCACTTATCACGGTAAGTTTTCAAACCTTTTCAGCACCAATCTTTGGATTTAGAAACAATACAGCTGTATTAAAGAAATACAGTTTCAATTCGCTGACATTTATTTATTCAGGAAAAGACCTGTAACGACTTATCGAATGATTAGAGAGGGTTTTTTTGTTTGTTTGTTTGTTTGTTTGTTTTGTTTTGGAGTTTTTTTTTTTTAGTTGGGCGAGTTTTACGTCAGCAACTGTCAAAAATCTGGCAACTCTGCATGTGTTCCGACCGGATAATTATGTGTGTTGCACACCGCTCTCACTTCCGCTAATCAGTCTTCAACGAAGGCTAAGTGCTATTAGCATAACACAAACGTACTCGTAATTGTCAACTTTTCATATTCTGTCCAGGATATGAGGGGTATTTAATTTACTGATTAAAAATACCAATTTTTATGTAAATTTTTGCCCAGTCGACTTTTAAAAAGTATTATTATCACCGGTTAATTTTCTAAACTACACTAAAGCACTTGTTAGGGATGCGTAAATATGAAAATGTTGGCCGATATTTATATCCGACATAAATACTGCTGTCATTCTACAAAAGAGATAAGGTGAACGAAAATATAACAAAATGTTATGTTCTCCATATTTTTATTATGTTGTCTAATTTTTAACATTTCAATTACAGAGATCAATAATTCAATAAGAAGGTGAGCAACTTTCTGAGATGTATATGTGTTCATATACACCTCAGAAATGTTCTATATTTCTGTTCAATACAGAAAATGCAGACAAGAAATAATGTTTACGTCATTGTTTTGGCGCCCCTCTTGCGCAGCGCCCCTATGTATGGAAAACTGTGCATTCTTACTTTTGGAGCCACTGCATTGAGCCATTAAGAGTGCTAAATATGCATTATATTGAAACAATCCAAACAAATTGTATCAAGGCAAATGATCTCCCTGCTCAAATTAAATGCTTAATCACAATATACAAAGAAAGTTACAAAAAAAAATTCTAAAAGATGATCTGGCATTATGAGTTCCCCTTTGCCCAAGTCGTTCCCTTACTTGTTGGCTTACTTTCAAAATAAAGGCCACAAGTGACAATAATCTTTAAAAATCAATAATTAAATTAATTATGTTTTGTTGCATTTAGCAAATAGAAAGAATTTTGGTGAATCTAGCTGACCTAAGACTGCACTTTATTGCAAACGTGCAGTTTGAATATGAAGCACTTTCAATGACTTTAAATAGAAATCAAGCACTTTCCAAACCTTGAAAACACCTAATTAAAATTCAAGCATTTTCAAGGATTTAAGCCTTGTGTTTTCTCCATCTTCCTCAGGTGCATCTCCTTCCCTGTTTTTGTTTCCGCTGCTTTGCCACCCTCCCCGCATCACCCCCCTCTGGCGTTTTCCTGCAAAATGCGACCTTCACGTGACCATGGAGAAGGCGGTGGGGGTGCCCACCGTCCCGTTCAGCCCGCCTCCACCATCCCACCCTCCCTTCATGGCCCCTTGAGGCAGCGGGGAGGGAAAGGCCACCCAGAGGAGCGTGCACCTCCCAGAAGGCCACAGTGACAGCTCCATATTATGCCCTGCCCCAGAGATGCTGCCTCCTCAAAAGGGTACACTCTATGAGACGTGACAGGACCTCTCTACAGGGCAGGAAGATTTTTTTTCCTCTTTAATTCCTGGTGGAGTAGAAGGAGAGGAGGGGGTACCCTAAACAACCCCAATACTCCCATCTGCACCTCTGAGGCTGGAAACAAAGATCTGCTGCTGCACCGTCAGGGCAACACATGCAACCTGCAACTGCCTTTGTTCCAGAAATATGGACTATGTGGCACTAAAAAAGCATCATAAGTACTTTGTTTTTCTGCTGGTTGTTACCCTGGTAACTCCTGATGTTATAAATGAAACATTATACTCCCAGAGCTGGTCTTATTCTCTGCTTTAAATGTGAAAAATATCATATAGTTCACCGCCGGTTGCACGGTGGATTAAAAATGGCCTCCGTCGTGGCTGCATCTTCATAATATTTTAACTGTTAGTCTTCCCGCAAACTTTTACAACCATCATCCATCACTAAGGAGCATTAGATAACCCGGAGACAAATAACTCCACATGGAGGAGAAGATTCCTGCAACTACTTAATAGGACGGAAGGTTGATGTTGCTCATCTTTAATTGGTGGTTTGGATGTGGTTGATATGGCTCTCCACTCAGGAAGAGTTCAGAAATCAATATCTGGTGGAATAACCAGGAGTTTTTCAATGGGGCTCTAATCTTTTTCCAGAGCTGTATACATGTTTAGGCATGTCACAGTAATAAATTAATATTGTTATTTTGAGATCATTTTCAAGTAATATTATAGTAATGCCTTAATAATGCAAGAGCACATTCTGAAAAATCAATGAACTTAAAATTCTAAGAAATATTTAAAACTGGAAGTGGAAGAGATTTTAAACATGCAAAATAAATAAAATAACAGAAACAACATATAAAAGAAATTAGGAAGTCTCTGTAAGCAAAATTTTCATTCAACAAAAAGGTTATTTGAGACCAAAGCACCAGACTTTAGAGTTTTAACATCCAATTTTTGGTAGAAAGAGAGAAAAGAAACAAAAACAATAAATTTTGCAAATGGAAATTATTGAGCTTGTTTTCATTTATCATGCGATTAACTGATTTACTGCTTATTGGGACAGGCCTCTAAACCTCAATAAATGAATACCAAATGCTTACTATGAGATTAATCAGGTGAAGCTAAAACTATTCCACTCGAGAAGCTCTGGGGAAAAATATTTGCAAAGTTGTTTTTACCTTACATGCAAAATGTTTGTATGTTTTGTATAATTTTGGCCTAATTACTAGCTTTTCTTTCAGCAAATGGCCTTTTCCTGTATACTCCAGTTAACAATTAATCAATCGTTAACGATTATTGACGATTATTTCAACAGCACTAGAATTATACATACAGACGATGACATTTGAGTCTGTATGTATAATTCTGTCCTTGTGTGTTTTTTAAGTTCAATTCCTTGTGTGAAAATGAGGGCCTTGTCAGGGAAGTGAGGTGCAGGATGTATGGGGCACCTAAAAGGCAAAAATCTTAAAAATTTTCATCTTCACACGACTGTTTACATACTTTATAACAAAGCAGTTCTCACCCATCTTTGAATTTTATCACTTTTTCTCTGGATTTTACATCTTTAAATGTGTTTAAAGAGAGGCTTCTGGTCTGGATTTCATTAGTGAATTCACATAACTCCCTTCTGTCCCAACTGGGTTTGTATTTAGAGATAGTTGGCAACTGTTTGAGTAAATCTTGTAGGTCAGGCAAATCGACAGAGCTGGGAGATTGCACATTTTTCGTGCATGGACAGCCTCTTATTTTCTCCTGAATGTGGTTTTTGAATTGTGCACCTGCAGCCAACTGGGGCAGGATGTGCTTACTGTCCTGTTTTTCCATCAGCAGAAACCGAACCACTCATACTGAGGACCGCGGACGGGACAAAAGGAAGCAGAATGTGAGTGTGCAGTTGATTTTAGATCCATGCTGGTGTTTTAACTCACCGCTTTGTAGGTTTTCTTCTGCCCTGCGTGTTTGGGTGCTCGGCCCGGGTCGGCGCCCATCTCCACGTGCATGGCATAGATGATGTCGAAGAAGTCCTCGACAACGGCGACCCGCTTCAGGGAGGAGTTGTCCTGGGCCGAATTGCCATCCGAACACTGAAAATGTGAACAAAAACAAGAGTTCAGTTCATTGTCAGGCCTGTGATCGGTGTAAATCATGTCAGGAATGTGAAACTCATTTTTATTTTGGGTCATATCAAGATCATCAATGTTCTAGAATGTATTGAGAAAACCCATTAACAAAGCTGATAAAATAATGAACTGCTGCATCTGCATCACATTCTTAAAATTGAATATTGAACATGTTTTCACTTTGTTTATGTGATTTATTTGCTACCAAAATTTGTTTTTGTCATGCTAAATTAGAAATATTTGCACTTATGTATGACATTAAATGTGACCTTTTGACACTTTTTATATTGATCACAAACTATAACTTGGCATCAAGTAAGGCTGAAGCAAAAGTGTCACAAAGGTAAGAAATACTGCCACCTGCAGGTGGGAGTTAGCAGTCGCTTTATGTAGAAATTTGCAATAAACATTTATAGATTAGTACGAAAAAATGCAGGGATCTATTAATTTGCGTAAATTTTAATGATGGCAGAAAACAGGAGAAATTGATGTAATTTGGCGTCTACGGTCTACAGGGCCGCATAAAAACCTACAATGGGCCACATTTGGCCCCTGGGGGTTGAGTTTGACACGTGTGCTCTATGATGCTACGTCGCACAGCATACAAATGCAAACCAAATTTGTTTTTTGCCCTTATCAGACGTTTTCATGGAAGTTTGAACGGCTCAATTTTGATATTTTCACCCCCGCCCCCCCCCAAAAAAAAATCGGGTGTGTGCTACTTCATGTGTGGTACTAAGTAGGAAAACATATCCGACTGTTTTTACATACATCACAATTCTGCACCAGAAAACTCAGCCACCGTAAATATCCTGTAATTTAATGATAAAATAATAACTTCATGTGAACAGTGGCTGAAAATTAGAATTGTGATTTTATTACATGTTTGTGTCACTGAAGCGCATTACAGAGCCAAACCGCTGCTGGTTCCGACTACATAAACTTTCCTACAGAAGCTGATGGTAATAATCCACAAAAAAAAACGTTGTTTTTTAATAAATTGTGCTTTTTTTTCCTTGGCTTCATTCGTGATGTTATGACCTAGTGATGATACTGCTGAATAAACTTTAAAATAGATCCATAGATGGCGGAATGCAGTATCCGTAAACAGTGCTCTGCTGAGTGACGTCGCAATCTCCGTCTGCGCATGCGGGGCGCTTTAGGAACGACAGTTGACACGGAAGTCTGATTGCGGTCGGGTTTTATTAGTAGTATGGACGACCACGCAAAAAAAAATAATACAAAATAAAAAATTCAATTCATGCAAAAAATAAAATAAAATAAAAAAAATCAAAATTGAGCATCAATATCTGTGTGAACGTGACCTTAAAGACACGTGAGTCATAGGTCATGCGGACGCAGACAGAATAAAGTGTCCATCTTCCCGCCGAGTTGAGATTTCTTCTTCTTCTTCTTTTTTCCATCCTCTGGAGGAGTCTCATCCTCGGCTGGGTCTGTAACCATCCCCTCATCTCTGCCATGTTTAAAAATAACACCACTGACACGGCTCGAGACCAGCAGTCCCTCCTACCACCACCTCTGGCAGCCATCCTGCCTCCCGTACTGCTGACCCTGTCGCCATAGAAACTGCCACTGATTTCTCCCGGGCAGGTGTGCCGGGCAGAAGGTCATGTGACACACCGCCAGGACAACAGGCTCCATGCGCAGCACCACATGGGGCTCTCAGCGCCTCCGATCCCGCATGTTTTACTCTAAAACAACTCTTCGGTCCCATCGCGGTCATCGTTGGACTTTCACTCTGCTAAGATGTAAAACTATCTTAAACTAGCAATGTTTAGAGCAATGGATGACTGGAACTCACTACCACAAACATTAAACAACAAACAACTGACAATATACTATAAAAATAATTTAGTTAAACCCATTCAGACCAGATTTTTATTTACAGAGCAAAAAATATTATTTTTAATCAACAAATTTTTACCACCTTCATTGTAATAAAGCTTTTCCAAGAAAGTTTGAGTTTATGCGAATAAAAACATAGAAATAACCAAATGAATTGTGAAATCACAAATAAGCTATAAAATGCTTTCAGATTTGTTTATTTTTTTGTTGTATGTTGGACATTCAGCTTTGAAAAATATCCTGCAATTTAATGATAAAATAATAACTTCAAATTCTATCACTGGAAACACTTAAAATTACACCAAGAGCAATTTTATTAGGCTACGATGCGCTGATATTTGTGTTTTTGATAGAAAGTAAACAATTCCTTCTCAATCCCTCTAGTTTCAGTACAATGCTTGTGCTGAAGTTCACGTATATTAAGATTCAAACTTCAGTGTTATTGGTTATAAGAAACTAATTTATTGGTTTGAACTCAGAAATATACATCATGTCCAATCCAGTGGACGTGGGGTTTGAAGGAGTTAATATTTGTGTATTTATGAATGTCTGTGCTTTACATGAGAGTGAAATGAAGGAATACTTTTTTTATTTCAGGGAAATTTAACATATTTTCCTATCTCAAACTAAAGATAGTCTATATAACTCCTGTCTTTATAACTTCGAGAAAATTAATTGTGTAATTTTAATTCATTTTTTGTACTTCCATTTGGATTTCAACAGCTTCTAAAAAGGGTCTAAGCGCTTCTACAAACCACCCAACTGATTTTTGGCATTTCATTATTGGTTTTTTTGGTGTCTGGAACCAAAACGTCCACTGTGCTGTTACCCAGCAACCCCAGCAGAGCCCAACCAGTTACCTAGCAACCAAGGCGGAGCTCCAGCACCTTTGGTCAGCTGGTTTTACCGCTGTATGTGCTTTACAATGGACGCTGAGAAAGACAATTGTTGTTTTGTTGTTGACCAACCATTCAAAAACCACTTGTTGCATTCTTGTTGGTTGCGCAGGAGGCTCTACTTGTGCTTTTCAAAGATGTACAGTTGTATAAGTGGGTATCTGTTTGCAGCCATTTTTATGTGTGAGTGTAAATGTTGAGTTTGGGGGGGTCAGGAGGATGTGTGGCCAGCAGCAGATTATTTTTGATTTGTAGTGACAAGAGACCCTAAAACAACTTATTCTGAAAGGAGCTCAAAACAGACTAAAATCTCTTTACCTTAGAATCATTTTGTTCATCTTTTGTATCGCCCATAGACATATTACAACCTGTACAGGGAAACATAATTGGTCACCTTTTATACTTTATTTGTAGTCTGAATTTTTTTTCTATTAATAATGTTTTTTATGTAAGTTGACTCCAGGAAGAAGCTGATGCTAACGGGGATCTCAAGACACATAAACACCTTTCCCTCTCACATGCTGATTTTTTCAAGCATAGGGCGGCTGTCCCAGCAGGCGCTAAGCTTCGTAAAGTGCTTCTTTTCCCTCAGAATCTCAGATGAAAATGGACATTTTCTGGACCCAAGTTGGAAGTTGTGACTCTGAAAACTTGTCCCATCAAACATGCTAACATGCTAACCTCCCGAGCCTTCATCCCGTAGCAGCTCCCATCCCGGCCGTTTTTTCTTTCTTTCCCCTCCACCAACTCCCCTCTCCTCCTGTTCTCTCCTCCCTTCTTGCTCCTGCTCTCCCAAGTGCGAGGTAATGATCGTTACCATGGCAACTAAAACCAGCTCACAGAGCGGGTTTGTTTTTAATCCGGCCCTCTCTCTCTCTTTCTCTCCGTAGTACTCCCCCCCATCCCATCCCCGCCCCTCCGTCCTGTCAGCACGGACCGCCACGTAATGATAATAAATGAAATAATAGTGACCCTCCGCCTCTTCATCACAGCTGTAATCTATCGCTCTTGGAGGTATCATAATTTTTTTTCCCCCTGTGACATCACCGCCGCTGAAGCTGCTGCTGCTGCTTCTGCTCGGGACAATGGTGTCAGGTCCATTCACGCTGGATTTGGATAATCTCATACGACTGTGGGGTGTGCGGTGCACCCACATCCCCACTGCTGCTGCTGCTGCATCCCTCCACCAAATATTCCACATACACGCAGGAAATTCAGCTGGGAGCATTTTCTCTGACCTCAATCGATAAGCAACACACCAACCCTGCTGGTATGGAGTCAAGAGATTGAGACCAGCATCTGCAACGCTTTTGCAACTTTCTCTAATAAACCTACAGGAAAAATCATTCTCAGAGTATCTTGCTTTTGTCTGCTGAAGAGTAAGAGATGATCATATATTCAGCTTACAGTGAGAAAACCCAAAATGAATGAATACATAAGATGTTTATTGAGGTATGGACTGAACTTTCTTGAAGTAAATAAAATGCAACTCAAGCTGGTTCCAGCAACAATCAAAGAAAAAAACTACAAAGATTTAAAAAATATATTTTACAGGGCAGTGGGAACAAAAACAAGACTGACCAAAGAGTTAAGACCAAACATGGTCTTCATCATGGTTGATGTTTGTTTTGTTACTAACTCCTGTCCTTATAACACTCTAAAGCCACGACCAATAAACCAATATTGTATTTAGTACGTTTGTATTCAAACAGGAAATGACATCATCAAGTTGACAAAAAATTTATAAAACTGGCAATTAAAAATCCAAGTCAAAAATGTTAGAAAAAAACCACAAGAAATTAAAACAAAATAAAACTAAATTAGGAAATTGGAAAAATAATGGGAGTAGAAATCCAAGATAAAGACTTTAGAAAAAAGAGAAAAAAATTTAACTAAATTAAGAAATTAGATAAATAAGTTAAGAAGTTGATGCTTCATCACTCCAGAACAACTTGATGCAGAAACTTTTATCAAATTTTTTTACACATCATTGGTCAATGGTTCTGTGTAGCTACTGCCACCTATTGGTTTGGTGGTGACACTACATTATACAATAACAGGAACTTTAAAACAGAACAAAGCTAAAGCTGCAGTAGGTAACTTTTCTAAAAATATTTTTTTTCGATGTTAAAATTGTAACTATGTCCTGACACAACAGCTCCTTCCTGACGTCCTACAGCCGTCTGTAAATGCTCCCTGTCAGAAACAACCAATCAGAGCCAGGGGGAGGGTCTTAGCGCTCTCAGTCATGCTCATGTACGAGTTGCAGCTGTGCTAATGATGAAGAAACAACCTGATATTACAGCATGAGCCCGATTTTATTTCACAGATTGTCTGTCTCATAATATAAAAATTAGTTCACGTTGTTATGAAGTGTAACCATGGTAACAATGTATTGTTTCTACAACTGGGAGCAGCTGATTAGTACCTCAAAAACTGAAAAAAACCCAAAAACCTTTCTTCTTCTTCTTCTTCTTCTTCTTCTTCTTCTTCAGAAGTTTTACAAAAAAATAAGAAAGATAAAAGAAATGCAAATGGAAATTATTAAAACTACAATGACAAATTTCAAAATTAGAAAACAAGTCAAAACAGAATTAAATAAGTAGAAAAATTTAAACAAAATTCATGGATTTTTTTTCAACATTTGTTGAGACAAAAAATGTAAATAATATTTTAAAATGATACAAAAAACCTAAAGCAAACTACCAATTAAAAAAATTCAAGAAATAAAAGAAAAGTAATAACAACATTGAAAAACAAATAATATTTATAACTTAAGCTAAAACAAAATTTTCAAGTCCTTCTGAATAAATGAGCTTCTTGTTTGTTTTTATCTCTATCTTCACTTGACCTTTATTGATACAGGTTGCTTCATTTAAATAATAGATCTCATTTACTAGAGAGCTTTTTTGATAAAACAAAGAAATAAATTACAAACACAGCAACCAAACAAGCAATAAAGAAATATGACTCAATTAAATAAGCTTATAAAATATGAGCTACAAATAAACGAATGTTTCATACAAAGTCTTCTCTTTTTGCCTTAAAAAGAAATTTGAAACATAAACACAAACCTGAAGCGAAGCCTCAGCTAAACCTCAGCAGGTTTTCAGATGAAATATCTCAGATGCTGAGCAGCATCAGGGCCGCAACTACACACTTTGAGGTGCATTACAGGCCCCAGAACCCCCACCTCTGTTATTGATCGTATCATTTATAAATTAACACAAGGGGGCAGTGCTGTGTGAAATCAGCTTTACGTCATGTTATAATGCTGCTCCCTCATGAAAAACATACCTGGAGTGTTGCTTTGATTCTTCATGCATGTTTGAGAAATCCTTTAATCTCCATGGAAACCGTTCAGTTGTGTAAAACGCCTGGGTGGACCTAGCTCCGCCTTTGAGACGCAGCTCCTCCTAAGAGGTTGCGGTTTCAAAGCCACCCTCCTTCATGACTATCAAACTCCTTCAGACTAGCCAGCAGCAATTAGCAAACACCTGGTGGAACTGAGTGTCTGCTGTGCTCATTATAGGAGCTACTTCTCAGTGCTACGCTGGTGAAAACGCTGTTAAAGGGTTAATAAAGGAGCCATGTTGTGATGACTTCCTGAAGGCGGAGTTTCAGAAAGAGAAGGAGTTTTTAAAGAGACAGAGGCCCAATTTCAAGGCATTTAAATTACAAAGTCAAACGTCCTTTAAGTCATATTTAATATATGATTTTTATAAGGTTTTTTCTGTTTTCTGGTCGATCGCCAATTACAGTTGTTAATTCCGATGCCTTTTTTTTTTTGTCTGAAAAGTTGATAAAAGTAGCAAGAAAGTCACTGAGTTGGTAGCAGTGAGGTCACTATTCTTACCTTCAAACGTGCAGACATGAACCAGTGGGCCGGTCTGTCAGTCAAACGTCTCTCACAGGACAGCAGAAGAGGACAGTGGTTGATTTTTAGATCTTTGCTGAGGTAAATTAGATCAGATTCAAATTTAAGTTTGAGCCGATCGCCAATCTCCCACATTAAGGAAATTGGCGTCGATAAATCGGCAACGTAATGTTACTATGTGTCTGAAAGATACTTAATTCTGCATGCATTTTCTTCAAATGCAGAAAATGCTGAATAGAAATAACATTTCCACCATTGTTTTTGGCGCCCCCTCTAGCGTAGCACCCCTTTGCGTCGCATTTAGTGCAAACCCACTTTTTGCGCCACTGAGCAGCGTTGCAGACATTTAGCCTCCTCAGCAGCACGCCGCTTTACGGAGCAAACGACACATGGTAGCATCACTAATCACCAACAGCACAGCAAAACTCTGTCCCTCCTTCCTCCTCTCCAGCTTTCTAATCCCGCAGGACTTTGCTCTCCCCAGCCGCTGTACAACCAGCCCCCATCGCCTGCGCCTCCCCCCCGTCCCGCAACAAACCGCTCTGTTGCTAGGAGACTGGAGGGGTTGAGTCTACTGCCCCCACCCCCGCTGGCACTCTCTCTCTCACACACACACACACACACGCATTGAAGCTGCGAGGAGAGAGGAGCAGTCCTGCACACGGGCAGGTCAGGAAGAGGAGGGGAAGCAGCTGGGTCACAAAGGCACGCCACCGCCGAGCGACGAGACCCACAAGAAATTACGAGTGAGCCAAAGATCAGAAAGGCAGGAAATGAAGCTTTGAACCGAACTTTTTTAAAAGTCGAGCAGCAGATAGATGGAGACTTTATTCTCGTGAGAAGGCTGCACAATAAGTAGCTTAACAGTAGGGAGCTGTGTGTGTGTGTGTTTGTGTGTGTGTGTGTGTGTGTTCAGGTGTATGTGTGTTCAGGTGTGTGTGTGTGCTCAGAGAGGAGGGGAGTAAAGATGGCTGTGTCAACAAACCTCATGACTCAGATTATCTCACTGCAGATGTGACAACAGGTCACCTCTTAAAGTCCCGTTTTCCAGCAGTAAATCTGTCAACCAGCTAATGAACACATAAATGGGACAGGCCTCGTTTCTCCTGGTTCTTATGAACGCTGCTGCCCCACCAACAGCTTCCCTCCCTGCATGAAGCTTAAAACATCCTGGTTTTTTAAAGCAGCTGTATTTTTCAGATACATAGCACCGTTTTATAGCACAATGAAGTAAATGTGTTACCTTCAGTTGTAAAAATGCTGTGTATATCAAATATGACTTAAAATACTTTTGGCTTTTAACGGCTGGAAATTGTGTCTGACTCTTTAAAAACTCCTGCGCTTTCTGAAACTCCACCTTCAGCTTCTCTACTGACCCTTTAACAACGTTTTCACCAGCGTTTCACTGAGAAGTAGCTTGTATAAAGAGCTCAGCTGCTTGCTAATTGCTACTAGCTAGTCTGAAGGAGCCGACTTAGGGAGTCGTGTGCAAGGCTGTTCTGAGGCCGTGAGCTTAGACACTTGGAAACTGCAGCTCTGGAATGGTTACAACTAAGTGGTTGCCATGGAGATTAAAGGATTTCTTAAACATATTAACCATGTAAACCATGTTTGCAATCAGGGAATAAAATTATAACATGATGTAAAGCTCAAAAAAGTCAATTTTACATGTTTCTCCCCTTTGAAGGTGACCTATTATGCTTCCTTGATTTATGGGCTTTACAAAACATGCTCATTTCATTTTTTGCGCAAAACTATTCTTAGATTTAATCTTTTTAATCTTGCCCACTTTAAGCTGTTTTAGGGCCTCTTCTCACTTTAAATCCAAATAAACTGCTGCTGGCCACATCCCTCAACTCAACGTTTACACTCGCTTGTAAAAACAGCTGCAAACACATGTACAAGTAAACAAATACTTTTTCTTTAAAAAGCATCAGTGGGGCTTCCTGCACAACCAACTAGAATGCAGCAAGTGGTTTCTTAATAGTATGTCAACAACAAAACACTTGTCTGTTTTGCCAGCCTTTATACAGCACATCCAGCTGACCAAATGTGCTGGAACTCAGCTAGGTAACAGGCTGGGCTATGCTGGTGTTGCTAGGTAATGGAATGGTGCCTGCGCAGTATGACTTAATAAATTAGAAGATTTTTGAAATGGCTTGTTTTTCAGACAACAAAAAATATTAACACTTTGCCAAATAAGCAAACAGATTTTTTGAAGTGTTTGGTCTGTTTTTTTTAGAAGCAGTTGAGACCCAAATGGGTTTAAAAATGTGCAAAATGTGAATTTTGCATTGTATGTCCCCATTAAAATAAAGTGTTGAGCAAATAAAAATGAAATAGTTCACATAAAACCTATTTTTGCATTTTTAATTAAGTAAAAGGCCAATATTATGGCTAATTACTGCTTTTAACACCACTGGTCTAGAGCAGAATTAAATCACATTGCCCAATGTACATGGCACACAGGTGAGCATGTATTGGGCCACCCCTAGACCAGTCCGCCCTGGGTAGTGAGCCATAGTGACCACTTTGAAAATAGCCAGCGTGTGTTTGTTGTGTACAGTGCGCCATGAAGGTTTTCATGACTGAAATCAGGGATGACAGAGTGTGCACAGATCCATGTACATATGAAACCACTCCCTCTCCTTTTCTTCACCATCATGCTCTGCACTCGGCTTCAGTACATAAAGCCCTGTCATTAAATCCACATTAGGTGCACCGAGCTCGACCTCACTGTCCCACGTAAGAGTGTGTGTGTGTGTGTGTGTGTGCATCTCCGTCTGCAGCTCCCACGATGAGGGATGTTTGATGGAGTGTGTGACATCCCCAGTATCCCACTGGCCCCTGCAGACAGCCACTGTTTATGTTCCAGTCCCCGACTTTAAAAAAAGAAAACGCCACGTAAATGACTCTCCTCATACATCATCACATCCCAGAGTCCACCTCGGCATTTTCAGGCCATCATTACTCTGTCCCAGTTCGTTAAACGTTGGCCTCACAGAGGTATTAAAAATGACAGCGGGAAGATTATCGTCGTCTTAAAAGGAGTGTGGGAGCGCGCGCGCGCACGTGCACGTGCAACTCAAGACTATCTCCCACACGGGGGGGAGGCCCCCGGGCCAGTTAAAAATGGTGTTAATTTCTCCTCCTATGGGAAAGCAAAGAACGGTCTCTCCATGGCAACAGAGAGAGCGCTGAAGGGAGGAAACACGGAGCAGGCGATCGGCGACCCCCCTTCCCTGCACACACACACACACACACACACACGCACACACACACACACACACACTCAGTATGGATTTCATCACACACCTACTGTAAGTCCGAGTTTACGTTCAACACGAACAAATGAAATAAACTTTCCAGATCAATCTGAGCTGAGCTCCTGCTCCAACATCAGAAAAACTCTCTGGACAAAACCTGTGGTAAAATACCAGAACTTATTAAATTCAGACCACTAAAAAGATCATTTTCAAACATTTTTCCATTTTTAAAGTGAGTCAATTAAAAAGCAAATAAATCAGTCGTCATAAATGGTCTTGTCAAATTTATATCTCCAAGTTAATCTCACTAACCTGAAAAAAAATCAACTGTCCCAGAGGATTTTTACCACTTTGGCTAATCTGCTAATGTGATAGTAGCATAGCTAATTTTATATTTAGCGCCTTTGCAAACTATGAAAGTGTTTACAGCATTTGGCTTCCACAAATGTAACTTTTCCAGATAAGTTCTTAAACTTTTTACTTAGTTGTTTTGTAAACACGACTAAATGAAATAAACTTTCAATCTGAGTTGAGTTCCTGCTCTCCTGCTGACCCATTTTCATCTTTAAGTCCTCCAGCCAAAGTCCAACTCATCCGCCACTGAACATGTTCACAGAAAAGCTCAGCAGGTCTGGACAACACCTGTGTTAAAATACCAAAACGTATGCAATTAATTTAATTAATCAGATAATGATGACCATTCAAAAATAATTCCCAAACTTTTTCCACAATTAGTGTGACGTCTGATGTGTGAGTCAACTGAAAAACAAATAAATCGGATGTCACAAATTGTCTTGTCAGTTTTATATCTCAGATTAATTAATCTCAATAATCTGAAAAAAAAACACTTCAACTGTCCCAAAGATATCTTACTAGTGGATACCTTCGCTAAAGCGCTAATAGCAGACCTAATTTTTAGCTTAACGCTTTGCTAACTTAGGAAAAAAAATTGAGCATTTATCTTCCGCTAAATGAATTTTCCAAGTAAATTCTTAAACTTTGATTTATTTGGTTGCTTTCTAAACACGAGTAAATGAAATAAATGATCAATTTGAGTTCCTGCTATCAAACTGACACATTTCACCTCCAGCCAGAGTTCGCCTCATCCAAACTCAGAGCAGGTCTGGACAACACCGGTGGTAAAAACCTAAACTTGTGAAACTCAAACCCTTAAAAAATCCATTTCAAACTTTTTCCACCGTTGATGTGACACATGGTATGCATGAGTCAACTGAAAAACAAAGATTTCAGGCAGAAACAACATAACTGAAAAGAAAGACCTGTAAAGGTTTTCAACAAGCACTGATCGTGTTCTACATTTACAAAAATTTAAATAAAGTTGCTAAGAAAAAAAAAACTAGTTTGGCTAAAATCTTTGAAAACCTTTCAGATAAATATATGATGATCTGAAAGTATTAAACTTTTATGCCACAATTTCCAAAGACGTGTTTGGCACATCATTAAAAGAACACCATACCTTTGTGAAACGTGTGTACCTGACCACTTTAGTATACAGTTGCATTGTTTTGTCTTCCATTATTCCTCCATTTCACATCCTAATTATTCAATAAATTTGGACGACATTTGCTATCAGACTAAATACTGAATTTGGCAACCAAACACACGTAACCTCGTATTACTGCTATTTTCATGCTATGTTTTCCCCCAATACAATTTGTGTTTCTGTTCAATGGTACAGAATATTTCAAATTTAATGTGAAAAAAGTGAAAATGATTAGTATGATTTTTTTCTAGTCTCAGAAGCTTTGAATTTTAACCGGGTGTAAATCCTTTTGACAGCCAAAGGAGCATTTTACCATGTGTTGCTCCTAATCAGCTCCACCAGACCAAAAAGAAACAAAGTACAAAAAAATTCAGGACAAAAGCGCCAGAGATCCACTATGCAAAAACAGCATTAATGCAAATGCTGCCGGCTAATAGGGCCAGTATTCTTTTGACTCTGCTGCCCTTCCATAAAAGACGGGCTCTCAGGGGAAATTCGGACTAATTAATCAGATAATAATGACGATGTTCCTCATCCCATCTGACGTGAGGCGCCAACGTTTAGGTGCCTAATTTCCAGGACAAAGATTGGGAACCGCCATTGTGATATCTAAGCGAGGAGGGGACGTCCCAGGACAAACCTTTGTTTTCGTAAGAAGATGCCACTTTGAATCCAGCACTTGGAAAACCTCTTTTTGTAGCAGAGCTGATATAATTTTTTTTTTCAATTGTTAATTCTTAATCATAAGACGATTTATTTTAAATAAAAGATTCGCAAAAGGGGGGCTCAGTTGAGTTCTACTTCTGATCTCAGGCTATTTGCTTTTCTCTCCAACCTTTTTCCTGCCAATTTACTGTTCATTAAAGGCCTCTAGAGCCAAAAAATCTGGAAAAAAAAAGATCAGTAGAAGACTCAGCTGAATTCATTTTAAACCAAAAGATGCTCAATTAACTGGAGATGAAAATCTTCAAATTTCACAGCAAATAAATTCAGTTTATCCCTGGTATTCACAGGGTTAAGGGTCAAAACTGCAGTAAAATTGCCTCCACAGTCCCTAACCTCTTTTTGAAAACGCTTTAATTTGATTGTTTTATTAGTTCAAACACCAAATATACTTTAATAGGCATTAGTACACACAGCGGAACTCATCTTAGCATTGCCACAGAAGCTAATTCGCTACCGTGTATTTACGGTTCAGTATTCGCTGATTGGCTCAAGAGCGTAGCTAAGGGATTCATTAGCTACGTTCTCAGCCAATCAGCGCCATGGACAATGAATGCCGCTCCTGGATTGGCTACTTCGCAAACGTCCGCCAATAGCATGTTAAGAAGCAGTGCGCCGCCGCCTGGATATTTTAGCTTCCAAAGCTGCATTCTCTATCGATTATTTCTACATATGACGAACTAAATAAATCCACAATTAGGCAGAACTTTCCGTGAATAATTCGGAGTAACGTTCCGAAGAAAAACCTACGAATGCTGAACAGTACATAAACGCAGTCCACTGCAGAAAATTAGCCACTTTACAAGCTAGCCAAGCTAGCGATTAGCTTACTTAGGGATGTCTGCCATTTCAGTGTAATAGCGTACAACAGATCAGTGTTATAAATTATATAATACTGTGGTTTCAAAACCACATAAACTTTACGTTCTTTTTACAAGATAAAGAATTGGAGTTACCTGAGTTTTCTCTGACTGTGTAGACTGATAGAGTGATACAGTACTGCTGCCCTCCCCTACCTGTTGCTTTCTGTTCAAAGCACATGAACACTTAGTTATGATGTAGAAACTAAAGGACAGCCATCTGAATATCAAAATTAGCCAATTTTTAATGATCAGAAGGTAAAATACTGAAAAATACGACCCCCTCCCCCCCCCCTTGTACCTTAAATACATCAAAAGAAGCACTCCCTCTATTTTAGCTCTATAAATACATTAACCAATAACACGCATTAACCAGTTCACTTTACCTCTGATTTCACAAAAATCCAGTCAATATAGAAAAGAACAAATAATGTTTGTTTTTGTTTTTATTGTGCTAATTGCACAATGTTGAAAATCTTGTTTACATTTTTGTGTAAACACGACAAACCAAAATATATTTACTACACGTTATCATGACATCAGAGTTCCATACCAGCTCGTGTGAAGATCATTATGAAAAAGAAATATGGAAAAATTCAAAAGTTTAAAAACAAAAATCACTGTCATTGCAATCACATAAAGTACTTAATTGCAGTTATATTTGTCTGACAGCAGTCGTTCAAAAAGTTCATCCAGAGGCATCAGGAGTCTGAAAAAGTTCAGTCCCTGTTCCTGCAGTGGCTGTGGGACAGATGCTGAACAGACTGACTCTTTCTGCTCCCCTCACTATCCTTTGCAGGGCATGTCTGCATGAAATACTGCAGCTAAGATTTCAATACAAAAGTCCTCACTTTTTTAGATTTTGTTCTGCTTTTTGTTAATCAAATTCCAGCTCATTTGAGCTGGAATTATCTTTGGAGCTGTTTTATCTTTGGAGCTGTTTTAAATTTATTTGAGTCTTAAAGTCTAAAAAACTTGATGCTGAAATTGACTTTTGGTTTTTTGACCATTTGGTTTTGAGGCATCTAGATGAACTTAGGTCAACTGTATTTAAAAATCTGCCTCTTGCACTACATGCAACTTCTTTTGAGAACAGTTTGTGAATTTTGGTAAATTAGTTTTGTTTGTAAAACTTTCATAAAATTTAAATGTTAATGCTTTAGAACCACAGACACATTCCAACTTGGAATCAAACTTGTCTAAAGACCAAATAGGGAATGAAACTGACTTTTTTTGTTTTTAGGAATAAATGTGAATTAAGTGAGTTGAAAACCAAAATATTGATGGGCAAAATGCTAATGATGCAGATTAAAGATAAAGCAGGTCAATTTATCAAAAATCAATGTAAGGAAATAAAGTCTGAACAAGAAAGACAGAAACAATGAATCAATAAAACTGATCAACATATCAGTTTGTCAAACAAACCATCAATGAAGGTAAGGAAACATTTCTGTCGGTCAGTCCAGCGTCAGGCCTGATAACAATATGGGACGCGTTTCTTTATGTGAAGAAATGAAAAACATTTTACAGATTTCAGTTGACATGGCAACAGAAAGCAACAGGAAAATGCACATGGCGTTTAAGTGTTTCCTTTGAAACTGGCTGCACTCGGTGAAGGGCTTGCGTCTGAATATGTGTGTGTGTGTGTGTGTGTGTGTCTGGTCCCCTCCTCCTCTGTAGCATCCCCTAATCAGGACATAATGAGAGCTAAACGAGGTTGCATCTCCACACCGAGGCCTGCGTGGATTCTCTGAAGAAAAAAAAAAAGCCCAGGGAGAAAGAAAAAATAATATATTTGTATATTTGCGATGCGCTGAGGCCGTCCTGCCCTTTCTGTCCCGCCACATACTGAAGTCGCCCTTGTGTGTCTCAGCGACGCGCAGAAGAGACCCTCTCTGTCTTCACATCAGCCAGGATCCGTCCCTACCCCCACCCGGCCTCCTGTCATGTCCTGCCCCCATGCAGAAACTTGGCACACCCTGGAAGCAGCTGCAGCGGGGCTTCCAGAGAGCAGAGAGACGCCCCCGGCCCTGCAGCGCTGCGAGCAGCCACCGACCGCTGCGTCTCTGTGTGTGTGTGTGGGTCTGTCTGCACGTGTATGTCACTTTTCCACTGGCCCAGGACAGCCTATTTATAAAAGCCACAAACAGAAGCTGAAGCCGGAGTCGTGTTTTCCTGATGCACGAACATGCAAGTAAATTGGTTGATTCGTGGCCTCTGAGTCATCATTAGGAGCAGCTTGTGTTGGCTGATATTTTGTTTGTTGTTTAAATTTCCCAAGTGGAGCTGAGTCAGGGGGAGGCTTCCCCCCCGATGCCTTATGATATTAGCTGCAAAACATGTGCGCTGCTCTCAGTAAACAGCAGAATACGTTTTATTTTGACAGGACTGAGCTTTTCTCAGCCCGCTACAGTCTGACCCAGCAACGATAACTCTCCTCTGCTCTGGTCAACCAGGCTTTAAAACTTTTATAATGTAATATTTCATATATATTTGCTTAAACTGTGATAGTATGGTATGAGACAGATAATCTCTGAAAAAAATCAAGCCCCTCTGCTTTCTCACAGTGCTAATTAGAAACAACCAATCAGAGCCAGGAGGCGGGGCTTAGCGCTGTCAATCACCCTTGCTAACACTAGTTAGCATAACCACCAGTGAATGGTTTTTCTGTCACTGTAAGTTGTTTTTCCACCTTTAGCACACTGAGTACACGAGTGATTGACAGTGCTAAGACCCGCCTCCTGGTTCTGATTGGTTGATTTTGTTCGAAGCATTCATTTCAATTGTAGGTGGAGGAAATCAATCTTTTCACAGATTATCTGTCTCATTATACTATCAAAACATAAATGAATATATGTAAATAAATATATGTCAAAATATATAAAATATGTATAAATGGGTATATATACACATTTTAGATATTTGATGTAATATATATATTCGTCAAAATACAGATGTGTAGTTTCCTTTTCATAAAAGATACCTGCTGCATATTTTTAAAGGAAAGCTAGCGCTGATATTTAAAACATATGTCTTGAATATCAGTCAGACTTTATTAAAAGTTTGGCTTTAAGTAGACTTTTAGTAATTAACTTTATCTGTTCTTAATTTGACCTCATTTTTAATAATTATTTACCTAATTTAATTAGATACCATTTTGTTTAGTTTATTACTTTAATTAATTAGCTTGTATACCAAGTATTTAAATTAAACATAGATTTTTTTTATTCTTCTTACCTTATGCATTTCTTTTTATTGATTATGAGCTCAGTTTTAAAGTCTTTATCGTCATTTTATGATCTATTCTCATTAGAAATGAGCCAATCAGCCAAGCTGATTTCTGACTTTCTTCTGCCTCTAATCGGGCCAGTTTTGTTCTAAGGACGACAGATTACAAGATTTTCTATCGCGTAAACATTTCATCTCATGCCAGCAGCTCTTCTGTTGCAAGAAAAAAAGAACATTTATGTGAAGTTACAATTTAGGAAAGTTGTCATAAAGTATTATTTGTGTTCTAGATGAAATACCTTCAAAGATGTTTCTGCATCTTTCTCACATTTTGTCTTGTTACAGTGACAAGCCTTGTTTTGGTAATATTTATCAAATCACACAACAAATACTTTGAGGACGGTAATTTGGTCAGATGAGAGCAAAAATGATCTCCACGGTGGTGGCAGCATCATACTTTGTGAGCTGCAAGTGTAACTTCAGAAGGACAAATAATAATAAAAAAATCCTATAATAATAATATACTAATCTATATTATAATACTAATCTGGGCTTTCTGGTAATCCGGCAAGATTGCCTGAAGTCAGCAAAGAGACGTTACAATATTATACAATATTTATCACTATATTTTCAAAATATAATTGTAATAATGATAAAACGTTTTTGGCAACCAGTGCAGAGAACAAAAGGCAGATAATAATCAGATTTTTATGGTATCTATTTCTCCTCTACTGTCACCAGCAGTGGATAAAATAGTAAAAAAAAAAATATCCAGACATTAAATTTAGTTTTTGGTGCAGTTTAAATTCCCAAAATGAGACCAACTGAACTTTTTTTGGCCTATGATCCAGTAAAGCATCTCGCCCATAAGGCACATGGTGGTGGCAGCATCATGCTGTGGGGAGGCTTTTCTTCAGCAGGGACAGGGGAGCTGATTATAATTGATGGGAAGATGGACTGAGCTAATTACAAATCAATACTGGAAGAAAATCTGTTCAGAAGTTATGAAATGATGTTGATCAATAGATATTATGGGTTAAATGGTCCAGTCAAAGTCTCAAAACTAAAACACGAATCTGATTGAGCTTGAGCTATTAGTTAAAAATATACAATAAATCCCTAGATCCATAGATGGGGCTCTCCAGACGTCAAATTACAATCAATCAATTCGATATAAATTTAGTTTTTTGTGATTATGGAAATTCAAGCAACATCAACAGATTCCCGCATTTTATACCTGTGACTGAAACGCAAATTTTCCGCAAAAATTGTCAAAAACATTCGGTTTAAGTGACTCCAACTCCCACCTGGTGGCAGTATTTCTTACTTTTGCCTCAGACTTCATTGTTTTCAAGTTATCGATCACTGATCGATATGGCCAGTTACACAAAGTCACATAGGCGCTAAACTCCTTTAATGTATTATTTCTAAATTATAGCACCTCAAAATCTGTCATTTTAAAATGAAAAAAATCACAAAAACAATCTTAAAATCCTGATCAGTGTGAAAAGATTTTAAATCTTATTTAATTTTACGAAGCACTTATCAAAATGCAGCTATGTAATGATAATTTTTTACAGTTTGTTAAAATGTTTTATCAATACATTCGACTTCATACTCTTGATTTGGCACAAAATAAAAATGAGTTTGAACTCATCTATATGTCCAAATCTTTTTTTGCTGTATCTAAAAACACTTTAAAATAAAATCCTGAATCTTTTCTGTTTTACTTTACAACTACTTGTGTCGGTTATCTACTAAAAATCGGGATGAAATTTGTTCAAGTTTGTGGTTTTCAACGTGACAAAATGTGAAAAATGTCAAAAGACACATTGACTGTTTTATACATAATATCAATGTGATTGGTCTCGGGTTTATGTATATTTGTCAGGCAGGATTTTAGATCAGTAAAGATAAAAATACAACAAAAAGCTAATCAGCGACACGTTTGAGGCGCCATCTGCACCTGCACACCTGCCCACAGGGAAACACAATATCCTGCAGAGATTAGAGGAGTTTAGCGAAGGCGGTTGGCCCAAATCTCAATCGTCCATTCACACAGGTAAAACACCTGTGGAGGGGATCAGCGACACCGAGCCCGAATCAAACGGCTCTGCCTCTAATCCGGGCCAGTATCCGGTCCGGTTTGTTAACACAAAACGATGGCTGGATCCCCGAAGGCGCCCATATTTAAAATGGTGGTTGACTGTCGGATGGCACAGCGGCGGCCCCCCCTCTCACCCCAAACCACCGGATGACAGTCCGTCAAGAACATGTTTATCTTTCTTGTGATTTAACCCTTCACGCTCCGCGCAGCCGCACAGCGGGACGGATGTGACCCGACAGGAGCATCACCACCTATCACCAAGTCTGAGCACCAACTGTGGGCGTGGGTCGCTCTCAGTCCCGAGCGGAGCCTTTTGTTCCCCCCCCCCCCCCCATCCCCGCTCTCCATTCACGTGGTCACCAATTTACGCGCAAGAAACCTTTAATAGAAATAAAAAATAAAAAAACATGACGGGACGCGTTTCATGATGTCGGAATGTGGTCCAGATAATAAAATGCGGCAGCGGCAGCGGCAGGCTGTCCTGGGTTGCTCACAGGTGTTGCCAGAGCAACGAGTTGCCGAGCCGAGCCGCATCCTGCCCAGGACAATGAGGAGCGGGGTGACAACGCAGCGCTGTACACAGCATCACATCCTCTAAAATAAAACGTCTCATGCGTGACAGCTTCTGGATCACATCGTCGCTTTTTATTTAGCAGATAAATAAAGATAAAAAGCACGAGCTCCGGGTTTGGACGGGACAGCGCGTCACCGGATGAAAGCCAGACGTTTACAGCGAAATGTTCACAGTCCATAAAGTGGCGTTACAGCCCGTGTAGACACTTGGAGTGCACCCTGGCAGACCCACCGACATGCCGCTGCATCCACGTGCGCGCGCACCACACCGGGCTGCACGAGACATCAGCAGAAATAAACATTTATAATTAAATAATCAATGTTCTCCCTCTCTGAAGCCTGCTGCTGACAGGACTTCAACCTCGCTGGCGCTCATGATGGCCTACCTTTCTCTTTTTTTTTTTTTTCCTTTTTTTTGCAATTGCCATCGCCAGGAGGCACCGGCGTTGCTATGGCAGCAAGGGATGAGAGTGGAGAGTGTGCGGGGCTGTTCTGGTTGGGATATGGACAAAGTGGCGATTCATCAGGACCACAAAAGCGTCACAAGTTGTCGTTTTTATTCCCCTTTATCGGGTGCGTGGGCGCAGCCCGCATCATGACAACTACTTACAGCGGGACAGTTCGTGACACACGCGCGCGCGCGCGCACACACACACACACACACGCACACACACACCGCAAACACACACACACACACACACACACATGCAACGCAAACATGCACACAAAAAAAATACAGTTTACCGTTGACTTGACCGGGACGTAAAGGACGGGCTTCCCCGGCGCTCCCTTCTTGTTGTGCTCCCCCAGAACGTTGGTTCCGACCTGGAAGCCTTTGGACTTCACCCAAAATTTGAATTTGG
This sequence comes from Gambusia affinis, assembly GCF_019740435.1. NCBI lineage: Eukaryota > Metazoa > Chordata > Actinopteri > Cyprinodontiformes > Poeciliidae > Gambusia > Gambusia affinis. The sequence goes on along the minus strand of NC_057868.1, from coordinate 35,006,131 downwards.
CGTTGATGTGGCTGTTGTCCACGTACACCCCGTCCGGCTCGTCGTTCTGCAACAGTGTTTGCATGATTTTGTTGTATTTTCGCCGGGTGACGGTCTTTGTCTTGCCGGAGTCCCCGTAAGTTCGGAGACACCAGTCCTGAAATTCTCGGAACATCTCAGCCTCCAGCACGACCGGACTCCGGCTCCTCTTGGGCGCATCCACGCACGCCTTTTTCGTTGCCATCGCTCCCCTCTCTCCTCTCTCTCTTTCCTCTCTCTCTCTCTCCGTCTGAGCCCGACCAGGCAGCCCAGGCTAATAAAGAGCTGACTTCTTCTGGCTTTTTTATTTCCCCCCACCCCCCCCGAAACCCGCGGCTGTCCCGAACCCAGAAGCCTCCCTTTCAGGTTCTGGGACGCTTCGTGGTGAAAAGTGACCCGGAGAAGCGGAACACCTGTTTGCAGAGGAGCCGAGCTGTCCCGAACCGCAGCGGTTAAAAAAAAATGTCACTTCCTCATATCATCCGCTGAGGAGCAGAGAGAGAAGAGGAGGGGGGGCTGTCCTACACGCAGAGCGGGTTTCTCCCACCTGTGCGTAAAAAGGCTCCACACACACAAGGGTGGGCTGTGAAGAAGAAAAAAAAGAGACCACAGTCCTCTCGCTAAACAACAAAGAACAGAGACAAAAGCGTGGAAACAACCGTCGCTTTCAGTTCCTATCGACCTACTTTCTAACAGCCAACACTATTTTCGGATGCGGCTTGCTCAGCCCTCAGAAAAGCGCCGAAGATGCTCACGCCGTTGCTCCTGCGGGCTCCAGGCTGCAGCCACGTATCCGACCAACATGCGCCACCTGGGACCGTCTCTGCTCCTCACACCTGTTTGAATGGGATCTGCGCTGCGCTGCTGGCGGATCCCCGCTAACACGCAGGAAAGCACACGCAGACCTCTACTATTGGCTAATTTGCAGGAAAAGGCAGCGTAATGTAGGCGCGGAGGAAAATGTCCGATTTCGAGACAGGGGCAGGTGGAAGAAACCATCCGGTGAAAAACACTCGTTTATGAAAGTGAGGCAGAAGTCATGGTCACATTCACACCACGGTAACTTTATACACATTTTGACACATTACAACCTCAAACTTAATATATTTTCACTGGGCTTTATGTGAACGACCAACTCTGAAAATGATGCATAGTTTTAATTTAGCCGCCCTCTGCTGGGTTATATGTCAGCCCTGCACACGCAGAGATGAATTATTTTTGCCAGTTCTTCCTCTCAGAACTCGTCGAGCTCAGTTAGATTGCAGGGAGAGAAGCAGCGGACCGTCCATCGGGAGCACCGGGACATTTCCTGCTGGCCTGGGTGCAGTCCATGTTCACTCTGCAGCCTGAACTGACCCAAATCCAGCGTCTTGCACCTGGTCTTTTCATGACAGTCTGAAAGGCACAGGTGAGATTTTTACACATGGACCCAGCCCACCTGGATGGTTCTAAACATGATACTTAACTGATCTTTTCAAATGTGACCTGTGAGCTCAAATTCATCGACCAGAACCTCATTGACTCGACAAACGTCACTTTTCTGCATCCAGACACACAAAGCAGGAATAAAAACAACAACCAATTGTGGACAATAATGGCAACAACTTTAAAGTCGCGAGATGAGCTCCACTGATAGCATTCAGGTTTACTTCCTCAAACACTGAACCCGCTTGCTGCTTGTGGTGGTCTTGCATCCTCTGCTGCACATGTCAGACACTTTTAGGTTGTTTGCAGTTAGGAGATCACATACAAGTCTCATATATTTGGAAATCCAGAGCCATGCAAACCAAAATAGGATTTCACAAAAAATATTGGACCTGAGCATTAAAGGCCTACAGTGAGAATGTAACGTTGAAGTTAAAGCTCACAATTTACTTTGGTGGTTTGCATTAACTTGTTTATGAACTGGGACAGATTTCACAGGGTTTCCTGGGTCACCATCCCAGGACTCACAATTTTGGGGACCACAAAGACTTTTTTGTTTTGGTTTTTGCATATTTTGCAAACCTTGTACTTCATGTAAAAGTCATAGACCGATATTAGACGAGTTGTCTTAAAGGGGCAGTATTATGATAAAATCAACTTTTTTAAGCTTGTCATTATGTTGTAATCATAAACGTACCTGAAGTGTTACCTTGATTCTTTCATGCATGTTCCAGAAATCCTTTAATCTCCTCTGACAGCCTTTTCCACACAGCTCCTCCAGACTAGCGGCAGCAGCAATTAGCAAACACCTGGTGGATTTGCTCATCTGCTGAACTCATCATATGAACTATTTCTCCGTCCAACACTCCTCAGAACAGTTGTAAACAGCTTAGTGGAAAAATGTTGAGACGATTGTTGAAGTGGAGTGTCAGCAAGAGTAGCAGGATTTTAAAGAGACAATTAAAAGCCTTCAAATAGCAAAATCAGATTTCTTTTACGTTATGCTTGATATATACAGCATTTTTATAAAACCTGATGGTAACATAGTTATTGTATTGTGCTATAAAATGGCTCTTTGTGCCTGGAAAACACTTCATACTGCCCTTTTTATATTTTGGAATTTTTCTGAAAACAAACAATATTCAAATATTTTACATTTGAGAAGTTATAGTAGATTTCTATGGAAGCAACATGGAGCTGCAGACTGAGAGCATTATTAAATCTACCTTGCATCAGTTCGTACCTGCTGATATTTATGACTGCAAATGTTATGTAATTTGCATTAACAGAATATTTTTTGCAGTTGATTGGGCACCAAAACTGGCTCCAGCCCAGGGCCCCAAATCCTTGTAAATCCGCCCCTGTTTGTGCATATTGGTTTTTAAATTGTGCAAGTTTCTCAATTGAAATTAATCCTGGACTTTGACTGAGCCATTGAAACACATATATAAATATATATTTATCTAAATTATTCCACTATAAAACTGGCTGAACGTTTGGAGTCTGAAATCTTGACTAACTGGTTTTATTGCTCAACTATCTTTCTACCAACTCTGATTAAGATTCCCTGCTCCTAAAACTGAAGGAAAGCATCCCTTAGCATGAGTCTGCCACCACCATGTCTCACTTTTGAAAACCATTTTCATTTCCTATCCATTCTTTAATTCTACACATCTGTGTTGGTCTGTCATATGAAATCCCTGTAAATTACCTAATAAACAATAAAATGTGTAAGATTTAAAATATTTCTGGAAGACGCTGTGTGGGACAGTTGTTATAAATCAGTATTGTTGATCCTCACGAGGAGTTTACACCCTGATTTATGAATAAATACCAGCATGTATGAGTCGTGAATTATCACCTGTGGAGCTTGTGTCCCAGTCAGAAAGACGAACCGGAGCGGCGTCGTGTATTTCCTGTTTGTCTCACATGTTAAAGGCTCCAGCAGCCGCTGACGTGTTTTGCTTTTGCTTCAATGTGTGCAGATGTTTGAGGAAGAAGCAGCACACTTAGAATATCTCATTTTGCTCCCTGTGTGTGTGTGTGTGTGTGTGTGGGTGCGTGTGTGCGTGGGCGTGTGTGTGTGTGTGTGTGTGAGCATCATGGGCCCATGCTGGTGGTGGTGGTGACTGCTGCTGTTTCCATGACAGCAGAGCAGCAGTGTCTCCGGCCGTGCAGAGGGTGAGTGGGATGCCCCATCCTCATCGCTCCATCCTGACTCAGACGGCCGCGCGCTGGGCCCAGAAGCCCCACCTCGACTGGGTGATCAGTCGCTCTCCACGCTGTCAGCTGCAAGGAGCACGGAGCTCCAACCTGTTTTTGTGTCTGTCCAACAGACGGATTATACGCGGAAGGGAGCGGAGTGAAAAACGAAGGCCTTTCCATGCTATTTCATTTGATTTCATC